>NC_048238.1:95630259-95725776 GCF_002007445.2 Ailuropoda melanoleuca | reverse complement strand
GTCCGCCGCCCCGCGGAGCCCGGAACCCACCGGCCCGCGCCTCCGTTCCCGTGGGCCGCGCACCGCCTCCACGCCCTCCTCCTCCTCCTCCTCTCCCGGCCGGGCGCCTGGCACCGGGGACCGTTGCCTGACGCGCGAGGCCCAGCTCCACTTTTCTCCCCGCGTCTCCTCCTCCCGCTGCTCTCCCAACTCCTACCCCAACTCCCTAGCCCTCGCTCCGCTCGCGAGCCCCCGGCCCCGCGCCCCTCGGCCGCGGCCGCCACTCTCCCCCGGTCCCAGAGGTGGGAGCGCGTCGGCCCCGGTCCGCACCATGGCCCGGTTCGGCTTGCCCGCGCTTCTCTGCACCCTGGCCGTGCTCTGCGCCGCGCTGCTGGCTGCCGAGCCCAAGTCGAAAAGTTGCTCGGAAGTGCGACGGCTCTACGTGTCCAAAGGCTTCAACAAGAACGATGCCCCCACGCACGAGATCAACGGTAAGTGGGGACCCCCGGGAGGCGTGCGCGAAGGCAGGCGCCCCGGGGAAGGGGCCGCGGAGCCCCCCGCGCGGCCGCAGGTAGACCGGGCGGGGGGAGTCATGGGCAGGCGGGAGAGAGCGCGAGAACGAGCCCCGGCGCAGCCCGGCCCCCCGGGACTGCGAGTGGAGGGGCGCCGCCGACAGGCCGGGTGCCACCCCGCATCTGCTCCCGCCCTGCCGTGTCTTCCCGGTCCCGGGGAGTCCCGAGGACTCTGGCCCGCAAAGTGCGTGTCACCGGCTCCCTTGCCTGTTCCGGGTTGAACTTACTGGGCTCCCCGCTTTGTTGTGTGGGTGACGAGAGGCTGGGAGAGCGTGAGGGTCGCCGGTGGGGGTGTGTGTGTGTCGGGGGGGGGGAACAACCTACAGCTTGCCAGCTTCCCGGGGACGCCAAACGTGGAACTCGAATGGAGGTTTCATTGATGTTCTTTAAAAACCCTCTCCCCGCCTCTCTTCCACCGCTGACGCGGATTAGGAGTTTTAGTAGCTCCAGCGGCTTTAGAAGTCGCCTTTAAAAAGCAAACGACTCTCCACCCCTCCAAACCCTGACTTTTGGGAACTCTACTGCTTTCCGGAAGGTGCTGGACGGGAAGGATACTTCCACCCCCGCTTTCTTTTTTTCTCACCTCATTTTCAGGGTTAATTGCACATTCAATTACAAACCTTTGAAAGGACTGACTACAGGAAACCTGAATCACAGTTTGGAGATGGTTATGCAAATGGAGAAGCCTTAGCCTGTGAAGAAGTTCACCGATTTCGGCGTTGGGGGGTGCGTGGGGTGTTGGTGAAAGCCCTTCTTGGAGCGCTGGGGAGGCTGCTTTTCGGCGGGCGCCCTTCGCCCCTCCTTGCGAGGCCGGCGGCGGCGGCCGCGGCCCGTCCCCTCCGGGTCGCGCTCCCATTCGCGGAGGGCAACTGTTGCGCGCAGCCCCGCGGCCCGCGCTGGGGCCGGCGGCGGTGCAGGTAGTCCGTTCGCCCTGAGTGTTCAGAAAGAACCACGAATCTAGCTGGCTGCTGGCCAGCGTAACCTAACGGAGGAGAGAGAGAGAGCGCGCGCGAGAGCGCGTTTCGAGCCCCCGGGGGCCAAGCCTCCATTCCGAACCTTTCATGGAAGTGGGGAGAGCGCGCCTTCGCCTCTCGGTGCTGGTCATCCGGGTGGGGCGGGCAGGGGGCCGGCAGCCAGCAAAGGAAATACTGTAATTTTAACCAGGCGCTTCCAGAGGCTTAGGAAGACGTGGGGGTCATTTTTTGGAAGGGCTATTAATAACCTTGGAGATTAAGTGCAGTCATCAATTACACATAAATTACAAAGGTAATTGAGGGAAGTCGCTGGGCACTTTCCCAGTGTATTCGGCATCCGCCTAGAAATAGAACTCAAGAAATTGCTGGAGCAGCCTAGGAGCCCACTGCACCTTGGCAGTTATCAAATAACTCGCACACTACTGATTAGAGGCTGTTTGCCCTTGAGCTGCCTGTCTTTTTGGGAACTCAAGTATGTCCTCACAGCGGCACGATTTTATTGGTTGCGGCGCCCTGAAAAGCCCTCTTTCTTTCCCCTCTCCCTCCCGCCCCGCCAGAAAAAGTGAAGTGAACCAGCAGCCAATGAAGCTTGGGGGCTCCACAGGTCAGACCTGGGGTCTTTGTGCCCTGCACGGTTTGGGCCTGGGCCCAGCAGAGATGATTGGCGTGAAGGTTACAGTTGTCATTCCCACATTTTGAAGAGTTAGATGCACTTAATGGGAATGTGACAAGTTTTCATCTTCTCCTGCAAACAATATGTGCCTTTGAGAGGGATTGGAGGCATTCAGGGAGTGGGTTGTGAAATCGCCCTCCCCACTTTCTCCAACTTGGCTCTGTGCAGGCTCCTCATGGCAGGACATCTTCCGCAGCCAGCATCTCAGGAAAAAAGGAAGTTTGAAGGGTGCTCAAGGACCATGCTAGGTGTTCCCTTTGATTGCCCTGGTCGCCAGCAAACACCTGAGCGATATTGTTGCATATATGTCTAACTGGATATTTTGCCCCCAAAGATAGGAGAGTTATTAGTGACCAGCAGCAGGAAATGGAAGCTAATGTGCTCACACCCAAAACATTTTATTCTTTTTGTCTTGTCCTTCATCTCCCTCCCAGGGCTGCTGCTTTTATTTCCCCTTTTGAATGACCTACTGGACTGCATTCTCCTGAGGAACAAAGGAAGTGCCTTTTTAGCTGGAATCCTTGGAAGACCACCAAGGACTTTAGCTCATGCAGTGCAATTTCGCACCACTTTCAACAATAACAAAAATGCATGACTGAATGGCTCAAAAATGTGGAGTGTTAGAGGCATTCATTTGAGTCTAGGACACTGTCACAACACAGACAGACCCAAGTAAATACCTTTAGACGGCCAGTATAGAAACGGGGTAATCTTTACCATCACCCTGGCCTGGCCAGATGCATACATTAGCCTTGTCTTCCCTGGGCTACACTCGGATAATTTTGGTCATTTTGGGGAACGTAGTCCATATAGTGACTTATATACAGCCCATGTCTGAATGAACTGCCAAGCACTTTCCGTGGCCAGGGGTGTGTGTGTGTGGTGGTGCTCGTGGTGGGGGATGACGATCTATTTTTTTTAACATATATGCAAAAAGTCCAGGATTGTTTTCCAGGCAAAGGGTCACAACGCCTGGGTCCCTAGCACCAGGCTCAGCCCAAGTTTAAGGTTTTATTCCCGATGGCCTTGTACTTGCCTTCTAGATCTTTGAACAGGCTTTGAGAATACTGTGTACTTAAGGAGGCTCCATCTTTTTAGATCATAATTAAGAGAATTTGATGTGCCCTCAAGGGTGTCAGGGAGTACATCATGCTGACTGGGCTTCGGGACCCAGGCAAGGTCCCGCATAGCCTATCCGCTTGAGCCCCCCCCCCCAATGGGTAGATCAAAAGGGATCTTTAACACAAAGGATAGGTTTTTGTTCAGCTTTCAATGGGCATATCTTTTTGGAGCACCTACTATGAGTGTATTCTGTGCTGGGCATCGTGGAGGCAGCAGAAGTGCCGGGGGGCCTTCCAGGTAGTAGGGAGACAAGCCATGCGTACACAGAATTGGAATGCGACCGGGAGTGGGAGAAGTACCATCCGAGTGGCACAGATGAAGAGTAAGGAGCTCCCGCCCACAGAGTTCCAAAGGAGAAGGGATTTGGGACCAGATTTTCAACTCGGGAATGCTAGTTCACTAGTGAAAAACAGTAATACTAATGATAATAGGAAATTTAAAAATCTAACCATTTTCATTGTGCCTCCCTTCCATAAAGACAGGGTTAGAGAGATGCAACAATTGGCATTTAATTTTATTTTTAATTTTTAAAAAAGTTTTTATTTAAGTAATCTCTGCATCCAACGTGGGGCTTGAACTCATGACTGAGATCAGCAGTCGTGTGCTCTACTGACTGAGCCAGCCAGGAGCCTCAACCATTGGGATTTTATTACTAATCTAATTTTTGCTGAAATTGTCTTTAAGAGTAAGGCAATTGGTTAGGGATTTTTTTTTTTAAGATTTTATTTACTTATTTGGCAGACGGTGAGAGAACACAAGCAGGGGAGTGGTAGAGGGAGGAGCCGGCTTCCTGCTGTGCAGGGAGCCCAAAGCGGGGTTCAATCCCAGGACCCTGGGATCATGACCTGAGCCAAGAGCCACCCTGGCGCCCCTGGTTAGGGATATTCTTAAGCCTGCCATAGGCCTCTTTCATAGGGACATTGAAGGATACCAAGGAGAACTTTGTGTCATAGTTGTGATTTTGGAGTTTCTTTTCCTTCTTTCTTATTCCCATTCATGTTCATGAGCAATGCACTTGCAGGCACACATACACACATATGCACATATGTATGCCTCAAAGGATTCTGGGAATGACAAGCTATGTTAGGATTACATGGCAAAAAGTGTATGTGTGTTGGAGAGATAGGCATCCTTTCTGATACTGAGTTGATTATTGTATGTAAGACACAACATATGTCCTCAAGATTTGCATTTCCTCTTTCCCACTTTAAGTAGGTGGGTTGGATTTTGCAGAGAACTTGTGATCTTCTATTCTGTTGGAATCCTCAGTTTGGCTCCCTGGGTTTTATTTAAGAAAGAGGGTCCAATTGAGCCACAGGGCCTGTCAGTAGAGAGATTGTCCCAAGTAGTATTGGAACTGCTTCCTGGACATGCTCAAAAAAGAACTTAATAAAAGTTCTGGCTTATGCAGCTCAATCTGTAGTTAGAACATACAAATATAAAATGTTTGATTCAGCATAATTACTATTTTCCTTTTTTATTTGACTCACATTGGGTTGCATGCAATTTCAGGATTAGCTGGAGACTAGACTGAGGAATGAAAAGGAAGTTTCTTGTTGTCTCTACAAGGGAAACAACATCAGCGTTAATCTAAATCAGTTGGAAGGGAGTCTCTGGCTCCCCAGTAACATTAACTGTTTTAGCACTGAGATTGTTCCCACATATGTTCGCAAAAAATGCTATTTGGCCTTAGGAAAAGAGCTTGTAGCTAACGGTTGCTTTCCCTGGACCTGGTCCTAAGCTAAGGGCTTTACATATTCCCTCAGTTAAAATCCACAACAACCATATGAAGTCAAAAGTATTACTATCTTCATCATTTTCCTCATTTTATGAGACAAGGAAACTGAGATTCAAAGGGATTTGGAAATAGATTCACAGGCTCAGAGCTAGTGAATGGTAGAGGTGGGACCCGAACCCAGGTCTTCCTTGACCCAGAATAACGGTCTGTGCATTGTTGTACAGGTCACAGAGTGCCTCCCCAACACCCATGGAGGGCTGGCTTTAGAAATAGAAGCTACAGGAGGATCATTGACCAGCAAAAGACCATCCCAGCCCCGTTCTGATGCTATGATGGAGAGGAGTCAGTCCTGTCCTTTGCAGGCAAAGTATTCATACTCAGCCACAGACAACCTAGTGTTAACAGTAGAAGGAATATAAATTGTATTTCCTGGGCCATGGGGGGCCGGTGATGGTTTCTGAGGAGGGGAGTGTCATTAGTCATACTGTTTTAGGAAGAGAACTGGTACCCCTGCGAGTTAAGGGTCGGTGAGGCGGGGGAAGGAAGGCAGTGAGAGCTATCAGAAGGCTGTTTTAAGTAGGCAGTTCTCTTTAAAAAATTTTTATTTTAATCCCAGCAGCGTGAACATACAGTGTTCTGTTAGTTTCAGGTGGACAATACAGTGACTTAACTGGTCTGCCTTCCTCTTGGCTTGTTACCCTCTCCGTCCGTGCCGAATGGCCCCAGCTTCATTGCCTCACTGCAGTGCTTTGAATGGAGCCTTTCCTCTGCTTTGAGCTTCAGTGGCTCCAAGTATCACAAATGATACTTTCATTAAGTTACCTCTGAACTCCCCAGAGTTAACGTGCCCTCCTCCTCCTTATTCTTTGCTTGAATCAGATCGATGGTCTTTGCACGGAACTGTCTCGTGTTGTAGTTAATTGTGCGTGCAGGCACCTATGTGCCTTCTCAACTGTAAGCAACTCGAGGCCAGAGCTGGCAGCCCCTGGTGTTTTGAGGATGAAGTGTGAGAGCTCAAGGCAATATTTGGGACATGCGCGCCGGGTGGGAGGTGGGGGATGACATAGACAATTCTCTGCCAGGATCCCAGTGCCATAATGGGGTTTACGCTGCCTTGATGATAGATTGTCATCCCATGGTCTCTTGCTCCTCTGGGAATCTTTTGGAGCTAAACATTGTGAAGTGAAATAAATTTAGAGTAAATCTTCGTGATAAGTTGGTATAGCATATAATAAATGTTTTTATTCTTTTTTTGGGGGGTGGAGGACTCGTCTTAACCACTTCATTAATAACCACTTCATTAATAACTATAGGAATTTTTCAGCAAGATTCAGAATTGTTTTTCTTCTTGCTCTGAGGTCTACTTCTTTAAGGAATAGATAACTGAGACTTCCGTGTTAGGCAATTGGGAGCAAATTTAGAAGAGTAATTTAGCACATCACATTTGTCATGGAGAGCTGGTTCAGGGCGCATTGGTTAACTTTTACAAAATAAAATCTGAAGTTTATTGTCTTTACCAAGCAGAACACAGGCTTAAGGATATCAGAATATTTTATATAAGCAGACCCATGAAAGCGTGCACAGGTAAGAACGAGCATTTTCAATTCCACTTGGCTAAGCATCTGTTGCTTACTACAGAGAACATGAAAGTGCAGAAAATTCATGAAGCGATTCCATCCTGGAGGTAATTTGAAATGTTATATTTAAGTTCTGATGCATTTAATTCAGCAAGCTGGTGGGAGAGAAAAATCAAAGCGATCCATCAGCCAGGTATTCAACTTTTGAAAAAGAAACTCTAACAAATGTTAGAAATTAGGAAAAAAATTGAATGGAAGAGTTACCAAAAAAAAAAAAAAAGTCAATAACCTCCAGGAAGCCTGGAAACTATGTAAAAACATCTTATTGGAAGCCCAGATAAATGTGTGCCAGACATCAAAAAGACCAGCTGCTTGGGGGAAGAAAAAAAGAAGCCGGCATGACTAACTGGCAGAGTAAAAGAGGCTGCTTCAGGGGAAAAGGAATCTTTCACAAAATGGAAAGAGCTTCGGCCAGGAGGAGAGGGGGAAGGCCGTGAGGTACGGCAGGGCAGGTACAGACTAGAAAGTGAGCGAGCCGAAGGAACTGGAGGTGCACCTTGCCAGGGATTTGAAAGAAGGCCCGTGTGAGGATAATGGGGAAGAGGGTGGGCTAAGTGAGTCCAGCCTATCAGAGGAAAAAGCAGGATGGCTTCTTTAAGGGTAAACCATGCCTGATTAACCTCTCCTTTTTTTTTTAAGATTTTATTTATTTATTTGACAGAGAGAGACAGCACACAAGCAGGGGGAGTGGGAGAGGGAGAAGCAGGCTTCCTGTTGAGCAGGGAGCCTGATGCCTGGCTCGATCCCAGGACTCCTGGGATCGCGACCTGAGCCGAAGGCAGATGCTTAACGAGTGAGCTATCCGGGAGCCCCAACCTCTCCGAGTTCTTGGAGAGAAAAGAAGTAGATGCAGGGAAACAGGCAGACATAGTTTAGGCTTTCACGAATTATGTTTTTTTTTTCCAATTACCATTTTATTTATTTATTTATTTATTTATTTTTTAATGATTTTTTTATTATATTATGTTAATCACCATACAGTACATCCCCGGATTCCGATGTAAAGTTCGATGCTTCATTAGTTGCGTATAACACCCAGTGCACCATGCAATACGTGCCCTCCTTACTACCCATCACCAGTCTATCCCATTCCCCCACCCCCTCCCCTCTGAAGTCTTCAGTTTGTTTCTCATAGTCCATAGTCTCTCATGCTTCATTCCCCACGAATTATGCAATGGGATTCCAAGGCAAAGAATATTCAGAAAATGCATTTCCTTTGGAATAGGTGGGGGATGTTGGTTTACTGTAGAAAGAAGAAAATGGGAGAAACCCCATTGTCCTCGATGGAGTAGTTTTTACATGGAGAGGACGTGGTTTTCTGGAAGGGACAGTCCTAGCTTAGCCCTGACAGATTCGTTGTCTGATACCTTTGCTCAGGTTCTTTCTCCTTTGTCTGAAAAATGGGAGCAGGGGTGTGAGAATGCGGTATTAGATCAGGGATTGTCGACCCTGGCCACACCTTAGGGTCACCTGGAGAGCTTTTAAAATCTAATGGCTGGGCACCACCCCAGACCAATTAAACCCCACTTTCTGGCAGTGGGGCTCGGTCACGATCATTTTTAAAAGCTCCCCAGGGGTCCCAGTGAGCAGCCATGGTTGAGAAAGACTGCCCTAGATTACATCTGAGTCCCTTCCATCTCTGAGATTCTACGATTCAAAATTTTCCAGTGAAATTCATCGTGAAGTATTGGCTCAGAAGGGAGCTTTAATTTAGATGCAGTGCATGCTCATTTTAATTTTGGTTAACTTGGAATTAAGAGGAAGGTCTGCTGAACTTGGAAAAAAATATCTTTTTCATCAAGATGCAAGTGACACAGCCTGTGATGCTTCGCTGTGGGTAGAGAAGTAAGCCTAGGCCATTGAGAGTACTTTGGAGAGCCTTAGAAAGGAATCCAGTCTTGCTTGTCATTTATTAAGTGTCAGTGTGCTAGGTGATATTTCTTCCCTTTCTCTTTATTGGGAAAATAAAAAAGATCTCTTTATCCCTTACTTTAATGTCCTCTTTGCCATGTGTTTATTCTCTTCAAGTATCTTATCAAGAAATAGAAGTACAGTAAATCCCTAGGCTTCTGGCCGGCACAGCCATCCAGAACACAGCTGGGAATGTGGAAGTAAGCAGAAAAGCTACATGATGGAAACAGCTGTCATAAAGTCCGTGCATTCTACTCGGAGACAAGGCCTTCGGGAATTTATCATCAGCAATCAATGAGTGAATAGCTCTTCTATCAAGAGAGCAAAATGCTAGGTGCTCGGGATTCAGAGGTTTAAAGTGAGTCAGGCTTTTGAGGTGCTTGCGTTCCAATCGGGTGGACGAAGAGAAGATAGAACGGTTATCTGGCTACCCAGTCCCTGGCCGATGAGAGGTAGCTGGTAGTGCTGGTGGGGGATTGGAGGGGTCACGGGGGGGATGGTTTTAGAGGCAGGCAAGACTTGACATCTGGGAGAAGTTGAGAGTGAAACTTGGTGGGGGTGGCCAGAAGCTGAGCTGTAGACCCAGGACTTGGCTGATCTTGGCAGTTCCTTTCTGTTCCTTGAGCACTTCTAGGATGGGCGAATGCTCAGAGGCCGCTCCGTAACCCTTGAGGGCACGAGGATTTTTCAGGGCAGTATTAAATAATAGTGTGTGGTATCGTTAAATAGAGTAGACTTTAGAAAGAGTAGACCTTTTTGAAATCCAAACTTGCTCTTGAAAGAGGAGCGTTCAGTTCACGTACACGTTCCCCCTTGTAGGGCACCTAGCTTCCCAGTGCTGGATCGATAAGGAGTCAAGTCTATGTGTCACTTTGTCCTTTTCTTAAAAAAAGAAGTTAAAGGCTGCGTATTATTAATTCAGTGGCTTACTCCAGAGCTTTTGGTTGGTGATCTCGTTCCTCCACACGTTCTCTTCTAAGTCCTCTAGAACACCCAAGTTCCTTTTGGTTTCTTAATGATGTTAGTGGCTGCCACACTCTGCCTGGGACACGGGCATTCTGACGTGGAGTCTCAAGAGGCAAGAGCTGGTTTTTGGTTAGAGGGGACAGGTTTAAGTATTTGAATATTGATTTCCCTTTTAAACATTTACCAAACTGAGTAAATGGGTAATGGTAATTAAAGAAGTATTTGAAGTTAAGGATAGGAGCACACACATTGCATGGTCCTTGTCTTTGACTATGTGCCTTATTTGAACCTTAAGAAAAAAGCCCTTCTTTGCCCCGTCATGCCTGATCTGAGGCCATGTATCTCCAGTTTCTGTCACAGTGCAAGTGTTTGAGCCACGTGTGTGGTTTGAAGATAAGTTCGAGCGTGCTTTTCGACTTTTGTATATTTTGAATATTTCTTTTTGTCTCTTTTCAGTGAACTCATGTGAAGCCATTTATTTTCAAATTTCTGCATTCAGTCCTAGACGCCTAAATAAGAAAGGGCGAAAAGCAGAATCCTCTTTTTACACCTAGAGCAGAGCCTTACTTCTTGCTCGGGGGCGGGAGCGGAGTACCTCGTGTGGTTTGTTTTAATCCTTGTGGACCAACGGTTGCTTCTTACGCCGTCTGTTCCAGAAGTCAGGGGGATCTCTGCTGCACCTCGCTCCTGTCCTCGCTTCCAGCTTTCTACTGGTGCTCACTTCCCACTGCTGCCTCAGGAGGCTGGGGGCAGGCCCCGGGCAGGCTTGGTGTTTTCGTCCAGTCTACCTCAAGGTCACCTGGCCTCGCTTCATCCCAGCCCTCCTTTTCATTCTAGTCCTTTCTTCTCCCAGCTGCCCTGTCCGTTGGCTTTCACAAGCCTCTTTAAGCCTGGCTTCTTTCTTCTGTGCGGGGCTTCTGGGCTCCAAGGAACGGACTGGAAAGTGGTGCCTTTTGGACTACAGAACTTTCCTTCATCCTCCAAAGCCTTGACATGGGCATCCCAGAGAGCCTTAAGCCACAGGACTTTTTTGTTTTTTCCCCCCCCTCAGTGATTGTTTCTATCCTACCGCAGAGTTTGTCTCCATTTGCCTTTTCAGCCTGGTGTTTGGTTAGAGACGAAAACAAAGCGCCGTGTCCTTGCAGACTGCAGTGGAAAGCATGTGGTTAACAGTTACTACTTGCAATGGTCCAGTCTGAGTGGGAGTATCATTTTTCTTGGCAGTCACTTCACAGAAAGTCCTGCTTCTTTGGTGCCAGAATAAGCAGTCATTACATTCCTTACAATTTATAGTCAAATTATTATCTGCTATTGTTAAAATTGCCTTAATTACAGAATATTTCCCCATGCTAAGATCCTAAATCGCAAAACAAGACAACTTTTCAGTGGCGTACTTTGAGAAACTGCTTCAGTATCACTCCCTGGCTAGGGCGTTGGAGGCTCTGAGGAGGAAAAGTGTTTTGTGTTGATGGGGAGAATTTTTTTATAAGGGGAGCAGCACAGGAGGTTCCCTTTAGACTGAATTTGAACCGAAGGCCCCCGGTTGGCTGCTTGGTTACTGTTCCGCCCCGTTTTTCCCCAGTTTGGAACTAACGTTTTCTCTTTCCTGCCCCTTCAGGTCCGTTGGGCCTAGACACTCTGGGAAGAAGTCTCTGCTGATTGATCACTAAGCAGTGTGGCAATCTTAGAAGATGGCCTTGTCTCTGTCCAGCTGGAGGGCAAACAAGGAAGTCCAAAATAAGGGCCTGTGTCCGTTTTCTTGTGATCTGAGCAGAGAGTCAGGAGACGGGGTTGGGAAGCGGCTTCTGTGGAGTCGCCCTTCCATAAGCTCCACCTTTGGACGCTGCTTTCAAGATGTATCCAGAACCTGTCCTCCTCTTACCACCAGCGTGGCTACTGTCCTGGCCTCCTTTCCCATCCCCTCTTCCCCTGCCCAGTCTGTCTCAGCACTCAGCCAGTGCCATCCTTTTCTGTTGACACTGACTCAGACCATGTCATTTCTCTCCTCAGAACGCTCCAGGGGCTCCCCTTGCCATCCGGAGGGAAAGCCAAAACTTACAAGGCCTTATGCGGTCTGCTCATGGCCCCCTCCCATGCCAGCCCACACTGTCTTCTCTTCTGTCATTACCCTTAATCCCCCCACCCCCATGCTGGTCTCTCTGTTCCTTTGCCCTTATCCTCAGTGCCTAGAACACTGCTCCCAGATAGCAGCAGGGCTCACTCCCTCAAATCTTCTGGGGCTTTGCTTACCTATTTCCTCAACCGAGAAGCCCTTCCTGACCTTTCTGTAAAGTTGAACTTGCCCAACACACTTTGTCCCTCTCCTCTGCTTTATTCTTTGCAATTGCAGTTGAATAACTATTTCCAAGGAGAAGCCCTTGGTCGTGGAATTGGTGATGAGGATGAAACACAGTTTTCTTGAGCATTTCTCCCCGCAGGGCTCTTTTCATCTCCCAGGAGTAGTGCTTTTGGACACCATGATGAGGACCCCCACTAGATACGCAAATGGCCAGGGTCTTGTTTCTGTCATTGGGCTCTGAGCTGAATTCTGGAGTACTTGGTGCAGCAGTGCAGGGGAGATGGGCTAAGTTAGTGAGCCTTACATGGGGCAGTCTTCTCTGGTACTAGACTGCAGCCATCATTTCAAGGATTGGGATTCCATGGGCACTGCAAAATGCAAAGTGAACTCTTGTGTCCTTTTTTTCTGTACTCGGAGTGGTCTGCAGAAGAACCGCCCCAGTACTGGGAGTACTAAAGCCTCAAGGATCCTGGGAAAGTTTGGCATCCACTTTTATGCCCATAGAGACCACAGAAATAATCGGTGTTTTTTGAATGATGAGTGGCTCAAAATGAAACCCTCTGGTGCAGCAGTGTTTGTTACAGAACTCTGGTTCAGCAAAATATGGACCAGATGCACCTGTCAATTGATAGCAAACTTCCTGCCCTCCCCAAGCCTGTAGTAATGGTGACCAATATGCAGAGGTTACCCAGAGGGGAGGAAGGCAAGGCGCTGGCTCGGGGAGATAAGATTCTAAGCAAATACAGCCCCAGCAGTAAATTTGGGAAGGAGCATCCCTGCCATGCACCTCAGCTTTGAGAACAGGGCTTTCTCCATTTTAACAAAGATGGGTTTTCAGATTACATATTTTTTTTTTAAGTAGGCTCCATGCCCAGCATGGAGCCCAACTCGGGGCTTGAACTCACAACCCTGGGATCAAGACCTGAGCTGAGATCAAGAGTCGACGCTTAACTGAGCCACCCAGGTGCCCCTCAGATGACTTGTTTTTAAAATCGAAATATGATTGATATTTTATAAGTGTATTTTATAAGTAATCTCTCTGCCCAATGTGGGGCTCAAACTCAAAACCCTGAGATCAAGAGCCTCATGGTCAAAAAAAAAAAAAAAAGATCCACATGAGCCAGCCAGTTGCCCTGTGATATTTTCCAGAATTTTAGATTAATACTGTAAATGGGACCTTATTTTTTTGTTAGTTTGTTCAGAACCTTAAAACCCTAATGAGGAACTGAGGCTTGGAATGTATATGGGCTTGACCTGGCAGGTTTACCCAGAGGGCCGTGAGGCGTCATGAAATCCCAGTATTCTCAGTGTTTCCTGGTGACAAGCCAGTATTTCTAGCCATCTTCTAATTCAGACCCGTCTAGTTTTGAAGGGCAGTCTGCATGGCAGTGACACAGAGAACTGACTGCACTGTAGTAAATTGGGGGCATATGTTTATACGCAAGGGCCAAGTCTTGTTTGGACATGGAGATTAAAGTTGCCCTATTTTACTTTATTAAAATTTTTTTTTTCAAGTAGGCTGTATACCCGACGCGGGGCTTGAACTTACAATCCTGTGATCAGGAATTGGCATGCTCTACCAATTGAGTCAGCCAGGTGCCTATGGAAGTTTTTATTCTTAAAATTAATTAATTCATGGAAAGCACACAAGCTGAACAGCAAAGAGAGAAAAGTTTTTAAAAAGTTTTTTTTTAAGATTTTATTTATTCATTTGACAGAGAGCACAAGCAGGGGAGCACTGGCAGAGAGAGAAGCAGGCTCCTTGCTGAGCAAGGAGCCCGACATGGGTTTCAAGCCCAGGACCCTGGGATCATGACCTGAGCTGAAGGCAGATGCTTAACTGACTAAGCCACCCAGGCGCCCCAGAGAAAATAATTTTTTAAAATGAGAATAGGAGCATCTGGCTGGCTCAGTCCGTAGAGCATGTGACCCTTGATGTCCAGGTTGTGAGTTTGAGCCCCATGTTGGGCACAGAGCTTATTTTAAAAAAAGATGTAAAAAAAAAAAGTTGCCCTATTTTAAATATGAATTTAAATATAATGATTATGACTTATGGTTTGTTTATCTCGGCTGGGCCTGTAATAAAAAGGGTTTACTAAAAGCACATGAATGGGCTAAATATGGTATTAGGAGTTATTTAACACCGAGAGCGGGGGGAAAGAGTATGTCCGAACACTTTAGGAACAACTGTTTTAATTGAAATCATTGTGTTACCAGTATATCTCTGCTTATTAAAGTGGGTCTTCTAAGTTGCTTTGGTTGTCCATACTTCCAGGGGAGGGGTCACTTAGTGTTTGAAAGTGACAAGTGTGCATTTCTTTGTAGAGATATTGTGTAATTGTAGAGATATTGTAAAATATTGTATAATTCAGCTCATATTCCCTTAAATTAGTCAAATTTATAGAAGGCATTTCTTTTTTTTTAAGATTTTATTTATTTCAGAGAGAGAGAGAGAGTGCGCATGCATGCAGGCCCACAAGTTGGTGGGGGACAGGCAGAGGAAGAGAGAGAAGCAGACTTCCTGCTGAGCAGGGAGCCCAGTGTGGGGCTCGATCCCAGGACCCTGAGATCACGACCTGAGCCGAAGGCAGATCCTTAACCCAGTGAGCCACCCAGGCGTTCCTATAGAAAACATTTCTAATAACTGACCATATTAACACAAAAGACTAGTGGCACTTCTGCTGTTAGGATAGAGTATTAGTTTTCCTTCTTGAAGTTCCAGCAGCTGTTATATTCTCGTATTTTGCAGAAAGGGAAAACAGCCCCCAAAACTGAGGTGTGTTTTTAATGTGAGAGGAATGCAAGCTGATCACTAAGAATAAAGGGAAATGATTGCATTTGGCAGTTATTAATTTCAGAAATGTCTTTGAATCTGTACTGTATGCTTGAGGGTTATGCCAATGCTTTGTGGCTTCCTGGGGTAACATTTAAGAAATGTAGGTTTAGAACCCACATTTCGCCAAATAGAAATTGCCTCAAGTATGAAGTGTTTTTCCTAACAAAAATTGGTCGTAAAGGCATTTTTTGCCATTTGCAACAGTTACTTGATGTGTGATCAGAGAGTTATGTCAAACCTTAAATTTGTCTGCTGTTGTGTGTTTAATAGTGCTCTTGCGGAAGAAAAGTATAACCTCCAACTGCAAACAGTTTCCAAGGAACCTTTAAAATGTACTTCAAGTCTTTCAATTATTATTATTCTTTGAAATGAAGGGAAATTTTGATCAATTTAAATAAGGAGGAATAACAAGGCATTTTACTTTAGATAAATGTGAAATGTTGGAAATTTCTTCAAATGCCACATAACATAAGTGTGTTTTTTGGTTGTGTTGAATTCTGTCCACTGAAGCATTTGACTTGGTGCTCGTATTCCTTTTTAAACAATTTATTGTAACCTGACCAGGCCTTTCTCATCTCTCTTCTCTTTCTCTCCTCATATTTGTTTTGTTTAATCAGTCAATATTGATCATTTTTTCCCCATTTAATAAAAACAACCAAGAAGAGACTGGCATGATTTCATCAGCCTTCTAATTGCTTTACTAATGGAAATCTGTTGGTCCTTAAACATCAAGGGTGCAGTTTTAAAAGGAACTAGTGACCCACCCTTCAACCATATGTCTTTAATTTTTCAAAATCTGGCAGGGCCTGACACTTTACGAAGTCATGTCATTTTCTTCCAAGGCTTTTAAATTTTTAATTGTAATATAAACCCTACCTACTTAAAATTATTTAGTCCGTATTCAACAAGATCCCTACAATCATGGTGATAAGTGTTGTTAATTATTGTCTTAGTCATTGTAGATAGCATTTACGGAGCACTCACTATGGGTCTTTCTTGAATGCATTATGTAGATGAACCTATTATATATAAACAGAAAAGAAAAAGACACATGGAAGGAAGATGGAATAAAGAACTTGAAAAGCAAGGCTATCATTACAGTGAATGAGCGTCCGCACTTGGCCAGTAGGCTTTGCAGTTAGCCGAGGTAAAACAGGCCAGTAAGTTCGCGCTGCCTTTTCTGTTTACCTGATCAAAAGAAACCTCAACAGCTCCTTAGGCGACACATTTCCTTCTTTTTGCTAAACCTAGAAAGTATTTGTTACGTAGGTTCTTAAGCCCAACAGTAAACAATGTAATCACCAGTGTCGTCAGTGATTTCATTACTTGTACTGATGTGCCATAAAAACCCAAAGAAACAACGCTTGAGAAGTCTGGGCAGGCTTTCGGGTCCACGGTATCGTCTTCAGTCTAAAGAGTCAAACTCTTCTTATCTTTATTGGTAACTGCTTTCTTTTTGTGTATGAATTCATATCTCTCGGTCTCTGAGTCCAAGCTCTCCCGCTCAGTAGCTAACAGCACCGTGCTAACCGCAAACACAGCCACCTGGAGTGACCGGAAAACCAGAGTCGCACACCGGGAGAAAGGTGAGCCTGCGGGCCGAAGCCACCTGAGATCTAGGAATTCAAACCGTCTGGGGGATGTGGACAATACTTCCTCTGCTCCTTCAGCCATTTCTCATCTCCTTGCCCTAACTCTGCTCTCGGGACTTTGAACCTGGCACTGAGTTGTCGTAGTGTCATTTGGCCTCCAGAGATTATGGTTTATGGTAGGTTAAATTTTTTCCAATTGAGAAGATGGTATGACAACAATAACAAGGAGTAACTTCTAGATCCTTTGCATATCGCGCACTGTTCCCTTTGCACGTGTATCCGTGTGCACTTGGTTTAAAGTGTAGTACATACCACTTGCTAGATCTGTTCTTTTTAACATAACATGAAAAATGCCTCAATAGTTAGTTACGTACAGTACTGTACAGTTACAGTTCAAGTGGCCGCATAATATTCCCCAGAGTAAATGTGCTGTCATCTATTTTGGGCTCCCCATATGGACACTGAGATTATTTCTGGTGGTTCGTAGGTGCACATGTTTGTGTGTGTTTGCTTTTATATTGAATGCAACAGTGATGGTCTTCATTCCTACGTGTTTGGCTTCTGTTGCCTAACTTCCTTAAGTTCAATTTTATGATGAGTTTCTTGTTTTTTGTTTTGTTTTGTTTTTTACTTTCAGAAGAGGTGAAAGCATGCACCTTCCCCTCTTGCCTAAAGCCCAGCTGAAGCACAGCACATGCCAGGCTGCTGTGTTCCAGATCTGCAGGGGGAGGGAAAGGGGAGGAAATCTGAGGTTTAACTCAGGTTGTTGGTCAGTTCTAAGAGTTCACTTTTTCCCTAGCATGTCCCAGATGCACCCTTTCTGAGCTCTTGCCAGGAACCTGTACCTACTTTGGTTCCTAAAAACTTCGTTCAGCGATATTCCCAGAAACAGCTAAAATGTTGGCTGTCGGGAAGGGATTCAACCCAAAGGTGAGTACAAATTAGTTGCTCGAAGGACAGGGCCTTTATTCTGTGGTTCTTCTGCCCTTTGATTGGAGCAGAATTTCTCACATGTCTGTGTGTCTCATTTTAAAAAGCAAAACAAAACAAAGGGGAAAAAAACCCAAACAAAACCCTTCCTAAAACATTTGTCATCTAAACAGAACTTCCTAGAAAGCAGTGTCATTGTTTCTAAAAGGAGGAGCTCGTAATAACCCTCGATTCTCCCTCCTCTCCCACTTTTTTACAATGAAAAGATTTTATGACTATTAGTTGTGAAATGGCTTAATTCAGCTTCTTATTCTTTATGGAAAATGACTTTGCTATGCCTAATGTCTGCCTCTGGTCACAGGGCGTTTCCTGTGTCATTGGCTTCCACGGTTTGTCTGCTTTCAGCTTTGTGATCCGGGAGGGTACAGTCTCGCCTTTTCAATTGTCTGCTTCGTCTTTTATCTTTCAACAGGTCCTGGAAAGAAATCGTCCAACGGCTTCTTTCCAGTGTCAGTTTTTGAAAGATCCGTGGCTTGCTTTATTTTGACAGGTGGCTGGTGAAAGAGGTGCTTTTAAAGGGCGGGGTGGTGGAGGAGGGGCATATGGGGCCGGGGGNCGGGGGGGGCAGGGGGAGAGGAGCAAGGGTAGCTGCTGCTTTTGGGGCTGTCTGACAAATGGCGGGTGATTATTATGCTCTTTTCCCTCAATGGGGCCTTGAAAGAAGAGTTTGCCAATAAGGCCTGCAGTTGAAAGACAGCTGTACCCTTTTTAGGACCTTTTCTGGCTTTTCTGCCTTTTACTGGGGTACCCTCTATGGAAACAATGAGGACCCAGGAGATGCAGTTGAGTAGATGAATTTCCTGTAATGCACAGGAGGGATAAATCATTCACAGCCTCGCTATCCTTATCAGGAGGAGCTGTCCCTTTGAGAGTCCAGGCCAGCATGGTGTCCCACTTGGTCCCAGGGACCCCGGTGTTCAGGACTACCTCCCAGTAGCCCTGACTTGGCTTTAACTTTGCTTTCTTTAGTTGAGGCTAGCTACCGGGGTTAGCAGATGGGCAAATGAAGGGCTCCTGGATGAATTACTGCTTCTTTGTTATAAGTGAAAGCACTCCCCACCTCTTGTAACCTTTGGTTGTTGGTAGCCTCCTGAGGTTGTCGAATCTAGGGTTCATGGGACTTACTGATGTCATAAGAATTACAATGATGTAGGTATCCCTTTAAATCTTCCCTCCCATGCCAGACTCCACCCCCCCCCGCCTCTCCTGAGCCATTTATGTTCGATTTATGTCTTGTTTCATGTGCACAGCACAGAATCAGACAATAATATTCCAGGTGGTTTGAAGAAAGGTAGAATTTTTCTGATTTCCATGTCCTTCCTCTGTGTACATGAACAATTTGTTTTTGATACTGTCGACTACAGTACATTTAACAGATTAAAGCCTGTTAATAATTAAGAGCAAGATGTAGAGTGCAAGCCAGGCCGAAGGGCTAACCAGGAGAAGAGACCACTGGCGCTGCAGTAGTGTATGATAACTAAAAGGGCCTGGGGTCCAGGCCGTTCTTTTCCAGACCCCTTTTCTTGCTCCTTCCCAATCCTGGCTTACCAGTGGCCTCTTAAGAAGAAACGGAGTGCTCGGTAGGGTGAATGCAGGGAGCAAAAGCTGTCCCCATTTGCCTTTTTGTGCTAGAACTCTGTTGTAACAATGAGTGGAAAGGGGGCCATCTGCTGAGGCCGAGAGAGCTTTCTGTCCTTGAAGGGAGGCTTGTTGCATGTTGTTTGAGGAATTCACTGTAACTTCTAGAGCCCGGATACTAAGATGTCTCCATCTCATAAGTGAAGGCAATTGATAGCAATAACAATAATAAAAACGTGGTTAGGGAGGGGT
Organism: Ailuropoda melanoleuca; assembly: GCF_002007445.2. Classification (NCBI taxonomy): domain Eukaryota; kingdom Metazoa; phylum Chordata; class Mammalia; order Carnivora; family Ursidae; genus Ailuropoda; species Ailuropoda melanoleuca. The sequence goes on along the minus strand of NC_048238.1, from coordinate 95,706,657 downwards.
TTCTAGGAACTTGGCAACATATATAGAGCTTTTAATTCCTTGTCCTGACCTTTGCAAAAGTTCTAAGCTACTGTCTTTCCAGTTTGATGATGAATTTCAGAATTCGTTACACTCTAAGCAAGCTGATTTTTGTCTTGTTTTGTTTTGCTGTTCTTTAAGTGGACACAAGCTTTAACATAAGCACATAAGCATATCCCTGCCTGGAAGGAGAAAGCCTTGGGCCCAGAGCCAGGAGACCTGGGTGCTGTTCCCTGCCCTGCCACCAACCGGCTGGGTGATGGGCATTCAGGAAGTCAGTGTGTTAGGGCCCTGTTCCTGGTGTTCAGAAGATGAGGGCTCTGAACTTAGCTGGTCACTAAGATCCTGGCCAGCTCTGATATTCTGGGTTTCACTGCAAAGGCGTTGAGAACTGATGAGATGATCTGGAAAGATGAGAGGAATAGGAGGAAAGTCCTTTCCTCATTGCATATGTATTCTTGAATACAATAAAACCTTGAAATGAGCAGTTCTGGGTAACTGAGCTTTCTGAATGGTTTTTGTCTCCTTCCTTGCCGTCAGCTGTCATTCTGTGCTGCTGTCAGTGTGCCTGCTTTTAGCCACTTCTGTCCCTCCTCCTCGGCTGCTTCCCTTGTGGTCTTAGAAACCATAGCATTAAGCTCATCAGAACTCTATGCCAAGTAAGCGCTTATAGGTTGTGAGGAAGGCCTCTCCTATGACTCCAGCCCTTGGACTTGGGCTGATCAGAGCCTTTGGGGGCTTATTTTTAGGCTGCGGATAGGCGATGTGTCACTATATCCCCATCTGTCTTAGGCTAGACATTAGTGTAGTTAATAAGCACGTTTCTCCTCTGTGCTAATTAATTAAGAAGGAAGAGCAGGTGGATGAGAGGAGGCCAGGGAACAGGCCAAGGAGAGGGGCCTGGGGAGGGGCCAGGGAGGCAGTCTGTCCCCAGATCCGGCCACGCAGCTAGACCTGCATCAGAAGACACCTCGTTTCTTAAAAGATTTAAAAAAAAAGTTTGAGGCGAAGAGCTAGGCCAAGGAGCTGTTTGAGAAAGTTGGGGGCACACTTTTGAAGCTTGGATTCTAAAGGGAAAGCTGGCTTGGGTGTGCGTCTCTGCGTAAAGCAGGGTGCCGGGCTGTACAAGCTGCCTCAGCCAGGGTGTGTGTATGGGTTGCTGATCTGGCTGGTGCCTGGCACTTCACCCCATTCCCCTCGTCTCGGGGCACAGGCCAGAGTGGGAATTTGAACCAAACTATTCTTCCTTCAGAAAGTTACAAGCCGCAAGGCATCAACATCCAGATATGTATCCTTATTCCAGAGTTTCTTTAGACTGCCCCTGCACGAAACATAACTCAAATGATAAACCATTGTGTTCAGAATAGTCTCTCCGGCCGTCAGACCATAGTGGTATGGACCCACAATCTGCGGTGCTGGCCACATGTGTATTTTGTGATCACAACAGTCATCTGGGGTAGAGGCCCTTGACCACTCCGCCTCATCTTTCTACCTTGCCAGTTTTATGTTCCCCTCTTCGCACACCTCGTACTCCGTCTACCCATGGCCAAGGCCGACTGCTCATTCCCAGGGAACAGCTGGGACTATCGCCTCTTCCTACTTCTGCCAGTGAAACATTTTGCTCATCTCACATAGACCTTTGCAACCCTTTTCTCTGATACCCATGGGTGGACACCTCCCCTTCTTGCCCAGAGCATTCTGCTGTGAGTAAGTGGAGAAATGAATGGACATCAGGACAGTGAATTGTTCGTTTATTCCGCAAACGTTTTATTAAACATCTTTTGTGTGCCCTGCTCAGTGTCCAGTACTAGGGATATAAAAACAAATAAGACATGTGCTGTATGTTAGCTAACAAAATTTAAATGAAATCAAAAAATGAATAAGACACAGTCACAGTCTCAAGGAAATAATACTTTGTATTAAAATTGACTGTTGGTCTTAATTGCCTCTACAGGGTCGTAAGCTCCCTGAAGTTAGGTATCGTGGCTTGCTCAGCTTTATGATCCATCCCATCATGCTTTGCATACAGTCCCGGGGCTCAGTAACGTGTATTAGCGTGATTTGAAAAATACCCAACTTCTTTCCCATGACAAAAAAGGGCATACATTCCCAGAAGCCCTTTCCAAGGCAGCATCTTTGGCATAGAGCTTTGATCTAACGGTGGGGATATTAGACTGTGAAGCACGTTCGTCCCTCCATGGCGAGTGGACTGAAAACACTGAGGGTTAAGACTGCTCACTGCCAGGTCCCGGCAGGGTCGTCTTCTCAGTGTGAAGCCTCAAAAGTAAGGACTTCTGCCCATTTGTGCTCCTGGATAAGTGCACATTCCAGCCTGCCACCTAACTTGTTGTGCCCTGAGTTGCTAAGGTGCCTGTCACTGCAAACCTGTGTTTATCTTGAAAAGATTTGATGCCATCTCCTTAGCTATAGGAGGGCCCAGCCGTAGAATCTTCCCAGGAAGAAAAGGGCTTTTAGACCACACACAGGTGTTGGGGGGAAACCAGCCTCTGATCACCTGGTTCTTGAGCTCAAGTCTGACATGAAGGAGGTAGAGCTGGGGATCATTCACACTTGAGTGTAAATGGATGTTCACAGTTAGAAACGGACGAGCTCACTGGGGGAACTCCGTTCACGAATCTGAGCCCTCCTGTATCAGGAGAATGAAGGGCTGTGACCTCAGAAGTCCGACATACCATGTGATTAATAATCAACAAACATTTCAAAGTACAAATGATAAAATTAAACCCAGCTCGCTTTTACAGGAAACACTGCCTCTAGTACAAATTATGACTTATTAGGTTTATCTGGCCATGCCTGTCCTTTAAGTGGTATATAATTATTCCTAAACCTTTCAGGAAAGAATTTGAGAATAACATTTTAAACCCATAAGCCCTAATTCACTAACAAGGTGGAAATCTCATTTAGTCTTCTGTGGGCTCTTATTTATTTATTTACTTGATGTTCAGATATTAACCTTTACTCACCAGAATTGCTTCCAATTCTCTGCTGTTTCCACTCTGGCAGCGATAAACAACAAGGAATTAATATCACTACAGAATGCTTCAGGAGAATTATTTGCAGCATATAATTGAAACCTACTGCTGTCTTTCATGCAGCATTACTACAATAACAGGAAATACTGGGAGACCAAAGGGGAGAGACTTTCAGCCCACCCCCGGGATAACTGTAGGCTTTCGTCCATAAAGCCACTTTGCTTTTGTGAACTGAGGCTGATGGCGTTGTGGCCAAGTGAGATTGAGTGGACATTTGTGAAAGCAGGGTCCTGTCAGGGTCTGGCTGATTATCAGTCAGTGCGGGGACCCATCCTTTATGTACTGCGTGTTCCAGCTTCTGCCGCCACCATGCCAGACTGCAGGAGGAGCCCCTGATTGAAGGGCCTGGGGGCTTCTGGCCGCTGCACACCCCTGCCCCCCCCGCCCGGCCCCGAGTATTAAGATAGAATCTGGTCTCTAATAGTCATGAGAATGAGCTTGGGGTCCCGAACCACTGGGTGGATTAACGTGTGAGTTATTTTTTTTTCTCAAATCTAATTCTGCATAAAATTAGCTCTAGTCTCAAAAACAAACTAAGCAGACTAGAAACTGGACGAGGGGGGAGTCCTTTGTACTCACAGAATAGGTACTTTTCCTTCAAGTGTGTCAGAGTGAATTAGGACTATTAATGCTTTAACAACTGTGCCGGTTATTGAGCTGGTCCTTAAAACAAGGGACGCAAGGGGGGGATCTGAATAGACAGATCTCTGACTTAATAGCCACTTCTCAGGTTGTTCTTTAGTCTCTGAGTATATGCACCTGCCTGCCATTTCCATTAATGGCATTAAGAGCTGCATATCGTGTGTAATACGGGATCATCAGGGTCTTTATTGCTGCTCTTTGAAAGGGAATAAAATCATGTCCCTTTCATTCTCTCTGAAACATTATGTGTTAAAATTAAGAGCCCTTGTGCTTTGCCCAATTACTTTCCAGATAAAGTTTCTTGATAATGTGCCTCAAAGTAATTTTAATTTGAACAAGCAAATATGTATTCTTTGTTTAAACATTTTTCAATTCCATTTGTGTCCCAGCTAGAATCCTCTGAAAGAACTGCTTAGATTAAAAAAAGAAAGAAAGAAAGAAAGAAAACAACAAAAAAACCCAAGTAAAATGGACTCCAGTGTCCTCACTGCTGTTTAACAGCCTCCCCTCCCCCGCAAGGCCCTCACACAGGAAAGCTGCCGCACAAAGGGCCGGCATCCGCGCCCTCCACGAAGCCCAAATCCCAGACCTATCCCTCTGCCAAACTGGTATTATTTTAGGAATGTCCTTTAATTTTAGCATTAGCTTAATTATACAGATGCGTCTATAATCCATCCACAAATCAAACGTTAGTTTTGGCCGGGAGGCGGACAGCGGGGCAGCTCGGCAGGTTGAGGGCTTACGTTTTAACTAGTACTGCAGCGCGCGGCCTGGGTTCGGCGAGGNTTTTAAAGATTTTATTTATTTATTCGACAGAGATAGAGACAGCCAGAGAGAGAGGGAACACAAGCAGGGGGAGTGGGAGAGGAAGAAGCAGGCTCATCGCAGAAAAGCCTGATGTGGGGCTCGATCCCACAACGCCGGGATCACGCCCTGAGCCGAAGGCAGACGCCTTAACCACTGTGCCACCCAGGTGCCCGAGGGCTTACGTTTTAACTAGTACTGCAGCGCGCGGCCTGGGTTCGGCGAGGGGCCGGGGACTTGCAGTATTTGTCTCCGCGCATCTTCGCCCAACTTCACGAACCTCTCAGAAGAGGATTTGCCCCTTCTTTTTTCTGATCGGAAACCGAGCCTCAGTTTCCGTCCCTGTGAAATAGGATCGCACCTTCAGAGCTTCTGGTGAGGACAACATAATACGTGGGAAGACACTTTCAGCCTCGTATGAATGTGAGACGTCGCCGTTGTTAAAACAGTTCCTTGTGGGGGCGCCTGGCTGGCTCAGTTGGTAGAGCCTGAGACTCTTTGATCTCAGGATCGTGAGTTCGAGCCCCACGTTGGGTATAGAGCCTATTTTAGGGGAAAAAAAACAAAACAGTTACTTCTGCTCTGATTATAAGTGCTTATAAGTAAAATTCAAAACCAAAGGAGCCCAATTCTTTTGACTGTTTCTGACGTTTATTTATTTATTTTTTTAAGATTTTATTTATTTGACAGAGAGAGAGACAGCCAGTGAGAGAGGGAACACAAGCAGGGGGAGTGGGAGAGGAAGAAGCAGGCTCAGAGCGGAGGAGCCTTGTGGGGCTCGATCCCACAACGCCGGGATCACGCCCTGAGCCGAAGGCAGACGCTTAACAACTGAGCCACCCAGGCACCCCATGTTTCTGACGTTTAACAACTGAATTCCTTAGTGTTCCCTAAGACCGTGACGATTATAAACATTTTTATGCTCCTTCCCCCCCACCCCATAAAAATTGATTCACAAACGTTACTGTCGGCCCCCCAGCTTTTGAGCAATACTGAGCCCTCGAACATTTACTTTGTTCGCCCACGAGTTGGGAAAGTGCTGGAAATTGGTAAGGAAGTAATACTAGGTTCTTGGAGGCATCAATTACCTGTAACAAGATACATTTTAATATTTTTAAGCAAGCAGGTGTATATTCAGTATGAGTCTGGACATAGGGTTCTAGGCCCTCATGTGAGGCCTCTGAGTTCAAAAGGGCTTTGGGGGGGGGCGTCTGAAGGGCAGTGCTTCCCAGCAGGGCTAGAGACTGTACTGAGAAAGCCTTAGTTTTCAAGTGAGTCCAGATACTCTTCCTGTTTTGTTGGGAGCGGAGCGGGTGGTGGGTCGGAAAGGGGAGTGCTGGTGAGTGAGAGATTTGAGGAGGAGTGGGTGGGGATGGGTGTGCTTGAGACTGGACATCTGTGCTGGGAGCTTCTTAGGGCCCTTGGTTCCTGTTAAGGTCTTTGATGACACCCTTTGGGAGTGACGCCTGACCCGGGACCTTTCAAGGTCCCTGCTTGTACACAGAGTTCGACAGCCCAAGGTCTGAAGCCTTCTGAAGCCTTCCGGAAACGCTTTACGTGTGCCAAAGACAATGCCCGGACCCTGCTTTTGGCTTGGGCTCTCCCTCCTACTCAGGTAATTGTGCATCCTTATGTAACCTTTCAAAACGAAGACAGAGACATTTATAGCAACCCTAAAGTTCCTCTCCTCTCTCTTTCCTCTTTCAAAGTTTGAACTTTGAGATCCTCAGGGGAAAAAACCTTTCTTTTAAAAGAAATAACTTTAATTCACTGCAGATTTAACAACAGGGTATGGCCCCGCTCTGGTCTTCAGCTGAAGGACATGACTTTACGGGACAGGGATCCCTGAGACAGACTAACTTTTAAAGAATTGGATAGCGCTATTCTTGCCATGAAAAAGAAAAAGACTGCATGGCTCATTTTTACACAGGAGTCAAAATTGTCACAGTTAGTTAGGCCTTTTACGTTTTGTCTTGTGCATGGCCATTTGGTCCGGCTAGTGGGTTCAGTTGGACACATTAAAGTGCAGTTCTTTGTGCATTTTGAGGTCTCTGGAGAAAATTCCCATATTGCTTTGTCACAATAATGAGCATACATGTTTCTGAAAGGGTTTTTAAGAGCTCCTAATATTTTTAATGGGCATTATTTTTTAGAGATTTTATTTTATATCTATTTTTTATATTTTTATTTATTTTTTAAAGATTTTATTTATTTATTTGACAGACAGCGAGAGAGGGAACACGAGCAGGGGGAGTGGGAGAGGGTGAAGCAGGCTTCCTGCTGAGCAGGGAGCCTGATGGGGGCCTCGATCCCAGAATGCTGGGATCATGACCTGAGCCAAAGGCAGACGCTTAAGGACTGAGCCACCCAGGCGCCCCTATATATTTTATTGTTAACGGGCATTTATTTTTCGGCTCATAGCAAGTTTGAGTGGAAAGTACAGAGTCCTCGTGGGCCTCCTGCACAGCCTCCCCTTGCATCAGCATCCTGCTGCAGAGTGAGACATCCATTACAGCGGACGGACCTGCACTGATACATCCTCATCACCCGGACTCCATTCTTTACATTAGGGATCCCTCCTGGTGATGTACATTCTATGGACTTGGACAAATGTATAATGACATGTATACATCACTCTACTATCACACAGGGGAGTTTCACTGCCCTAAAAAAAATCACCCGTGCTCTGCCTATTCATTCCTCCCTCCCTCCAACCCCCAGCAACCAGTCATCTTTTTACTGTCTCCATAGTTTTGCCTTTTCCAGAACGTTCTCTGATAGGAATCATCCAGTATGTAACCTTTTCAATTTGGCTTGTTTCACTGAGTAATATGAATTTAAGCTTCCTCCATGTCTTTTCTTGGCTTGATAGCTCACTTCATTTTAGCACCGAATAATATTTCATTGTCTGGATTACCACAGTTTATTTCTCCCATTTGTCTACTGAAGGCTCTGTTGGCTGCTTCCAGGTTTTGATAATTCTGTACAAAGCTTCTTTAAACATCTGTGTGCAGAATAAATGTTCAGCGCATTTGGATAAATACTAAGGAGCATTAGTATCTTCAGTTTTGTAAGAAACTTCCAAACTGTCTTCCAAAGCGGCTGTGCCATTTTGCATTCCCCTCAGTGACGAACAAGTGTTCCTGTTGCTTCACATGCCCAGCACCATTTGGTGGTGTCAGTGTTTTGGATTCTGGCCATTGTCATAGGTGTGCAGTGGTATCTTGTTGTTTTCATTTGCAATTCCCCAGTGACCTGTGATGTGGAGCATTTTCTCATATGCTTATGAGCCATCTGTACATCTTTTTTTTTTTAGATTATTTATTTATTTGACAGAGCAAGAGAGCACAAGCAGGGAGAATGGCAGAGGGAGAGGGAGAAACAGGCTCCCTGCTCAGACGTGGGCTCAATCTCAGGACTCTGAGATCATGACCTGAGCTGAAACCAAACCAAGAGTCGGATGCTTAACCAACCGAGCCCCCCAGAAGCCCCCCTTTGATGCATTCTTGAGCATAGTAGGTCCCTTTCATTCTCATAGTAACTTCTCACAAATGACCTCCTTTGTTGGTGCTGCCATGGACGGCCCACTGACCAGGGCTCTCATCCCCAGTCTGTCCCCTCACCAGGGGCCTCTTCTGCTGCTTAGGAGGGCCAGGTAGCATGCAGAGAGCTGACTTTCTGGTTTTATATCGAGGGGTGTGCTGGGTCGTTTGACCTCTTGCTTACTCAGAATTGCTGGTGTGGATGAAACATCGGCCAGCACCAAATGGCGAGGAAGCTTCCTTGGAGGCAGGCGGACCAGGGCTGGCTGCCTGTTTGAGCCCTCTGCAGAACGGTCTTCATAGTGTCATTGAGAGCCTGCTAGAAGCAGGTCTTTCCAGAGCCTGGCATGGATCTTCACAGGCCTGTATTCAGTGGTGTCTGCAACTCTTTTCTTTTTTTTTTTTTTTTTTAAAGATTTTATTTTTATTTATTCGACAGAGATAGAGACAGCCAGCGAGAGAGGGAACACAAGCAGGGGGAGTGGGAGAGGAAGAAACAGGCTCATATCGGAGGAGCCTGACGTGGGGCTCGATCCCATAACGCCGGGATTACGCCCTGAGCCGAAGGCAGACGCTTAACCGCTGTGCCACCCAGGCGCCCCTGCAACTCTTTTCTGTGCATTTTTCCCCTTGTGGGTTAGAGAAACCATTTCTTCCTAGGGAAACTTTCAATCATGTTAAAGGCTCATTTTCAAGGGGAACACAACGCCTTAGAGCGGAGTTTGTTTTCAAAAATAGACATTCACATTGCATATAAATATATAGACAAGCACTGTGACGACCACAACAAAATGCTGCCCTTCTGTTCTAGGAAGGAAGTACCATATTTCTGTTGGGAGGGAAGGGTTCCTCATAAACTACAAATGCTCTCTTCTGTGTGTATCATCTCTAATCCCCCTCACTGGAGATGCTTGGGACCCACAGTGGCTCTGTTATGCTTGAAAAGCCTTGGCTTTTTCTGGATGTTGGCTGTGATAGACCCTTAGCCTTAAAACTGTTTGCCATCCAGAAGCTATGTCAAATTGATGAGGCCGCTGTGGTTGATTGCAGATGGGTCCTCGGTGTTGGGGGTCTGACATTTTAAAAAGGATTTGTAGAGAAAATTCTAGATTCTCCAATCTCCAGGTCAGAGCAGTCCCGTTTTCGTGGAGCCTCCGATTTCTCTGTTGTTATTTGCTACTTAGGACCACTCTATTGCCTGCAGAGATGTTGACCGAAATGTCACTGTTTCACATAGAGAATAGGACCTGGTATCTTTGCTCAGAGTGAGGGCGGTGGTTTCGATCCTTGGCTCACCAACGGCTTCTCTTCCTTGAGAACTTTCTATGTGTCAGTACTGATTTCCATGGGTTCCCTCCTTTAATTCTCACAAAAACATCGTCAAATCTATTTTGCACTTAATGGAACTGCGCCTTCTGCCACTTGCACACGATCAAGCAGCATGAGTTTTGAACCCAGGATTAAAAAAAACCTTTTTTTAATGAAATCTCTACCCCCAGTGTGGGGCTCGAACTCACAACCATGAGATTAAGAGTCACACATACCACCAATTGAGCCAGCCAGGTGCCCCAGGATTTTCTTCTCTTTTCCTTTCTTTTTCTTTTCTTTCTTTTTTTAAAGATTTTATTTATTTGAGAGAGAACGAGAGAGAGAGAAAGAGAGCTCGCCTGTGTACGAGATTGCAAGAGCGGTGGGAGGGGCAGAGAGAGAGTTAGAGGGACAAGCAGAGTGCTTGCTGAGGGGGGAGCAGGACCCGGGGCTCATTCCCAGGACCCTGAGATCATGACCTGAGCTGAAGGCAGACATTTAACTGACTGAGCCACCCAGGTGCTCCAGGATTCTCTTTTGTAACTTTTTTTTTTTTTTTAAGATTTACTGATTTATTTTGGAAAGAGTGTGAGTGAGCGCAGGGAAGGGGAGAAGGAGAGAGAAACTTTAGCAGACTCCTTGCTGAGCTTGGAGCCCAGCACGGGGCTTGATCTCACGAACCTGAGATTATGACCTGAGCCAAAACCAGGAGTCAGACACTTAACCAACTGTGCCACCCAGATGTCCCCTTTTTTAACTCTCAAATGTTTTTTTATTGAGGTACATTTCACATAACAGAAAATTTACTATTTTAACCATTTTATTTTTTAAAAAGATGTTATTTAGCCCTCAGTTTGTTTTTCAGAGTCCATAGTCTCTCATGCTTCATTCCCCCTTCTGATTACCCCCCCTTTCTTTATCCCTTTCTTCTCCTCCCTCCCTGGAGGGGGGTGGGGGAATGGGATAGGCTGGTGATGGGTAGTAAGGAGGGCACGTATTGCATGGTGCGCTGGGTGTTATACTCAACTAATGAATCATTGAACTTTACATCAAAAACCAGGGATGTACTGTATGGTGAATAACATAATATAATAAAAATATTATTATAAAAAAAGATGTTATTTATTCATATGACAGAGAGAGACAGAGCTCACAAGCAGTGGAGTGGGAGAGGGAGAAGCAGACTCCCTGCAAAGCAGGGAGCCTGATGTGGGAATCAATCCCAGGACCCTAGGATCATGACCTCAGCGAAGGCAGACCCTTAACCCACTGAGCCACCCAGGCGCCCCCACTTTAACCACTTTAAAGGGTACAATCCAGTAGCATTTAGTATATTCATAATATTGTGTAACTGTCACCAGTCAACACTCTCTAATTATAGAACATTTTCATCGTCTTAGAGGTGAAATTCTGCACCTATTAAGCAACCACTCCCCATCTCCCACCCCCCAGCTGTTGGCAATTATTAATCTCCTTTCTGTCCCTATGGATTTTGCCTATTCTGGATATTTCATGTAACTGGAATCCTACAGTATCTGACCTTTTGTGCCTGGCTTCTATCACTTACCATAATGTTTTTGAGGTTTAATCCTTAATTGTTGTCTCTTTTGGCACTTGATTCCTTTTTATTGCTGAATAATATTCCATTGTGTGGACATACCACATTTTTTATCCATTTATTATTCGGTGGACCTCTGGTTTCCGCCTTTTGGCTATTGCGGATAGTGTGCACAGTTTTTGTCTGAACACTTGTTTTCACTTGTCTTGAGTCGATCTGTAACAACACAGGTTTGAACTGTGGTGGCCCACTTATACGTGGATTTTTAAAATAAATACATTACTATAAATGTTTTTTGTCCTTATGATTTTCTTTTTTTCCCCCCTCAATTTTTTTTAAGTAATCTTTTCACCCAGTGTGGGGCTCAAACCTACAACACTGAGATCAAGAGTCACATGCTCTGGGGCGCCTCGGTGGCTCAGTCAGTTAAACGTCTTCCTTCAGCTCTGGTCATAATCTCAGGGTCCTGGGATTGAGCCCCATAATGGTCTCTCCTCTCAGTGGGGAGCCTGCTTCTCCCTCTGTGCTCTCCCTCCCCCTCAAATAAATAAATCTCAAAAAAAAAAGTCACATGCTCTAGTCACTGAGCCAGCTAGGTGCCCCATCTTCCTTATGATTTTCTTAATACTTCCTTCCCTCTAGTTTACTTTATTGTAAGTGAAATAAATCAAGCAGAGAAAGACAGTTATATGATTTCTCTCATCTATGGAACATAAGAACTAGGAAGATCGGTAGGGGAAGAAAGGGATAAAGAAAGGGGGGGTAATCAGAAGGGGGAATGAAGCATGAGAGACTATGGACTCTGAGAAACAAACTGAGGGCTTCAGAGGGGAGGGGGTGGGGGAATGGGATAGACTGGTGATGGGTAGTAAGGAGGGCACGTATTGCATGGTGCACTGGGTGTTATACGCAACGAATGAATCATCGAACTTTACATCAGAAACCAGGGATGTACTGTATGGTGACTAACATAATATAATAAAAAAAATTAAAAACAAAGTTAAAAAGGTAAAAAAAAGAGAATACAATATATAACATACAGAATATGTGTTAACTGTGTTATTTTTTTAAGATTTTATTTGAGGGAGAGAGTGAGCGAGAGAGCGCAACAGAGCATGAGCTGGGTGAAGGGCAGAGAGAGAGAGGGGCAGACTCCCCACTGAGCAGGGAGCCCCATGTGGGACTTGATCCCAGGAACCTGGGATCATGACCTGAGCTGAAGGCAGATGCTTAACCGACTGAGCCACCCAGGTGCCCCCAACCATTTGTTTTGTCAGTGAGGTTTCGTGGTCAATAGTGGGCTATTGGTAGTTAAGTTTGCAGGGTATCAGGTTTTAATCAGATTTTGACTCTGTTGGTAGGGGGTGGGGGGGTCGGTGCCTCTAACCCCTACGTTGTTCAGGGGTCAACTGTGTGTATATACCTAGGAGTGGAGTTGCCAGGTCATATGGTAATTCTACATTTAGCTTTTTGGGGAGCTGCCCAACTCTTTTCCGTGGTGGCTGTGCACCATTTTATATTACTGTTAAGCAGTGTGCGAGGTGAATGCAGGTCTTTCCCACTCCAGAGGCTGTGCCCATTTTCCTGGGCCATGCTGTCTCCTACTAACTCCCCAAGGGCTCCAGCACCCCCTTGCCAAATCTCACCTCCAGCCAACAACAGAAGTTCGTGCACGGTCTTCTGTTGTGGCGGGAAATGGTTGGTAATACAGATTTGGCTTGGGGAAGGAACGGGGGTTTGAGATTTGTCAGTGGACATCCTCCTCTTCCTCAGTGTCAGGTAATGGTTAAAAGTATAGGTTTTGAACCACATCCTGTGTGATTCCAGTTCTAAGAAAAGGTCCACAACGGGCAAATCCGTAGAGAGTATAGGATCAGTGGCCGCTGGCTGGCTGCTTTGGACCTAGGAAGTGATGTGATGATTGAGGTATGGGGTTTTTTTTGGGGTAATGCTGATTGTGGTGGTTGCACAACTCTAAATGCACTAAAAGCCATTGTGTCACACACTTTAAGTGGGTAAATTATATGGCATGTGAATTCTATCTCACTGAAACATTAATAGACAGCGTAGGCTCTGCAACCTTACTGGCACTTACGAGCTCTGATCTTAGACAAGTTCATTAGTGACTCCACTCCAGTGTTCATATGTGCAGAAGAAGGTAAAATAATAGTTATGTACCTGCCTCGTAGAGTTGTGATGATCAAAGGAGCTAATACAGATAATATAGTGCTTGGCGTGGTGCCTGACACATAACAAGTACTCAAGGCATGTTGCTGACTATTAATACTAGCACCGTAAAATATTTTTTGAAGGTCCAGCTGATAGATGGTGTTCATGATAAGGCAACAAAGGCAGGAAATGGGTAGAATTCCTCTTAAAATTTTAATTCTTAGTTCAGCCCTGCTGCCAAGGGAAATGAAGGATACAGGACAATGTAATGAGGCAATAATTCGGATAGTAATGAGAGATGAGGTCATGTGGCAGGGGGTGCTGGGTAGTCCTAAGGGCTAGAAAAAGAATATTGGTCGTGATGCAGGAGAGGAAATTGTGTTAAAAAGGCTTCTCTGCCCTCACTGACAACAGATGTTGGGAGGTCTTGGGCTCTGGGCTCCAGGGCCTCTGACCCCCCTTGAAATTCTCTCCAGTTCCTTTGGAGGTCATGATCCCACAGTTGGAGGAGTCCTGGTGTAGATTAGCTTCCTTGGGTACGTTTTCCCCTTTCTCCAACGCCTCCCTTCCCCAGGCTTTCGGGGTCCTTGGAGGTAGGTGCTCATGCTAGTAAAGAAACCAGCAGCTTTTCAAGGGAAACAGAGGGAGGAAAAGTCTGCAATGGGGCCGCCCGCCCTCCAGGAGGCTGAGCAACACGGCTCTGTGAGTGAAAAGAAAGCAGAATAAAGCAGCCCGTCCAGTCGCTCTCAGGTTGAAAGCCCTCCAGAAAGAGCGGGCCCACCGCTGTCTGTGTTCGTCCTCGCCAGCTCCAGGCGTCGAGCGTCTGCCCGGCGCCTCGCAGTCAGTGTACCCGGTGGGGGGCAGACAAAGACAGAGATGGTCAGCCTCCCCGCAGCCCCCCCGCCCGCTTCTCCAGGAGGCAAGCCCAGGGGACACGCGCGAAGGGGTTGAAGAACCTTCCAGACGGCAGACCGCGAGCGCAAGCGGACAGGCAGCCAGCCAAGCGCGCACCGGGCCCAGGCGGTGCGGGTGCCGGGCGGTGCCCGGGCCGATGCTGCGTCACAGGCGGGAAACCCCCGTGCCACCAGCACGCCCCGTGACCCGTCTCAGCGAGCGAGTGGGCGGGCGGCGTGGGTGTCCGGCCCTGCGAGCATCCTTGGGCCGGATTCCGTCATGGAGGTAGGAGTGCCCTGTCCGCCGGGGCCGCACACGCGCACTCCGAGCCCAGACGCGTGCTTGGGAAGTCGCTGCAGGCACGGGGACTTCAGGGCCAGAAGGCTGGCGAGTGTGAAATGCCATTGGCAAGGAGCGGGGGCCGGAGCGGGCTGCCCTGTCCCCCTGGGGAGGGCCCCGGGGTCAGATGTGTGGCTTCTCCCTGCCCGTCTCCCCGCCCCCCGGCCTGCTGTCTGTCCATCAGCCACAGGGTTGCTGGCCTGAGCACGCGGGCTGCTCCTTGGCTTTGAGCCAGTGGCGAGCTGGGAGCCTGTGACTTTGAGACTTGGCCCTTTTCAGTTCTCTTTGTTCAGAAAAAAGTTTCATCCTGGCTCTCTTCAGTGGCTGCCGAGGATTAGGAGAACCCCGGGGAGACTTGGCTATAGGACAGCTCTCAAAGCTGTGCTGGGAAATTTGAAGAGGGGCCATTTCTCTCTGTCTTATTTCAAGTTACATTCTTCTCTCCCTTCCTAAACGAGTTTTTACTGTTGCAAACCCTACGGCATAATCCCCTGCAGCTATGGAGGGGATTAGACCAGTATCTGGACCAATAAAATATCTTAAGGACCCTTGTAATGGACAATATGAAGGAAAGTTCAGATCTAGGCACTCATTTTTAACAGTCACACCAGTTAGAGGCACTGCTTGCTTTCCTGGGTTAGCATTTCTCATTCTTTGGGGGGAAAAGTCCGCTCTTCAGTGGCTGGAAAGCAAAAGAAAGAAGGGAGGCTTTGCTCTCCTGAACAGAGCTGGAGAATTGGATTGCTAAAGGGGCAAGGGCTGTGGTATTCCCAAGTACAAGTGGGCCATTTTCAAGAATGTGTAAACTTGTAGTTTTCTCCAGTTAATATTCTTAAGAAATGGAAGTTGCCTCAGCTGTAAAGTGCTTTCCTATTACGCTTTCTTTTTTTAGTGTCAATGTCTTTTACCTTTAAAAAATGCTGTTTAGTCTATGATTGTGAAGAAATTGCTTTTTGAGAATCTGGTTACTACAATAGATGGACAGATTTTTGCATTTTCCTTAAGCTGCCCATTGGTATAAATCTACAAAAATGCCTCTATCCATCTTGTTACCATGTTTCTTTTGGTACTTGGGGAGAACTTTACTGTGAACTGCTTCCATTGAAATTATTTCCTTGAGGACACATTAACAAAGCAGAAAGCTGTGGGCTACTACATATACACATACCAGGAGTGGGTAGTTCAGTTTCTGTAATCCCACAATACACAAATGTTGGCAGGATTTCAATGATCGTATTAATCCTGTGAGATACTTTGTCATGCATGATAGATGATATTTACAAATTGAGGTCTGAAATGGTCAGAAGCTTTGAAGATACTTTATTATGCAGTATGTGGAAGTGGAAGTGTTTATATTACTTGTTTTAGACGATATTGGCCAACCAGGCAGCAAAAAATATACAGTCTCGTAATAGGCTGCAACAGTTTCATAACAAACCTGCAGGTTCCTGGGGAGTTTTTACAGCCTAAACCAACAAGGTTTGTCAAAGGTTTTGCCAAGGTCTTAAAACCCTGTGGATACTCGGAGGGTTTTGATATCTCCTGTGAAATGCTGGTCCATTTATATGCCATCCATATACCTGTTGAGTGACTTTCTTAGTAAATTTCTGTAGTGGGAACTTAGAGTGGAATCTGATAGCCCTGAAATGACGAGCTCCTGGTTCTTTAAGGGCTCTGCTTGATGAATGAGAAAGGATTTGAGCATAATTAGGAATCACAGTGCGTTTGAAGACTGGAAGTGGAAGCCCAAGAAGGGTCACTGATTCGTTCTCAAGGTCCTAGAGGCAGATTGAGTTGTTTCCTCCCAACATGTGTAACCAACTGTAGGTTGCTTTCGTTTGCCCTTCTCCCCCACCCCCCCAATCTTGGGTACTTTTAAACTTTTAAAGGTTTCTGTGATCAAAGGAGCTCGTTTCACCCTGGCCATACTCTTTGTGACTTTGCACATTTTATTTCTCTTTTCTTTCCCTGTTTCTCCCACTGGGCGTCTTCCTTCCTGTGACTTTTTCTTTTTTCTTTTCATCCCCCCACCCCCCGCCCTGCTCCGGAAAGTCTATTCCATAGTGTTCCTGAGTTGTAGAATAACATGGCACTCTGGGCACAATCGAATTACCCTTTTGTATAAAGAGTAGGGCCTTTCTCCTTAGGTGGCTGTGCGGGGAGGTTTTGGTCTCTCTTAACCCTTCCCCGTGATGCCAGGCACTTGGCAGCCACAGCAGTATGATGGATTGGTGGCTTTTTCTTCCCTAGCTTTATTGAAGTATGAGCCATATACTATAAAACTCCCTCCAAGTGTACAATTCAGTGTTTTTAGGATGTTTCCAGAGTTGTGTGGCCATCACCACAGTCTGTTTAGAACGTTTTTGTCACCCCAAGAAGAAACTTTGTACCTTTTAACCATCAGTCTCCCTTCATCCCCCCTCTCTCAGGCCTAGGCAGCCATTAATCTGCTTTCGGTGCAGGGATCGATGTCTTGGGGGCCCAGTCTGCAGTCCTGTCCCTGTGCTGAGAGGTGTCATTGGGCCGCCCACTCACTCATGCTGACGGTGGCCTTCCTGATTTTTGCCCGTTCTCCCTCATGAGCTGCTCCTGTTACTGACTACTTCAGAGGCAAGTCGGCTTGAAGATGAATGTATTCTGCATGGCCATTGCATGCTAGAGATTCCAGAATGGGGCCTTGCAGAACCTCTCTGTGAACTTTCTCTCTGATGTCTGACTTCCTGCAACCTCATTTTTGTCAGAGGACCGCTTACTCTTTGCCCCTAAGCCCTGGTGATGGGAAGCCCCGGACTGGAAGCTTCCTCAAGGTAGGGACTTTGTAACCCAAGTTCCAAGCCTAATGCCTGCCTGCCACATAACAGACACTCAGTGTTCACAGAATGACTGAATTTACACGCTGATATTAATAAAGATTAAATTACCCTAGCTTTTTTTTTTAAGATTTTATTTTAGAGAGATCGCGTGAGGGGAGCAGCATAGAGAGAGGAAGAGAGAGGCTTAAGCAGACTCCCCGTTGAGTGCAGAGCCCACTGTGGGTCTCCACCCCACAACCCCGAGATCATGACCTGAGCTGAAACCAAGAGTCAGATGCCCCAGAATTACCCTAGCTTTTTGACACATACCTGTCACTGTTAATTCATTGAGCTCATTTGTGCTGTTGGCCTTTCCTTTTTTCTTTTGTCGTGCTTTTTGTGTGCTTTTCTTTTTATTAACCTGATTGTAGAAATCATTTTAAAAAACAGCATGTAAAGCGGATATCAGAATAAAGTCCGGTTGTATTCCTTTTTGGGTACTGATCAGAAATGTACTCTCTTCTCACTACCTTTTGTTTCTTGTGAGTCAGGAGCCAACAACATGATGCCCTGTGAAGTGTTAAGGGGGAAAAACAAGTAGAAGGTTTAGAGGGACCAGTTAGGCTTCTTTCCTACTAATGCTGTAGAAATCCGTGCGCCAGGTAGCCGCTTTGATTCTTTGTAGCTCTTATCTGCGGACGAGCATCTGGTAAGGAATGCTTTTACTTGCAATCGAGTACGTGCCTGTTGCAGTCAGAAAATAAGCGGGAGTGAACAGTTTCTGGGATTCCTGGGATCGCCCAGTCAGCCGGCCCGGTGTAGAAGTCAACGACGTGTCAATAAACTGTTAACGGGGCTCCCCCAGGAGTTCAGGGCGATCTGAGGCCCAGCACACACTCCCCGCCCTCTGGCATCCGCAAAAATTCAAAAAGTGAAGCCCATCGGGTCATTTGGATTCAGTGTTGTCCAACAGTAGGGTATTATTGAATACCCACACCCTCAGGAGCAGAGAACAGTGAAAATTGCTTTGAACTTTCAAAGCTCGCTCTCACATATCCCGGCCACTTTCAAAAAGTGACAAGCAGGCAGCGCGGCAGCTCCTAAGACATGTGCTTGCTCTTAAGCAAACGCCTAAAATGTTCTTAATTTGTACCAGAGACCTTATCAAAGGGCTTTGCAAAACTTCCAGTTCGGCAATTATGCGTATTAGTTGAGCTTAACCTCTTGAGTCATGCGAGGGAATTATCATTTGTTCTGCTTTCAGCTATGGAGGCAGGTGGACCTTTCTAAGAGTAGGCAGTGGCCTAGTGGGAAAGGATTTGATAAGAAAAGGGAGGGAATTTGAGAGGATCCTCTTTTAGAAGTTGGCGCTGCTTTCCTCCAAGAGCACGGTTCCAACTGTGTGCTGTAGACACACGCGCTCCGAGCAAAAATGTTCAAACCCCGGCAGTGCAAACCGCCTCGTGTTAAGCTTTGGATTTTCACTGCTCCCACCCTCAGGCCCCATTTTAGCTACGATCCAACGAGGAAACAAGCCTTTTTGGAAAATTGCTTCCACTGGTAATTCTTAGTAAAGAATGTTGAACAGTCCAAAAGACAAAACTGCGTGTTAGCAAAGTAAGTGACGCGCACCTTGGTGTCTGTGGCCTTTATGTAATGATAATTCATTGTCCCAGAGTTAGGATCGGTGTTTCTTCAGGAGAAGCTTTTAAGTAGATTGTAAGAGAGAGGGTCAGAGAAATAGTTCAGGAGATGTAAGGTATCTCACTTTGTAAAGACAACTGTCAGCAACCAGATTTTTAAGTAATGCAGTCTTCCTCAGGAAAAGATGAAGGGATAGTGGCTTCTTTATCAGTAAGTGGAGACCATAGCTGTTTTTCTCTGACATGTGGCAATAGAACAGTAATCTTGTACTGGATTTGCCATTTAGGAAAACTTATAATTTACTTTGGGGGGGGGTGTGTGTCTGTGAGGGAGAGGGAGAGAAATATGTTCCCCTTTAAGTCCTGTGTCTTGATTTTTAATCATTTCCAGAAGATTTTAGACACTGGAAGAATTCTGAGCGAGCTGGTAAGTAGATGTTATTATTGAGCCAGAAACTGCATTTTCTGGTGCTTTCTCTGTGAACATCTCAAACTTGCGCCTGGCAGGAGCAACCCTGAAGCTGATTGTGGGGGGTGCTTGGTCATAAGTAGGTGTAGATGGTTGGAGAGTGGGTTCTAAGTGTTAAACTTGAGAGCGGTCAGGAAATTCCTTTCTTGAAAATGAACACCAGCATGTTATGATTACCCTGAATATATATCCTTGGGTATATATTACAAAACAAGACGACTTTCTGAAATTTAGAAGCAAAATTTGGGTTTCACGTATCCTCTTTCAAGCTGCGGAGTCCGGGTCTGGGCGGAGTAGCTTGATGTTTGGGCCCAGTGATGAAGGAATGAATGCACTCATTTAGGGTAGAAATGGCATTCGTTTCTGTGAAATCACCTGCAGCTCAGTTTTAGAATGAGTTTTAGAATGTCCTGGAAAGTAAACTGCTTGTCTTGGGGCCTCAGTTTCTGTTGAATGAGTTAATTGCCTTTCCCTCTGAGAAACATGGTGACTGTTCTAGTGCTGGTGTGTACCGAAAGACAACAGTGATTTGGGTAAAGCAGAAGAATTTGTAGGGGTGTGTGTGTGTGTGTGTGTGTGTGTGTGTCTGTGAGTTTTTAGTCCTGAAACTCCAAGTAACGTAAAATCATGAACACCATGATTTAAAGGACTGACTGCATATTTGTCCTAAGAACATAACTGAGTTGGAGTTGCTTCTTGGCAGTTTGTGACTGTGCCCTGTCTTGTTTGTTCCACTGGTCATGACAGACCCTGAGGAGAAGAGATAGTGAGGCCGGTCTAGGCCTAAAAGTCAAGAATTAAAGTAGGCTTTTAATTAACAGTTTTTAAATTTGCCATAGTTTCCAATTAAGTTTATATTTGAACAGGAGGAAGGCTTAGGACTTGACTTCATTTCCTAATGTGCTCCTGGAACGCTGAATGGGAACTTGCTTTTAAAGACTAATTTCAGATGTGTGTAAGCACACACATCCACGCACATCCAGACACACAGCAGCTACATTGGGATGCCATAGCTTGATGAATTTTTCAAATATTTTAGCAAAGGTTTCAGGGCACTCATGAAACAAAAGCATTAAGGATTGCTTGTCGTAGTTAATAAAGTTTGCTTGGATCTCACTTAATTTTTCTGCTTCACTTCACAAAGTAATTGAGACTTCCTTTTTGCTTCGAGCACCCCCCCCAACCACCACCAAGAGCTACAGTCTTAAAAGAACATCTCTTTTGGTTAGCAATTCTGTGGAATTTTTCTGAATGTAGGACTAGGTCCTCGGATAGTTATTGAGCTAGTGGTCATTCAATCCTTGGAAGGGAAATTAGTTAAATCTGCGAGTGGCTTCTGGAGGCCAAAGAACATCCAAGGAGAAGAGGGCTTATTACAACTCGAGCAATGAAAGCATCTCTCGGGTAAGCCCGGAAATGTGAGCCAGGATAAAAAGTAGAAATGATGGAACTGTCCCTCTGGAACAAAGAAGGTATGAAAAACTAAGCTCCAACTGACAAGAAAACTGAGGAACTTTTCAGAAGGTATCAGCTGATGCAGATGAGCCAAAGTGATGAGCCTCCCGTGTCTAGCTGTTTGCTGCTTTATTTCGAGTGGTTCTCTAGAAAATTGCTTTTTCCAGCAAATAAAAACAACGCCAGAACTCTGAACTGACTCTTGCAAAATAGCTCCCTCCTCCCTCCCTTCCAACCATGTTTTGTTTTGGGTCAGCAGTAAAAGACAAAACAGATTGTTGACTTTACCAGAAAATTTGGGGGACAGATTTTGCTGCTGGGGCTGCCGAGGTGAACAAAACCCTCAGATTGCTTATCCTCTGTTTTCAGGGCAAGAGCTTATTTTTGGAGCGATGTGGGTGGGTTTTGAGGAGCTCTTCTGTTTTTGTTCTAAAGCATTGGGTAAGAAGACACTTGACTTTGAAATTTTATTTTCATATGTACTGGCTTGAGAGAACTGACCCCCCACCTCCACTCAATCTACCTTGTCAACTTTCATTTTTAACTAAGTAATCAACTAGTTGACATAACTTGCTTATTTTAAAAGCAATCATATGGGAGTAATTTGGCCTCTTTTTTTTTAATCGAGTTGAGTGTTAATTATTTTGATCTGCCTCTTGAATGGTGAGTTGTTAATAGTAATATTAGTCGCAGCTGGGCTGTGAGTGCTTGACTCCAGATTCCTTGGTTGAATGTTTCATAGGCCGCTAAACAATTTTCTGTTGAAAATGATTTATTTAAACCCTAGTTCTCCACCTCTGTCTTCCCCCAACCCGTTAGGATAATTAAATGCCCAGTACTGTATGTCTAACTAGTTCTTTGCTGTTCAAGAATCCTCATTTAAATGTTCATATCATATGCAGAAAGAATGATTTATCCTGGGAAGAAAGCTTTGTAAATACCGGGGTGTTTAATTCAATTTAAATTCATTTTGAAGAGACTAGCTCCGTGGATTGAGCCTAGTACTTTTATCATCTAAGAAAATATTGAGAAAATTACTTCAATGTAAAGTAATATAATATTGGGTGATCAACACTTTTTTAATACTTTGACATAGGTTCTTTTTTTTTAAAGAATTTAAATATTTGAGAGAGAGTGTGCGTGTACATGCACACATATGGGGGGTGGGGAGAGCGAGAGTGAGAAAGAGTCCCAAGCAGACTCTGTGCCGAGTGTGGAGCCCACCTCAGGGCTCAATCCCGTGACCCCAAGATCATGACCTGAGCCAAAACCAAGAGTCAGATGCTCAACCCACCGAGCCACCCAGGCGCCCCTACTTTGACGTGGCTTCTTGATTTTGTTCATATATCCAAGTGCAGAATCCTATCTTACACATAGGTGTATATGTGGAAGATGTCATAAATTACAGTAAGATATGCAAAACAGGGAATTGAGTGTGACTACATTATAAGTCACTGTGCAAGTGAAGCATTTGAAAAATATTTTGACAATCTTGACTAGGTTTTCATGTCATTTTTTAATCAACTGCATCATAATATTAGGTTTCGTCGCTTAGCTCACACTCTAATGGTTACAAGTTCAGTATCATGTAAGACAGACTTGAATTATCTCATGTAAATGATGATGGTTGTGTGAGAACTATAGCTTAACAGAAATATAAGAAAAACAGGAACCGGGGTCAAAAGCCCCACAGGGTGTAAAAGGGTCCTAACCTCTCTCTGAGGAGGCAAACTTAACTGATGTAATAGTTTTTCAAGAGCACTTGATTGCGTGAAGAAATACAGTAACAGGATTGAAAGCAAACATAAAGCAGTAATAAGGATTAAATTAATTGCACATCCTAGTTCTTGGGGGGGGGTAGAATTAAGGCTGTGGTTTTCTATGAAATTATTTAATTGCAAGTAGAATAAAAGTAATTCCCTGATTTTGCATGTCATAAGGTAGTGTAATTTATGACATCTTCCACGTATATACCCATGTATAAGGTAGGATCTGCTCTTGGTTATATGAACAAAATCAGGAAGCCACATCCAAATATAAAAAACATGTTACCTGGGGCTCCTGGGTGGCTCGGCTGGTTAAGCGTCTGCCCTTGGCTCAGGTCATGATCCCAGGGTCCTGGGATTGAGCCCGGCATCGGGCTCCCTGCACAGCGGGGAATTTGCTTTTCCCTCTCCCTATGCTCCCCCCCACCCCCTCTCTTTCTCTCTCTCTCTCAAATAAATAAATAAATAAAATCTTAGTAAAAAGCCTTACCTAATATTATATTACTTCATATTAATGTTTTTTTTTGAAGTAATGTTCTTAATGTTTTCTTTTTTAAAGGTCTTATTTACTTATTTGAGAGAGAGAGAGCATGAGCAGGGGGAAGGGGCGGGTGGGGGGGGGGAAGAAGGAGAAGCAGACTCCCTGCTGAGCAGGGAGCTGGACATCCGGCTGGATCCCAGGACCCCAGGACCCCAGGATCATGACCTGAGCTGAAGTAAGACCCTTCACCAAATGCACCACCCACGCACCCCTGAAAGACAGCTGATTTTATTAACAGCGCTTTCATGAATCGAAAACATCCCCCTTAGACTTTGGTGCAGAGGGTGGAAGGAATGAATTCTACAGTCAGTTTGGATGTTGGGAATACTGGAGAATGTGCCGTATTGCTGTCTTGTTCAGGGAGACCTGCACCCTCGTTGAAGGGCCTACATTGGCCGTGCAGATAATTGAGATGAAATTAAGACTTCGTGTGCTGTCAGGAAAAACAAAAACAAAAACCCAAGCACATCCAGTTCGTCTCCAGGACTCTTTCCACATGATTCACAGTTGGAAGAGATGGCAAGGAGTTTAACAGTTATGTGGGTGGTTTTTTTGGTTTTTTTTTTAACCTTTTTTATTAGAAAGACTCTCAGCAGAAGATATTGTATGTGAAAGATTATAGGTGAGAGAGGGGCCCATTGTTCTGGTTTGCCCAGCGCAGTTCACGCTCCCACCTGTTGTCCCAGTGTGATGTTCATGGGGCCCCCTTGCACTACTCGCGGATGTGGCCTGGTGTGGACTATCATTTATGGTCACCCTGAGGACAGGAAATAGGATGTTTCCGAAAAGAACTTGAGAGTTAGAAATGATTTGAAATAGTGTTGCTTCAAAAACAGGGCTAAGTGAACTTTAAATTCTTTGCTAGATGTAAGTTAGCCTGAGGTTGGGGAATGAGGGAGCAGGTTCTGTTATGTTGGGAGAGTGCTTCTCAACGAGGCAAGAGAGCCACATCTACCGATGTCTAAGAAAGAACCCCGCAGAACAGAATCGAGCGAGCGTGATTCTTGCCGGCGTGCCAGGGCCATCATCACGAACATCCCGTCTCATCACCTTCGGCATGCGTGCGGATGAGTTCAGAGTCAGGGCTCACACCGTAGGAGAAGTTTGGTGGACTAACTCACAAGTATCTGCCTCCCTCCGTGGCGCGCACGTGTGGAAGTTGAATGCACAGTACGCAACGGCGTTCCTCCAGGGCCTGCCAGTGTTGTTTTTGAAACAACCGCTAAAGCGAATCTTTTATTCTTTATGCAGCTCTTCCCAGGGAGTAAGAAAGAGTAGCAACGAAGCGCTCTTTTCTGTGTTATTTGTGCATTTTGTTTTTTTAAACTGGTTACAGTGCTGTAGGCTAAAGTATGAATTATGGTTTTGTGCCCAGTGATCAAATATCATCAGCCTAGGGAACACCATAAGACCCGAGCTGTGCAGAAATGTCCAAGTAGTGTAGAATAGGTGTTTTGGAATCGGATTTATGTGTTTATTGTTATGGCATGTGGTTTAGTGGCCTTGGAGCTAGAAGACAGTTTCCTATGCTGTATTAGATGACCTTGGATAAGTCACTTAATCCCTCTGTGCCTTCAGTCCCTTTTCTACTTTCTGAAGCTTAACAGGGATACAGAAATTTGCTTCTGGGGTTGAAGCAAATTGCTAGCTTCCAGGAGATGTATGTACTCGCTCAGCCTCGTGTCTCACTTGCCAATGTGGGGGGGCCACGGAGGGCTTTCTGAGTGCCTTCAGCTCCAACCCATCCCTGAGTGAGCATAATGTGCTTCAGGATATGGAGGGTCCCTGGACAAGAATGTGCCCCCCAAGTGTAGCGGGAGGTGGGAAGGCCTGCAGGATTCAGGTTACTGGGGGCCCTGGGGTGGGCCAGCTCCCTTTCCGGTAAACTGGAGCCCTGAGTGGCAAGTGCCCGTGGCGAAGCAGTAAGCCAGGCCAGGGTGGGGTCCCAGTCGAGCCCTTGCTGATGACAGGAGAACTTCCATTATTTGGGCAGCAGTGGGTTAAGACAGTTAGGATACTTCCCAGCGAATACCTCCTGAAGATCGCTGGATGGCCCTGTAGCAGTTGGTAAGTGCCCCGAAGCGGTCCGGTTCCGAGGGAGCACGATAAGAGAAGGGAGTCGGGGCAAGAAGCAAGGATGGAGCCGCAAGGCCTCCAGGGTTTGAAAGTACCTTAGCTCATAATGTCCAGATTCATTACCTAGAAGTTTCGGGAACGCTCTCAGCATGCTCTCCATGGAGCCCCATGCCATTGTAGCTCATGGTCGAGGGCTTTAAGCATGGACCCTTACGGTGGTGAGAACAAGTTGATTTTGTTATTTCAATCCATTGCAAGTGATTTCCTCTGAATTCCTTTTTATTGAAGTCTAGTTGACATACAGTGTTCTGCTAGTTTCAGGTGTACAGCATAGTGAGTGATGTGACAGATGTGTATGTTAAGCAGTGCTCATCACAGCAGCTCTAGTCCCCATCTGTCACCAGGCAACAGTATTACAGTATTATTGACTGTGTTCCCCATACGACGTATTTATTTATTTTGTAACTGGAAGTTTTTGCGTCTTCCCCCCCTTCACCTCTTTTGCCCATCCTACTGCACCCTGCCCCTCCACAGCCGCCAGTTTGTCTTCTGTACTTGTGAGTCTGTTTTTGTTTGCTTTGTTCTTTACATTACAGATTTAAGGTAAATCATTTGGTATTTGTCTTTCTCTGACTTCATTTCACTTAGCATGGTGCCTTCTAGATCCATCCATGCTGTTGTGAATTAGCAAGATTTTCATTCTTCTTTACACCTGAGTAATAGTCCTGTGTGTGTGTGTGTTCTTTATCCATTCATCTATGGATGGGCACTTAGGTTGCTCCCATATCTTGGCTATTGTAAATAATGTCACAATAAACATTGGGCTGCATATATCTTTTCCAATTAGTGTTTTCAGTTTCTTTGGGCAAATACCCATTATTGGAATTACTGGAGTATATGGTATTTCTGTTTTTAATTTTTTAAGGGACCTCCATACTGTCTCCACAGTGGCTGCACCAACAGTGCAAGAGAGTTCCCTATTCTTTTTTTCTTAGATTTTATTTATTTATTTAGAGAGCCAGCAGGTGAGCAGGGGCGGGCAGAGGGAAAGGAAGACAGACTCTCAAGCAGCCTCTGCACTGAGTGTTGAGCTCATGACCTGAACCTAAACCAAGAGCCGGACCCGACCCTCAGGCGACTGAGCCACCCAGGCGCCCCGACGGCTCCCTGTTCTTTACCTCCTTGCCAACACCTGTTATTTCTTGTCTTTTTGATGCTAGCCATTCTGACAGGTGTGATGTGATATTTCATTGTGGTCCTGATTTGCATTTCCCTGATGATTAGTGATGTTTTGGGTCTTTTCATGTCCTGTTGGCATTCTGCGTGTCTTCTTTGGGGAAAAAAGAAAAAAAGTCTATTCAGGTCCCCTGCCTATTTTAATCAGATTATTATGTTTTCTTTGGGTGCTGAGTTTTATGAGGTCCTTACGTATTTTGGATATGAACCCCCTATCAGATATGTCATTTGCAAATCTCTCCTCCCATTCAGTAGGTTGGGGTTTCCTTTTGTTCGTGGCTTCCTTGGCTGTGCAAAAGCTTATTCACTTGATCTAATCAAGTTTTCCTCTAGATGCTCTTAATTGAAAAATTACATCGAGAAAGACCAGAGTACACTAGACCTGGGAGTAGCCTGCAGGGCATCATCCAGTATGAAAGGGGAAACTGAGACCCTAAAACCTAAATGCTTTGCTTGGATACGGTTTATGAAATGGGTCTTATGGCCTTATCTCCATCCTGCCAGGCTTGCACTGAGGGGAGGCTAGTCGGTCAGTGGCCATGGGAGAATGTTCTGCTCTAATTCCGTACTGCTTTTCAGTCCTTCACCCTTTGATAGACTGGGAATCATATTCTGTGTGTCAGTGGTGTAAGTTTAAATTGGCTTCTAAAGCAAAAATCTGCAAAGGGGCCCG
Organism: Ailuropoda melanoleuca; assembly: GCF_002007445.2. Lineage (NCBI taxonomy): Eukaryota > Metazoa > Chordata > Mammalia > Carnivora > Ursidae > Ailuropoda > Ailuropoda melanoleuca. Next base: position 95,679,679 of record NC_048238.1, on the reverse strand, counting down.
TTTATTACCTCTAGAAATGTCCCCCCATTAGCCTTGGCAGGCTTCCAGAGACTGGAATGTATAAACTGAACTACCCCGCAGAGGTAGACACAGCTTTAGTCTCATAATCTTTTAAAAATACAGCTACCCTTTTTGGCCTGCTACTAAATGCAGAATGTAGAAATTGCCATTGAACTTGGAGAGGCAGGGTTAGGGAAGAGAAAGTATGCTCACTGCAGAAGGAATCTGAAATTACCAGAAGATTTCCCTCTGAATCTCTAAGGACCTCAGTTGACTAAGAAATGAGAGATTTGGTCTACTTCTGTGGTTCTAAAGCCCTTTCCAGCCCTCGCCTTCATCCAAAACAAGGATTTACTGAGGGCAGCTCAACCAGCTGCTGCGGCTGTCGGGGTGCTCAGGTGAATAACATAAGCCCTTGGCTACTGGGGAGTCCCTCAGCGGAGGAGCTCATTTGGGGGCTGATGGTCGTCAGCTCTGCCCTCCGCGGGAGGCCCCTGGGTGCCCCTGAGCAACAGAATCATGGGAACATAAGATCTTAGAGCTCCTATGAATGTTGGAGCCAGGCAGGAGGTCAGAAGTCATTTTACAGAATGAAGTCTTTGAGAGTCAGAGAGGGGGATTCTTGCCCCCCAAAGCACCCAGCCAGCCGCTTTGTGGCAGTCCATTCGAGGACCACAGTTTCATTTCTTCCTCATTGCTCCTTAAATGATACTGTGCAGTGTTGTACTCTCCCTTTTTGGCTCCAGCAGAATGTGGTTTGGTGTCATCTGTGGTGACCATTTGCTGAGTACATAAGTGAGAAGGGTTCACCGTCCTTTTCTAAACCATTTTGATAATTTGTCTTAAGTGCACCCTGCTCATTGAATTTTACCCGCTACTTGTGCTGCCCACACGGTCTCATGAACTGGCTGTGTTCCAGTCCCCGATGATTTCCCTGCATGCTAGTGCTGAGTGTTGGCTGCGGTGGATCCGCACCTTCCGTAGTCTGAGAAAACCATAGTGTGTTCTGTAAGCGAGACAGTATTCAGTGTGCAGAGTCCTTGGCAGACCGATAAATCCGTAGACTTTGGAAAATACCTCCAAGACCCACAGGATGGGAACCACTGAACAGAACCATTGAAAACATGTGTGTATGCTTTTATGTAATGATAACATTTGGAGGTTGGGTCTTGGAACTTGATATTATGAACTGAAATGCTTTCAGACTTGAATCATCTCCATGCATACCTGATTCGTGCCTTCGTTACATTTGACCTGAAATCCACGAAGCCGATAAGAACTTGAGAAGGCTTGCTCTGATAGCATGTAAACACTGGGGGAGCTGATGAATGGCCTGCTACATGTTTCTGTCTTTTCTGCACAGCTCCTGAGGGACTGCTTGTGAACAGTTCACCATCTAGCCATTTGCCATTTCTGATCTTATTGTCTAAAACATATGCCCTCCAACCTAACATCCAGGCTAGGACGTTGTTCATCTTTTTGCAGAGAAAAGCTTGCGAAACAGCTGCAACTATTTAGGAAAGATGAGTAATGCAGAAAATAGTGCATATTTGCAGGTTTTAACAGGCTTGTTTCCTTTTTCTACCAAAAAATAAAGAAAAACCTACAGAGTGTGATTTTTTTTTTAAAGTTCGAAAATAAAATCATTCTAACTTTGGCTTATTAAATAAGGGTGGAGATTCTTAAGATTCTCATGTTCTGAAGACATTGCCCTATCAGTGCGCGTATCCCATCACAGAAGGTCTCCTGGGAACAGGGAATGTTGAGATAGCCGGGTCTCAAACTCAACAGGCTCTCAAATCGATAGTTTTGCCATGGACACCTGGTAGGATGTTGTCATAACTGGGATGGAAATGGAAATGGGCAGGGGGTGCACTGCTGGAATAATGTATACTAGACTCTGAGCTCCCGTAGGACAGAGAGTGTACTCGTTTCTTATCCTCAGAATTTGGCACCATGCCTGACATATATGAGGTAGCCAATAAATGTTCATTGACTAGAGAAAGAAAGGATAGCTCATGGGACTATAGAGAGAGCAAGCACAGGAGTGGTGAAAGGTTAATGAACTTGGGATGAAAAGGTGAAGTTTTAAAAATTAGGTGGAAACCGTGGGGGTGTGCCTTCCAGGCTGCCACCGAAACTGTAGTTGAAATGGCAGAAAACATTAAGAAACAAGAAATTGGGGAGGTTGTAAAAAATTACTTATTTGGCTTTGGGGCTAAAATCCTTCAGCTGTGATCAGGGAAAATGCTCTGCCCAGCAGCCTGAGTAATGAATAAAAAGAGTTTTCAGAATGAAAAGAAATCAACAAGCTCTGTGACTCTCCATAGAAAGGCCATTGCTGCCCCCCCATCTTTGACAAGAACGACCTTTTACCCACCCAGGCTGTCCTCCTAAAATGAGCTGATAATGTTTGCATTAGTAAGGTCTCTTAATAGAGAATGGGACTTAGTTAAATGTCTTAGTTACTCTAGGAAGCATAGTTTTTAGCTGTGTCAGGAACAGTGGATATTCTTAGATTTTCAGCAGCGTGCATATCTAGATCTCTTTGAGATAATTTGTTGCGTTCTGATCCAGAAAGTTATGTATTCCTTTTACCATTCCTGAAAGATGTAATTCATATGGGAGTTATTAAAGAAAGGTGGGTATCTGATTCTTATTTACCATTCCATTCCACTTTTACAATTATGCATGTGTATTGAAGTTCAGAATGCCTTGTCTAAATTTTAGGATGAAAACAGGAAGTAGTGACTAAATTTAAATGTGTTTTCTTATTTGAGAGATTAAAACCCATGTTTTGGAGTTTGTTTTGTTTTGGTCATCACTCCCAATTTAAATGTCATTGTTGTTTCTGGTGGCCAGAGCAGCTAGCGTGTGGTGACCAATAACTTGTGTTAAGATCATATCTGAGGCCAGTCCAGATGGAATTCTTAACTCCAAAAGGTCGTTGGGTGGCAGATTCCCGAGAAGTTCGGCATAGACTTTTTGGCCTCTGTGACCCAGCGCTTGCACTGTTAGGTATGTATGTACCTAAAAGAACTTGAAACCCTTTGGGAAAAGAAAGAAAGGAAAGAAAAGAAAAAAACAGAACTAAGTTTGGATATTACTAAGATTTTAGTGTTGCTAAGAGAGTTTCCTGTCAATGTCTGTTTCCAACGTCAAATTAAAAATCACATAATATATTAAATAATATAATTTAAGGATGTTGGTGGCAGCATTGTTCATGGTTGTGAAAAGGTAGAAACAGTCTGAATATTCATCAGCTGATACATGGTTAAACAAAACATGGTATATAGTCCACACAGTGGAATAACATTCGGCCATAAAGAGGAAGGAAACTCTGAGACACACTACAACCGATGAACCTTAACAACTTGATGCTTCATGAGAAAAGCCAGTACAGAAGGACTCCGTGTTGTACATTTCCTTTTATATACGACGTCCAGAATAGAAAAGCCCACAGAGACAGAAGAGAGGTTAGTGGTCGCCTAGACCTGGCATGTGCGGGTGGGTGGAGGAGATGGAGTGGCAGTGACCGCTAATAGGTATGAAGTTTCTTTTTGGGCTGATGCAACTCAGTGAATNGAAGTTCCGGAATTAGATAGTAGTGATTGTGCAACTCAGTGAATAAATGAAAATCCATTGGATTGTACATGTTAAATGCATGACTTGGATGGTATGTGAATTATACTTTGATGAAAGAATGGTTGGGGGAAGATATTAAAAAATAGTTGGGGCTGGGGGATGAGCAACGGGTCTAGCACCATGTTGGACTCTGGAGTTTCCCACTTGCTTTTCCCTAATGGCTAAAGTCAGGGTTCACTTGATTGATAAGGGACATAAAAATCCCAAACCAGATTTTAGGAGACCCCGGGTATCTTAGTACCATGCTACCTTGGACAGCTTCACCCATATTTACAGGGATCTTTTCTTCCATAGACTGAGGACTCCAGATCTCAGGGCCATGGGTTCCATCCAGTTCTTAGTGGTTGGAAACTCTGATAGCCTTTGCTTAACATGGAACCTTATTTCACTGTTTTCCGTCCTCCAGAGAATGTCCTCATGACCTAACTACTTCCAAAGTACCACCTCCAACTACCTTCACGTGTTCAGTTTCAACATGTGAAATTGGGGGCGACACAAGCGTTCAGTCTATAGCAAAGCTTTATGTTTGAAAGCAAGCATTTGTCAGATCATAGGCTGAGGGCATGCATGTGGGGTTCATTCCTGTTACAGAACCTTAGTGCTGATGACCCTTACCCAGGCACCTCTTGACCTCTCCGCCATGGCATGCCCAGCTCGCTGTCACACCCCGGCTTTCTGTCAGAAGAGCAAACCATCACCAGCATTTGTTTTACCGAAAGGCCCATCCACCCCTCCCCCTTCCTACCCTTAGCCAGGCTCTCCTGACTCGACTTACCTGTTTCTTGGAGTGGAAGACAGCTGTGCGGTGGAAGGAGCTCGAGGCGGTCCAGGCCTCCAGCAGCACTCATTCAGCTATCCGAGAGGAAACCAGGAGTTGACAAGCTTTCAGTGAAAAGTCGCCATTGTGTAGGTTTTCATGAAATAAAGACTGTGAGCCACCACAGAGGGCTGTTTTCAGGACAGCCCTCACAGAGGGTGTTTGTGTCTCTCAGAAACGCTGGCAATATTGGAAGCTCTTCACCCCTTCTGGAGCAAGGCATTACTCTGGCGCTTTTGGTCTCTGATCCTGCTAAGAAGTAGGAAATGTTAAGAGGCCATTGTTCTAAAGAAATGATCTCCGAATATCAGTGCTAAGTGCTGTCTCTGGCCGCACACGCGTTCGTTTATAAAATGCCCTGCGAGAGACTGGGAGCAGTGGTGGGTTTATATCAAAGTTCAGTCTCCAGACCAAAGCTATTTAAAATTGTAAGACCGTTCTTAACTTGTTCTTGCAAATGTAAAACATTTGTACTGCGTTATATGCAGGGTACAGATATGGCTTGTGACATTTTGTGCACTGGCATTTTTAGGATGAAAACGAGCAAGCTGCCATTTCCCCCTGCCCCTTCTCTGTCCATTTTTTTCCCAATGTCTTTGTTTCCGTTATTGTATTTGATTTGTTCAGGAGTCTTTCCTCACTCAGAAATCCTGCCTTGTCACTTTTTCTCTTCTGTGAGAGATGAGTAACTTTTGCATTTGGGTACTTTGATAGAAAGGAGAGGGAACGATAGAATTTCTGCAATTTAGTTTTCCAGAAAACGTTGATATTTTGGCCTTCCCTGCTGTTACCCAGGGTTCGTTCCCTGGAGCACCCGATAACACATCATGACAAAGACCAGAAATGGCGCCCTTCTGGTGTGCGCAGTGGCCTGTCCTGAGGCACGTGGTTTGAGAGTTGGCTTTCCTTAAGCATCTGATTTTCGTTTTCTTCTCAGATATGTTGAATCTTTTTCCTTCACCAAGCCCAAGTTTTCTTGAGAGAAATGAAGAATGGTGTGAAGTGCAGTTAGCAGAGTCTCTCTTCCCAAAGGGGAAAATAATGTGTTTGAAGAAATAAATAAGCCCATTCTAAGAAATAAACCTTATTCATGTTTACTTAACTCTTTTCTTCTAAGTCTTCTGGGATTAATGTTTTTGGTAATATAAATCAGCTGTTTGATGTCTTTTGAAAGGAAAAACAGCCTTGCCGCCTGGGTCTGTTCTCTGGTCAGTTGTGTCTCTGGCAAGGACACTATGGTCAGGTGGAAGGAAAATGAATGTTCTTTTTTGGAACACAAATTCAAAGCATCTAAATATATACAACACAAGTGAATTTTCCTTAATAAATCACCCTGTTGATCTGCTCTTTGAATACATCTAGAACTTTTGTGAAGCTTTTGAGTTGCATCCTGTTCTAACTGTTGACCTTAATGCTTGTGGCTTTAAAATAACATCTTCATTATCTTGCTTCATCTGAAAAGGAAATATTTTGAGTAAGAGATTTTTTTCCAGATAATTACCCTTTCACATATCAACAGTTTTTAAAAATGTTCTAAACGTTTCAATGAAAATATTCCTGGAATATTTATTCCCCTGGCTTATAAACAGAAGGATTAAAAAGTGTAATCACTTAAGGAAGACCCACGGTCATCATCATGAAAATCATGTAAGAAATGGTGCGCTAACGCGGTCATGTCCTTGGGGCTCTTTTTAATCCAGGGCAGAACTGAATGTCTAGAAATCACACAGCAGAATTGGTTAAATATGCAAGTGGAATATTTGGGTGCAAAGTAAAGGCTATGTCTCCGAGGGTGGCTCCCGTATTCTACAGTAAACTTCACAGACTTTGTATGTTTTTTTTCTTATCCTTCCTTCCTTTTTTATTTTATTTTATTTTATTTTTTTGGTTAGACCAAGTGGTCCCTTGCTTATTGGGTTGTTCCAGAAGTTGAAGTTCCAGAATGTGTGAGTGAGCCATTGCTCTACTTCTCAGGTTGCTGATTGAATAAGTTCAGTATATCAGGAGGCTATAAAAAGAACACTTTTAAAGCCTCTCCATATGCTTGATTAAAAGAAATAACACTGCCATCTTTCCACACCGAACCTTAATTTATTTTCCTTTGGCTCTTCCCACATCCCTTGAAGAATTGCCTCAGTCTTTTCATCCAACCTCCGAATTTTGCTGATCTCCCCTCTGTACCGTTTAAGATTCAGTGTCAGGTCATGGGGGCACAGGTACGGGGTGATATTTTCCGTTGTGTTTTGAGCACCCCTATACATTTTATCTTCAGGGTCCCCTTTATCCACCCACACATCTTTCTTGCACTGCCCACCCTAGGAGCTCTGATTTATTAGATGAACGTGATTTGCCTCCTTCTCCAAAATATTTGATTTTTGCTTCCCTCATAGGCTTTATTGTGGTAAATGTGCAGTGATTGCACCTTCATCGTCAAGTTTGCCAGCCCACTTGATATGGAAATTAGCCTTACTGGTTTCTACTTCCCAGGGTCCCTTCTGGAACCCTTCTTATGAATAGCAATCGCATTGACAAGCACCAGTGTCTTGGGCACAGTGGCTGTGTGTAAAGATGGCCTACCCACGTTGGACAAAACAGTTTCACCCTCGACTTCCTTCAAAACTGGCTGGTGGGGACCATCTGGTCACAGTGATTTATCTCCTCCTGGTCTGTTGACGCGATGCAGACCGTCACGTTGACCACTGTTTGATCCAGTACGTCTGCCCTGCCGAGCTCAGCGTGCTGGTTTGGGAACGCGAACCCCCTTAGAAGACAATTCATTCAGTGCATCGCCCGTCTCCTTTTCAGTCCGGGGACGGTGATTAAGTGGGTCCCCCGGTGCTCTGAATGGCTTCCTCTCTGTGATAGAGCGGAAACAGCCTCTTACTCTCTTGGCTTTGCGATGTCTTGCAAGTCGCTCCTGCCTGGTTTTTAGTTTGCGTCTAATCTGCAGTGCCTTATGGGCTTTTCTCTCTTCTCCGTCTGGACTAGCTCTTTATCTCATCAAAGATACCTTCACTTCTTTTCACGCGGCCTTGTAGCCGTGCTCAAGGTTCCCTTCTCTCTGCAGCCCTCTCGAAATCTGAAGTACTTGGGAGCACTTACTCCGAGGTAACAACAGGTAAGGCTTGTTTTTCTCTCTCTTTTTAAACCAGTCTCCAGGCATCTTGCATGTTGTTTACTCTTGGAACTCTTTCTTGCTCCCTCAATAATGCCTGGTTTTGCCAGAGCTTCTTAACCTAAAATAGGAAAAACACATCGAATGAGTTTGGAACTTTTTCTTCTTCTCATCACGCTGTTGGATGTAATAGGGCCGCGATCGCCCTCACATGCTTGCCGATCCGGTTACTTGGTGCCCTCCATCCTATATACTACTCAGGACCAAGGCCAGGGTATCTCCCAGAGCACCTGTTCCTCCCTCCCTCCCTCCCCGCACGCTCCGCCCACACACTCTTCTAGAAACACTTGTTCAGGAAGCCCTCATTTTTCATCTCCAAACCTTGCCTACACATCTTGGCAGGTTAAGCGTTATGTTGATGAATTTTCTTTTTTCTTATTCATGTCTGTGAATCTTCTGCATAATTGTAACGGGGTGATGGAGGGAAATCTATGGTACCCATCTAAAACATAGTAGAGGAAGATGTATTTGACAGACATATTTAAGAGATAGAGTATGAGAAGGTGATCAGGTGCTAAACTGACAGACGATCTGAGGTCGATACACTCTCATCAGAAACATCAAAAAAATCGGCACTTAAATGCATCACAATTGTGCTGGGAGCTGTCGTTCCATCTTTGTTCTCCCTTCCTTTGATGTGACAGGAACAAACTCCCTTCATCTCAGGGTGGGTTCGTTGGTTTTTTTTTTTTTTTCCCCTTTCTTTTGTCTTCTTCCTTTTCTTTTCCTTCTTTTTTTTTTTTTTGGTTTTTCTCTGACATGCGCTTATCCTTAGATACTCTAAATTTCTGAATCATCTACTTTTATTTGATAGAGCTTTCAGCAAACGACTGCCACGAGGGAGGAGCCGATCATTTGTCAGGTGTGGTGCATACCCTAGACGCATACATTTTTTTAAAAAGCTAGATGTATGTTTAAGGAAGCAAATAGTACTTTCACTCTTCTGAATCGTATTCATGAGTGCAGGAATTCTAGAATGCAAACAGTTCATAGTTGGTATGTAGAGATATTTGTATGTTGATACAAAGTTGATTCCTCAAAATCATCAAGCCAGGCTATATAAAATTGCTGATGCTTGACCTTTTTGACCTAAAACAGTGGCAGTTTCATATGAATCAACCTTTCTTTTGTTTTTCGTTAACCTCCAAGGTTATAATAGGCATTTCAGAACTAAAGAAAAGATTGTCTAGCCTGTAATCCCAGAGTGATATTGCTGTAGCCTAGATTTTTACCAACAGTTTATATTTGGCTAAATAAAGCTAAATTGCTCTTTGGTGGGTAAATTTTAAAAATAAATGCTTCCGAAGATGACGACAACTGCGAGTAGTAGTAACAGTAACAAGAAAACAACACTCTTCCTTCAAATAAAGCTAAACCCGAAGCCTAGAAAGGATCCCCCTTCTGAGGAATACAGAGATATCTTCCGATGGCAGTATTTATAATAACAGCTACTACTGAGTTTAATGCTTTCAGTGATTCTGGGAGGTAGGTTCTGGTTTTGTCCCTATTTTCTAGAAGATGAAATAGTCTCCAAAGTGAAGAGACTGACCCAGAGTTGCACAGGATTGAGTTCAAATTCAGTCCTGTTTAACTCAGAAGTCCTTACGCGCTCCGTATCACGTGGAGCCTGCCTGCCTCGAAGACTCAGAGCCTGTACTATGTGTAGAAAGCTTTTCTAGTCCCTTTATTCAGTGAGTCTCCTACTTGTGACTTTCTTCATTTGTTTTGTGCTGAAAAAGAAGCTTGGCTTCTGTCCGCTCTCCCAGGGCCACCAAATTTGCCAGTGCTATTATAAGAGCTTTAACCAATAAGCAAAATGCATCATGACCTTTTGTCTTTCTTTTTTTTTAAACACAGGCTCATTTCATAATAATCCCTGGTGTAATTTGTGTTTCTGTTTGCTCCCACAAATCATGAAACCGTGAAAGTTCATCTCACAAGAATGAAACGATGCCTTTTTTAAAAAGATTTATTCATTTGAGAGAGAGTGCATGCACATGGCTGTGAGTGGGGGAGGGGTAGAGGGGGAGGGAGAGGGAGAGAATCTGATGAACACTCCCACTGAGCACGGAGCCCAAAGCAGGGCTTGATCCTCCCCATCCATGAGATCATGAGGTGAGCCGAAACCAAGAGTCGGACACTTAACTGACTGAGCCACCCAGGGGCCTGCAAACCATGCCTTTTTGTAAGTATGCCCTACACTTACCATACCCATCTGGTCATTTAGGCCAAATGAAAACTCAGACTTGTGCCACCAAGCACCTCCTCAAATGTTTGTGAAACTAGAGATCGAACTGTGCTTCTCCAAGCTTATTGTAGTATCGTCTTTCTGTATGATTGAATTTATCACAGTAGAGTTACACTTGAGTTAGTTTAGTTGATGTTTTTATATTGGGCTGGGATCATATATTAAAAATAGAGCCACCCATGGACAGAAACCTAAGTATTTTTCCCCATAACCTGGTCACACTCATTCTAAGTTAGGCCGCTCATTTGCAAAAAGCAGCGTTTATAATGCTGGACATTTCCTTTTGCTTCAGCTTTTGAAATGGCCCCTTTCCCCCACACTGAAACTGATTTCCAGACTATGATTTAAAATCTTGCACTGTAGTAATGTATGTGCTCCTTTAACATTGGCTAGACTGGAGATTATGATGTAGTTTCAACCTAAGATTAGCTAGATTAAGAAAAGAATTAAAATGTGACCTTGCACGGTTTGTGATCCCATAAAAGACAAAGAGAACAAAAAGCGAGCTCTTCTCTTTTCTTTCATATTTATAGTCACCAGTATCCATTTAAGTACATGAAAATATGTACTGATTCCAACAGATAAGCACAGCACCACCAAGTGTTACCTTGAAACCAAGAGTGACATTTGTTTCCATTTGTTCTCATCCTTGAAGACTTTCATTTTTATTATTTTTATTTATTTTGAGTCCTTTTAAAGTCATCTCCACACCCAGCATGGGGCTTGAACGCACAACCCCGAGATCAAGAGTCGCGTGTTCACCAGTTGAGCCAGCCAGGTGCCCCATGACCATTTTAAAAATGAGCTCTTGTTGGTAACTGTGGGAGCAGGACAAACTCAGAGCTTGTGCAAATCACACATGTGTCCGTAAGGGGAAGTTTACTCTTTTATTTTCCTTTGAAGTACCCTTAAGTATACTCTTAAAATATATCATGAACCACATACCATTATTCGTTTCCCACATGGGATAAAACATCTTGAAGGGGAGAAGCTGAAAACAAGTATATTAAACTGACGACCTCTTTTCTGGCAGAAGGTCCTGGTATGAAATTGGTCCTTAAATTTTGCAAAGGAGGCTATATTTATTGCCCTTTTTCTAAGAAGGGCCATTTTAATAATTTTTGCTCTCACATCAAAGACTTTTCATAATTATAGCCAATAATTGCAGTAGTAATGGTGTGCCATCTGCAGGCTCTGTGTAATGGAAACAAGAGAGAAACATGGCCCTCCGCCTGCTGAGAGTTAGTGGAACCTGAGTGCCAGATTGCCACTTCTCGGCCCCGGGTCATACACCATCTTCCTTGTCTTTCTCCCTCATGCAGTGCTCGTCCCTTCTTTCTCTCTCACTCCTGTGACCTTGATGATGGGGCACATTCTGGGACTGGGGGAGCGGTTGGAACTTCCTTGGGATCAGATATTTGACCCAATTAATTGCTTTCCAAGCGAACAGTTGACTCATGACCCCAAAGATTTATGGAAGGCAAGTTGGATATTGACATAATGAAACAAGCACCCACTTAGCCAGTCGCTCCAGCCCATAGCAAGCTGTCTGACGCCGAGCTATGAACATTCGTCCCAAGCTTGACTCTTGCCCGGGTTTCTGAAGCTCTGTTGCCTTTCTTCGGTCCTGCGATGGCCTCGTTCTACTGTGACTCCCGTGTCAGCCCTGTGACGGCAACTTTCATTTCTTCTTAGAGCCTCAAACTAGAATGGCCTCTTTCCTTTCATCCCCACCCAAAGCAAAAAATGGTAACAGGCAGCCCTTCATTCTTGGTTATCTGAGTTCTGCACTAATGAGGGCCAGGCTACCTCCGTTGCACTAGGGTGTGGTTTTGTTTTTTTTTTGTTTTTTGTTTTTTTTTTTTTTGGAACAGTCACATCTATGTGGCCCTGGGGTAACTATGAGACCTCTTATCTGGCGGGCCTGCATCGGAGGATGGTCAGGAATTGAATAGGCCTGTAGGGACTTGAATGCAGAGCAAATGACTGGTTTCTTTCTTTTCCTTGTCACTTGCTGGCAAAGCAGCAATCACTGTTCCATCATCTTCTGTAAGGAAGGAAATTTTTTCATGTCGTCAGTAAATAATCCCATTAATATTTGTGCTCAAGATCTGCCTTTACTTTCCTCTCTCTGTGATACTTAAGAAATAAGAGAAAAATGGTAGGTGGTTGGCATGGCAGCCCAGCCGAAGAATTCCCTAATTGATACCTTCCATTTTGCTTCAAGCACCTTTTAATCAGAGTTTCAGAGCGCAGAACAAACGGATTATTCCCAGTGTGGCACAGAGGACTTGTGTAGCATCTCAGCTCCTTTGCTGTTTGCTGTGTCGGTCACTTGAAGGCATAAAAGCTCTTCTCCTGAGACCTCACTTGCAAAAATTGAACGGGGCCATGTCAGTGATTTATTGCCTGTTAGAATATAAGTTTAGGGAAGTTCAACCTTAAGTGACCAGAGTTCGATACTTGTAAAAATCAAAGCATTATCTGAGAGGTGGGGTGTTTTAAAATAAATTTGAATATTTAGTGACCTAACGTGTCAAGCCAAATAACTAAGAAAAGCATTTGTGTGAGAAGATTTTGCTTTGCCGATTTTGCTTTGTTGATCAAGAAAGGTAGCAGAACCAGATCCCCGAGGAGTTTGCTTCTTCCCTTCATGACAGGATTCTGCTTTGAGTCCAAATGAACATCTACTGTTCTGGATGACTCAAAAAATGAACACAGGGTATCTGGCAATGCATGGATTATATTTGAGTGTGTGATTCTTTCTCCCAGTTGGTCCAGGGGCGCCTCTGAATGCACCTCTGTCGAAGCCCCAGTGTGAGCGGTACGGGTTGGGTGGATTTGCCTGGGATAGTGTCAGCTCTCCTGTCTTGAACTTGAGGTGTCCTAAGAGTTGATCCGAGGACCTCGGAGATTCTGGGGCCTAGGGGCAGGAGGAATTCAGATCATAGAGGAAGACGGAGAAAGAAAAAAGAAAAAGCCTGTAGAGCAACAATTAAATCCATGTCTGTGCATCTTGTAATTTTCAAGAGTAGAGACCCCGCCTTTTGTATTGTCTGCACTGATGGATGGCATCTGGCGCATGAGAGGCACTTGGTAAATACCGCATTACTGTTTTTGTATTGCCAAATTGGGGCAAAGGTTAGTTTGGGTAAAGTGAACAGTTGTTGATTTAGGCTTGGGGAAAATTTTAGGGCAGCGTTCTCTTCCCAGATAATCTCTTGCGGTGGACTGGTGGAAGTAACTAGTTCAAGAAGTGAAGGAGTTACTGGGTTTTCTAATCCTAAGGAACAGATCAAATGTAATGAATTGACAGGTTTGATCCTAAAGGAAAGGTTCTGAAAGGTAAGACCAGGGGGCAAGTGGTGCCAAGGAGCTAAGCTGGGAGAATCTCAATAAAGAGTGGGAATGCTGAAGACTTAAGCAAAGTCAATCTTCTGGGAAAGGCAACATCATTTCTATAAGGGGAATCTGTGCTTGTCTAATGAATGACCCTGTGGTTTTCAAGCAACTAAAGCATATGTGGACAAAGGGAAACCAGGGCAGGTGATCTCCTTAGGCCTTCAAAAGCTATTCGTGAGTTTGCGAGTTTGCACACCAAGCCAAGGAAACTTGAAATAATTGGCATCACCGCAGAAATGTGGGACTGTTCCATCAAACATTATACAGTTGACTTCGAGGAAAGAAGCAGAGGGTCTGGATAGGCAATTCTCTGGATAGCAACATTAATGGTGGCATGCTCTGCAAAATTAGGACTGAGGCAGATGTTACTTAGAGCTCCAACAGATGACCTAGAAGAGAAAGTATACTTTGAAAACTTTGGTCAACAAAAGTTTTCTCAATAGCAAAGAGCCCACTAAAAGGGAATAAATTCTAGGGTGTATGCCCCAAAGGCATCAGGCCCAGGTGTTAGGGTATTTGATAATGGTAAGGAGAGGAGCTTTTTTGAGGGTTGGAGAGACTCAGCCTGGCAAAAGGAAGACCCTGCCCCTCCTCCACCTGCCCGAGCTAAGGTGCAGCAGTTTTCCTCTGATGTTACAGAAATTAACCCTTACTCAGCTCTGGCTCATGTCCATGTGCGTGGAACGGAAACTAATTAAGAGTCCTTCAGTGCAGATTTGTATTAGAGTAAGCTGTAACTCGCTGTGACCTTGAACAAGAATTCTGTGGAAGTGGATTTTAAGGGATGTCATTAAGTACAAACACTGAAAATGTAAATGTTTCTTTCCCCTTCTCCATTTCATTGACGCCTGGCTAGGATTTTAAAGAACGGTTCCTGTGGCGTGAAATCTGTTGTTAGAGAATCATTTTTCTTTATGTGAAGCGGCGGACTTTGCTATCACTTAGTGTCAAAGCTTTCTAGATAGCCATTTGGAGAATTATCTTTGGGAGGATTCATGATTAATGAATATGTTGTTCTTTAGGTGTATTTTTCCTCGAAAGTAGGTTTACTAAAAACCTGTTCTCACACTATTTTGGAGGGAGGAATTTCAGGTGTATCATGAAAGAGAGTAAAAAAAGGTGAGGGTTTTTATTTTCCTAGGCACTCAAGCCGAAAACAATTATGAACAAAAGAGAAGCTACTTTTAAAAATGTTCTTGACCCGCACAACCCATGTTATGTGTATGAAACGGAAGGTATTGATACTTGTATTAGAGCAAGTGTCTGTGAACTTCCCCATCCACCAGCTGCATTTTCTTCTACACCTGTGATAAACTCGGACTCAGCTGCTCACTCTTTCTGATCTTGCTACTTAACCTAAATGGCTTTGGCAGGTTATCTGAGAATGGGGCTCCTGGGGGGTTCCTGGAGAGATGATTTAGGAATAATAAGGAAAATCACTCCTGGTTTTTCTGAGGACACTTTGCCTCATCATCCACTTTCTCCGTGGTCTTAAGTGATTGCCCACAGGAGACTACTCACAGGGGCAACCATTAAGACTTCTGCATGATAGATGGTGTGCAGAGAAGGAGCGAGATTCTGGTGGCCAGCATTCCCTCGCCCTGGGAGTCCCTCTGGCCCTCCAAGCCTGGCCTGACTGACAGTCTTAGAGATGACCCTCCCAAGGCCTCGGTCTGCCAGGGATTGTGATCCAGAAGTACTTTTGGGCGCCAGAGAATAGAATGTTCTAGCCAATGAATGGTATTTTGTCTCTAGGCTACTTTTTTATGGGTCGCTGAATATGTAACTGAGGCGTTCGGAGTCCTTGACCTCCAGGCATTCTGTTAAATTAGGAGCCCAGTGAAGATTATAAATTGGTTTTGGAGAGAAACTCTGAACTGATGGCTACCAAGTTCATGTGCTCCTGAAGCTCGGACAGGAAAGCTCTCTTATGTCAGTGGTAAAGTGAGAGCGCTCCGACTTTTCCTGCCTGCCCCTAGCCAGCCCCCCAAGGGTCCCCAGTACAGTCTTGGGTAGTGTGAATTGGAGCCTCCAAATTATTGAAGAGTTTTGGGGTAGTCACCAGTATTACTGTTCCTGTTGGGAGTCTTGGGCCTTGAGCAAAGTGGTTGTAGTGTAGATGGGCAAAATCGCTGCAGGTGCTCTCACTGTTCTGAAGTGCAGGTAACCTAGGTCAGAGCGTGCGTTTCCCGCCGCTCGCTCGCTTGGGCTGATATTGCCTTAATTTAGGAAACCTTTGGTTCACTACTACGAAAATGGGGTTCCAAGATTGCAAGATAGAAACTTCGGTTCATAATTTGCTTGTCATTTAAAGAGCAATAAAAAAAAAAGCCCTGCTTGATTTCTATCTGGAGTGGATTTGAAAGCTGTTGCAAGCTCATTGGAATGATGCGTGGAGTTTTAAAGTAGCAACCTTAACTCTTCCAACTACACTTACAGGAAGGTATTCTTAGAAAAACATCATACAACTGATTTTCAAAATGTTGTGTGTTTCTGATTGGCCTTCTCTAGCCTACCTTGCAGGATTAGTGGACCTAAAAATAATTGGCAGTCTTAAGCCCTCCAGAGCTGTATTTTGGCAAGGTTTTGCAAAATATTAACTAGCTGCATTTCTCCTACTGATTGGTAGGTGATCTCAAATGCAACATTTGCATAATAACTGTAATTTATGTGCTTTCTTATTAAGGCTTAGGTCAAATGACTTAAAGCTTTCGACGTGCATCGCACATCCTATGCGGTAATTCCACTCCTTTTTGCAAAGGGGGGGTGGATTAATGTATATGCTCCCCCCGCCCCCCTGGGAATATTAAAACCCTTTAGAGAGTTTCTTTCTTTGTTCCCGTGAAGCAGAGCATTGTATATTCCTCCTGGGGTTCTTAGGTAGCTTGGAGGCACTGGAGTTAACACAGCAACCTGCTTTTTAGCTCACTTTGTGGCTACATGGATTTAGATCTAGAAAGTGAGCAGAAACCATTTTGGTAACTCTTGAGACCAACGACAAGGAATTGTTTTACTTTTGGAACAAATAAAAATTAGAAAAAGAGTAAAGTAGCAATTGAGGGATTAGGGAACTCACCCCCAGCAAATAATAGCTTAATGTAGCTCCGATTAGTCAAATTACACCAAGTATTTATATTTTTTAAAAGCCTGGTGAAAGCTCCCCAACCACACACACATACATTTACCCTTTTTTCCTTTGAAAACTGAAGTTTGCCTTTAAAAAATAATAATAAATGTTTTATCCTAGAAGAGTCTCAGATTTACAGGAGTTGGGAGGCTAGCACAGATCGTTTTCCTATTATTAGCATCTTACCTTAGGGTGGTACATGGTCACAACGGATAAACAAATGTAGATGCATTATTATTATTTGAAGCCCCCATCTAATTCTGATATGCTGATAGTCTTAGTTTTTTTTTTACTAATGCTTTTATTGAGATATAATTCATATCCTAAATGATTTGCCCATTTGAAGTGTATAGGGGCTTTTAATATACTCACAGAATTGTGGATTTATTGCCAAAATCAGTTTTAGAACATTTTCTTCATCCCAGAAAGAAATCCCTTACCTTTTAGCTGCAACCTCCCCTTACTTCCCATTCCTCTAGGCAACCACTAACCTACTTTCTGTCTCTGTAAATTGACCTATGCTGAACATTTCATATAAATGGAATCATACAACACATGGACTTTGGTGGCTGGCTTTTTCACGTAGCATAGTTTTGGGGTTTTTCTTTTGTTTTTTGCGATTCAGCCATGTTGTAACATGTATCAGAACTTCATTTCCCCTTTTGGCCGAATGATCTGTCGTACAGATACACCACATTTCGCTTATCCCTGCTGAGGGACGTTTGGCTATTATGAATGATATTGCTATAAACATTCACATACAAGTCTTTGTCTGATTTCCTTAGTTTTCCCCCAATGTCTTTTTCTGTTCCAGGGACCCAGCCAGGACACCCTATCTTCGTCCATCATCATGTCTCCTTAAGCTCCCAGTGCTTTGCTTTTGATGGCCCTTGAGATGTCTGTGTTTCGTTTTCATCAGTTCACTATCGCTTATGCATGCCATTCAGCACCTCTTGTCTGGCTATCTTGACTCCCCTAAAATCCACCCTTGAAGAAGAAATTTTCCTGAGCTAGCCAGAGGAGAGAAGGTGCCGCCCACCCGGCCCCTCTCCCTCAGCTAGTACAAATTGTCAGAGAGGTCTTCCTGCATGACTTCAGTAGCTTATCAGGGTAGAATGGATGTTCTTTCTTTCTGTGTTTCCTCATTGCACTTTTTACATTTACAGAATGCTTCCTTGTTTACAAAGGGCTTTGTAAGGCTCTAGTGGATAAGCGACTTTCCCCAGAGCCTGCAGTGAATCTTGTACAGCTGGGACTCAAACCCAGGGCCTGACTTCCCACATCAGTCTTCTTCTTTTTTTTTTTTTTTAATAGATTTTATTTATTCGACAGAGATAGAGACAGCCAGCGAGAGAGGGAACACAAGCAGGGGGAGTGGGAGAGGAAGAAGCAGGCTCCTAGCGGAGGAGCCTGACGTGGGGCTCGATCCCATAACGCCGGGATTACGCCCTGAGCCGAAGGCAGACGCTTAACCGCTACGCCACCCAGGCGCCCCCCCACATCAGTCTTCTTATCCCGAGACTAACATTAGCTTTGCAGAATGAAAGATCCAAATCGCGTTACGTATTTGGAACCTTCTAAACTCACTTCCTAAAAACTCCTTGTAAAGAGCTAAGTTTTCTTCAAAACCCAAGCGAGGCACTCCATTTCGGCAAGAAGGAGCAATGTAAAATTACAGTCTTCTTACATTTGCAGTTTACAAAGTGCTTTCCAGTCTGTTCTTCTCAAATGTTCCTCACTGCAGCCCTTACCCTTAGGGTGCAATTTGCTTCTCTGTTATTTAGCAATGGCATTTGGTTGTTTTATTGGTAAAAATCAGTTGGGGTGCAGAGAATGTCTACCCTACAAATCCTGCTGGTGCAGGCGAGCCTGGGTTCTCTGCCACCGTGTCCTGGGAAGGTTTCTGGCTGCTCTTCCCTCCATCGAGAACTCTGGGGGACTAATGACTGGCATCTCCTAGTATCTCCTACAGATACGGAAAGCTAACACGTTAGTGGTGACTACAAGTACTCTCCTATCACCTTTCCCCCAGAATATGTGAGAATCGGAGAGACGTTTTCTTGGCATCTAGTCGGACTTCAAAATGAATTTTCTGAGAAAGACCTAGAAAGTGGTTGTAAGACACAGTTAAAAATAGTCGAATTGTCAGTAAGTAAGCGGAGAGCTGGCCTGAGAACTGATCACCATTTGTAGCACTTTGTAGGGGGAAGTGGGTATGAGCAACTGAAAATCTGGAGACATTGGCTGCACCCCATTTGTACCTCAGAGCCAGGCTTTGGTGAGAGGAAGTGAACAAGATAAGTGCCTTTCTACAGGTTGTTTGCCGCTGGGTCCTGATACAGGATGGAATGGATTCCTCATCCTCGGTGCCTACTTCTTTAACCATTGATTTGAAGAGCTTCCAAATACCAATACGTACTCGGCAGGATCGAGTAGTCATTTATTGTGATTGTCTTTGTTCAGCTTTGAAAGCTAAGGCATTGATATCAAGACTAAAGAGAAATTACATAGAGCTGGTGTGATGGAAAAAAGTTTGGCTCTTTCGAGTGTTTTTTTTTTTTTTAATAACATAGAGTTAAGCTTTAAAAGTACACTTCATTGAATCTCACCAAGCCTCTGAGGACAGGGCTAGGGGACCTTTTTTTCTTTAGAAGGCCACTGACCCACAAAGAAAAAAACTAATCAAGGGCCACATACAAAAAGCAACTTAATTTAGGTGCTTCCTTAGAAAACCATAAAGCGTTCAACTTACCTGCTTTTTAGATGAAGATCAGGGGCTCCAAATAAGTACAACAGATTAGGAAAAAATAAAAAGCCTCCGGGTTCATATTCGGTGCAGTTCGAAGCTGTGGATTAGGCTGACAAGGAACAGTCTGGGGAGAGGAAAGGAGTGAAAGCAGCCAGGAAGACATACATGGAGAGAAGCCTGCACCCAGCAAGGGTCATGGAAGGAGGAGGCTGAGCTAGGGAAATAGAGGAAACAAAGAATAGTCAGAGACCATGACCTGCTGTTCACCTGAGCCATTGGACTAACTGGTTCCCGACTATTTCCAGCTCTTCCGCGGCTCTGCTGCTTAAGCCTTTCAAGTACTAATTCTTACGGAAGTGTATGTAGCAGAATTACCTAGGGCCCTTAAAAAAAAAAAAAAGGCACACGCCCAGTACTTACACCTGTACTGTCTGCCCACCTGTCTCATATCAGGTCCTCTTGTCCCGGTGCTCACTGTCTCAGCCCGAAGAAAACACTGCTCCTGTTCCATCTTTCTTAAAAGGCGTCTCTCATTCAGACACAGCATTTCAGGAACAGTCGCAAAGAGAATGCCTTTCAGATAATACGTGTGCCCTTTTAATATAAACCATTTTGGGCTATTAAAATAGAAATATTCAAGATCAAGAGTGCTTTTCTGACTGAGCCAGCCAGGTGCCCCAGAAATACTCAAGTTTTATTTATTTATTTATTTTAAAGATTTCTTTCTTTTAGAGTGAGCTAGTACATGGGGGGGGGGTTGGGTAGGGGCGGAGGGAGAGAGAGAGAATCTCAAGCAGACTCTTTGCTGAGCATGGAGCCTGAGACAGGGCTTGATCCCACAACCCCAGGATCACAACCCGAGCTGAAACCAAGAGTGGGATGCTTAACTGACTCTGCCACCCAGACACCTCAAAGTTTTAAAAACCAAAAGAGTTGCTTGAGTTCTTACCAGAATGCAGTGCTCTGATCCCATTTTCAAATGCACCAAGACTGCCCCCCGCCTTTCCTCCTTGTACTTCTCATCAGCCAAAACTGGTTGCGGCCCTGAGCCCCTAGTAGCGTACGTATGTCTTGGGACTTAAATCACAAGTGTGTCTTGTTCTGCGTGTGTCTCAGGCAGGGCTCTGGGCAAGGATGTCAGATTACATTTTCAAGTAATGCCTTTTAGAAATGCAGACAGAATAAGTGGGGCATTCCAGGCCACATGGGCAAAAGTGGCCTGTTGGAGTGGGTTTCTTGGGCCAGAGAGGAAGACGACTTTGCCAGCAGAAACTTTAGCCAAGTGTCTACCCTGTTGTCATCCTTTACACAAGGCGAGCCTTTTACCATTAGACAAAGTCTGCCTGGAAAGACGTTCTCCCTAAAATGAAAGCGGACTCTCTTTTATTAGGTATTGCCAAAACAAATCTGTACTCCAGTGTTCTGGTAGAAGCCGGTCTCCAGAAGGTTCTGCTAAGGGCCCCTGATGGCTATGAAACGGGCAGAGTACACTGGCCATGCTGGACCATTTACTTATTTACTTAAAGATTTTATTTGTGAGAAAGAGCGTGCACACAGGCGGGGATGGGGAGCAGGGATGAGCAGACCCCGTGCAGAGTGCAGAGCCTGACGTGGGGCTCAATCCCACGGCCCCGAGATTATGACCTGAGCCAAAATCAAGAGTCGGCTGCCCAGCCGACTGAGCCACCCAGGCACCCCAACCCGCTGGGTCTTTCAGATGCTGCAGTGTGTACGTGTGTCGGTGGAAATGGCGCTGTCTGCATTTGGCTGGTTGCTGGTAACTTTTACTGCCGTTACCCATTCTTGGAAGGTGTCTCCTTAGTGTAAAATTCCTGTGGGTCAATTTATACCCCTCAATGTCTAGCACCTTCTTAAGTACAGAAAATTATTCTTTCTTGCTGTCTCTGAATTTTCTGGCTTCAGGTGTTGCGTGTGTGTGTCCATGTGTCTGTGTGTGTATGCGTTGGGGGTGGGAAAAAGGTGTGCTTTTCCTTCGATTTAGAAACCTGTTTTGACAGCATCCATTAAGTGGCCCCTTGGTTTATTGTATGTGCGAGCCTTGTTAAGATTTGGGGAGCGTAGATTATTTTCCAAACTCACGAATTGTTTTGCCTTGGAAATTCAGTGCATACCCCAATGGAATCTTTGCAGGCGTCTGAAAACCAGCATGTGATGAATTTCAGCCTGTGACAATCTTAAAGAGTAGTTGCTCCCTTATTATAATTAATTTAAATAGCCCTGTGAGTCTTAAGCTCACGCTCCGAGCATTCCAATTAATTTTCTTTTTTTTTTTTTAAAGATTTTTATTTTATTTATGTGACAGAGAGACAGCCAGTGAGAGAGGGAACACAGCAGGGGGAGTGGGAGAGGAAGAAGCAGGCTCCTAGCGGAGGAGCCCGATGTGGGACTCGATCCCGGAACGCCGGGATCACGCCCTGAGCCGAAGGCAGATGCTTAACGACTGCGCTACCCAGGCGCCCCTCCAATTAATTTTCTATGTGGGGTGTGAGTGTGATGGATTATTGAATACAGCGACTTGAGCAAGTGCTGTACTAGTTGGGATTCTTCGTATTATTTCACATGTTAAGACCGTACTGGGAAATCCTCCACCCTGAAACCTGGAGACAACTGGATATCTCTCTGTTAATTATGTGTCTCAGTACCAAAGGCCTGCTGTGAACTTGTTAAGCCAGTGAAGAGGGAGTTTTGTTTTTGGTTGTAACAAAGGTGTTTGCAGAAAACTGAGCCTTAGCAACCTTTTTCTTTGGCTAATGAGGTCTTCAAAGCTCCTAAACTCATATACACGATCTCCCCCCCCCCCGCCTCTTTGGTTAGATTGATATGTTGATCAAGGGTTTCAAAAATGCCAAAAGAAACTTCTAGTAGTTTCTGGATGAGGCAGTTTTTTGAAGATTGTCTCCCTCCCCCCTTTCTTTTCTAACTAGTCCTTGATTACTGAACCCCCCCCTTTTTGTGTGGCAGTAGCATTCATTCTCCCTACTTTTTAATTGCCAGGAAGGAAGAATGATCATGTATACATATGATTATGTAATTATTTGCATACGTGCCATAGACAGTCCTAGATAAGTCAAATTAAGTTGCCTAACTCCGTTTTATCTGCAGTACCCCACCTCTCCAAAGCCACTACGGTATCTATCTTAGGTCAAGATGATTCTTCTAAGCACACTCAGCCAAGAAGCAGCAATGGCCAGCTCATGGCCCAGTTCATTTCCTGTGAGTGGTGGCGTTGGGCCCATCATTTTTTAGCCCTTTATTTATCATATACACTTACGGTAGACAGGTGCGTATGTCTTCAACATACTCAGTTCCTGAGTTCCGAGACCTTGTTTTCGGATCCCTCGTCTTACGTGGAACATGGATGGCAGTAGCAGAAGGAACAGTGGCAGTGAGTCCTTGTAACATCTGTAAAAATTAGATCACACCAATTAATGGTGGTCTGACTCAGGTGGTAATAATGTTGGGGTTCAGTTTTCAGTGGCACCACTCCTGGTCATGATGAGGGAGAGATATGATCTCTGCAAAGCACAGTTGTGTTCTGCGGCAGGAGGAACAAAGTGTGGGTGAACTCTGGGATCTATTTTTTTTTTAAAGATTTTATTTATTTATTTGACAGAGATAGAGACAGCCAGCGAGAGAGGGAACACAAGCAAGGGGAGTGGGAGAGGAAGAAGCAGGCTCACAGCAGAGGAGCCTGCCGTGGGGCTCGATCCCATAACGCCGGGATCACGCCCTGAGCCGAAGGCAGACGCCCAACCGCTGTGCCACCCAGGCGCCCCGAACTCTGGGATCTATTAAAAACAAAAAAAAAGCTCCCCAAGCGTTCTTGTCCTAACCACAAGCAGAATGTAGTCAGTGTAGGGGGAGGGAGATACCTTGTGGGTTGAGCTGCTGTGCAGTGAAGCATCTTACGGCATTTCTCTTGAGTCCTAGGACTACATCACTGCATAAAGATGACACTTATTGGTAGTGATTAGTCAATATTGGGGTGAGTGGCTACATATCGCAGTATTATAAGGTCAGTGTCTGACAACCATGCAGAAGAAGCTGGACAAGAAAATCTGAAACTTGAGGATCATTTGCCATTACCCTTTGTGACTTATCATAGCCTGAAATTATCCAGTGTGAACTCCCATTGTTTCCTCTTGGCCAACAACCCCTTGAAATCCACTTATCCCTTTGCTTCCCCTCAGTGTAACTACTGCTGGTGTAGTTGCTCTGTCTTTGGCTGTCATGTATTTTATTTTATTTTTTATTTTATTTTTGGGGCGGGGGGAAGCACAGGGAGAGGGAGAAGCAGATTCCCCGCTGAGCAGGGAGCCCAATGCGGGGCTCGATCCCAGGACCCCAGGATCATGAGCTGAGCCAAAGGCAGACGCTTAACCGACTGAGCCACCCAGGCGCCCCTTTCATGTGTTTTATAAATCGTTCTTCATTAAGGTGTACCCTCTCTTGGAATATTTCCCAAAAGCTGGAAAAACTTATGTTTCATTTGTATGATTTGTACAGTCATTATTTAGCATAGAATCTTGAATAATTTATTTTTTTTTAAAAAAGCCTTGGCTCGATCTTGAGTGATACTGTTTATTGGCCACACTGATTTTCCTGTGGTGTAGCAGTCTTCTTGATTTCAAAAGTTCTTCTGTCGTTTGTAGGTGGCTTTATTGTTTTAGCTTTCCCATAAGGGAATGGATGCTTTTAGTTTATTTATCCCCCAACATGGGGCTCGAACCTTCGACCCTGAGATCAGGAGTTGCATGCTCTACCCAACTGAGCCTGCCAGCTGCCTCAGATGTTTTTAGTTTTAGTAAAACTTTTCAAATACACATGATGCCTAGGCTTTTGCGGGAGCCTCGCAGGTCGAAATGAAGCAGTGTGTGTGCACTTAAGCCACACTCCTGCCTCTTGGACTTGATGAGTGATGATGGGGATTGATTGTCCTACAATTTTATCTTCCAGGTGATCATTTGAAGATCTGTCCCCAGGGCTATACCTGCTGCTCTCAGGAGATGGAGGAGAAATACAGCCTGCAAAGTAAAGATGATTTCAAAAGTGTGGTCAGCGAACAGTGCAATCACTTGCAAGCCATCTTTGCTTCCCGTTACAAGAAGTTTGACGGTAGGTGTGGGAACTTTGGTCCAAATAAGCATCCGTATGTGCTTTGTTCTTGAATTTGTTTGACACCTTTTATGCAAGTCGCATTTTAGAGGTGACAGTTCAGTTTGTACGATTGCTTTTTCAGAGCTTGTCTTTCTTGTCCCAAGACATTCTCCTCGTTGGAACCTAAGGGCGCAAGTTAGCCTTCCAGCTTCATTGCTGGGATCCTTCTGGATGCACTAGAATCTGTATGGTAGGCATTATGGAAATACGGTTGCAGGGAGCCAAAAAAGAGATTGAGGTAGTTGAATTGAAAGGCTTTCATTTATTTTCTTGGGTGAACACAAAATAGCGTTGTTGACGTAAGTCACTTAAAAAAAAAATCTCCCTAATAAAAAGCAGGCACCTGAAAGCTTAGAATAAGCATAGAGATTCTGCAGTCCTGGGTTTCAAATTAAATTTCAAACTGGATTTCCCAGAAACAACTAGAATTCCTAGAAGCCCTGTAGAATACAGGCTGAAAACTCAGCTCTTGAGTTTGCATGCAGCAGTGACCCAGAAGTAGCTGCTGTATTTATGATTGTTGTTAAGCTGGGCTTCATCCCTTAGCTGGCCCTTTGGCTTAGTCTATCCATGTCAAGCCACGACCAAACCCATTTCAGCCCCCTGTGCCAAACGTGAATTCTCGTATGCGCGCCGTCGTTTAATAGTGGAGAAATAGGGGCGCCTGGGTGGTACAGCGGTTAGGCGTCTGCCTTCGGCTCAGGGCGTGGTCCCGGCGTTATGGGATCGAGCCCCACATCAGGCTCCTCTGCTATGAGCCTGCTTCTTCCTTTCCCACTCCCCCTGCTTTTGTTCCCTCTCTCGCTGGCTGTCTCTATCTCTGTCAAATAAATAAATAAAATTTAAAAAAAAAATTCTTAAAAAAAAACAGTGGAGAAATAGCCAATATGAGCCAAATGAGAGGCACTTCCATCGTATCTGAAGCACTGTTACAGATAATAGACTTTAAAAACCATAGAGTATGGGGTCCAAAACACCTCAGGATTCTCTTCTCTGGTGCTCTTCACTCAGTTTGAAGATTGTTGTGAAGTAGATTTAATTTTAATAGGAATGATTTCCTTTGTGCCTGTTTTAAAGGCCATTCTAATTACATAGTACCTTTGAAGCATGCTTTTCTTGACATTATGTGTGGTGAAGAGTACAAGGCAAATTTTCGAGATGTGAAATGTCTTTGAGTATTTCTGCAAAGGGCTTGTTACCATGGTGAGAAGTTGGACTAAATTAGATTTATATAGCTGATAAGGCAGTCCCCAGCTACAGAACAGGTTGTATTTCAAATGTTGGCTTTTGAGATTCGTTATTTGAAACTTATAACCGATTTAATAAGTGTTAGGTTCCCAGGCTAGACCATGAGAGCATATTTAATCTGTAATGTAGTTGAACGAAAGTTTTCTCTATGTAGCATGTCGTTTATCATACCCATTTTACCACCAGTTACTGTGCAAAATTGTGTTCAGTCTTGATTTTATCTCCGCCTCTTCCTGGATGGATAAAAGTGTTTTATATATCTATATATCCTGTTTATTAGTCCACCCCCCCCCCACGCACACACACATACTGTAACTATAAAGAATACTTAACAACATGTTAACACCACTTGAAGATGGGTGTTATTGTCAAAAGAGATCATTAAGCCACCTCTGTCTCTCTGGTCACTAAACTATTAGTATAATTATTGAAAAGATTGGTGTTTGCTTGACTCTGGCATTTCTCATTCAAGACAGTAACCTTAGCATTTTCTTTTACTTTGGGGAGAATACTTAGATAATCAGATGGCCATCTTTGAAAGCTTGAGATGCTAATATATAAAAATGACCCCTTGGGGTTTAATAAGGGATTTAGAAGGAAAGAGTATCCTGCTCCTTACAAATGGCTAACCTGTTGGTAGCATGATGGAATGGAGATAAAGCTGTTTTCGAGTTCTGCCACCTCCATGTCACCCCATTTCCTGTTAGACAGCTTTTTTAGTGACCTCTCTCGCCTACAGGCCTGCTGCTTTAGCTAGTCTTTCCCCTTCTCACTCCCCATGGTTTTATAGCATTACTCGTATGATTCCAGTGTGTAGTTTTTAAAAAGCTATTCAGAGAAACACTATCAGTAAGTGTTAACATATGCTTTTTTAAAAAGGACGGAAAAATAGTTTCTCTGGCCCTTCCCTACCAGGTTTCACATTCAATAAATGTGTTAACACTGTTTCTTTATCAGTTTCAAAACTGGTCATGAAAAGCAATTATGAAGCTTTAGTTTGTTTCTTCTGACTTCAAATTAAAATATGGCATAGACAATAAAGGTAGTGAGCGCAGATTAGCTTTCTTTTGAAGGAGTAGTATTTGAAATGTGTTTGGTCTGGAGATCAGAACGGAGCTGGGACACATTGCCTATTTCCTCCAAACTAGGTTTTCTGAGATAATTAAATACTTTTGTATGGTAAAACCTCAGTTGACTGGTATCCAACAAACCACAATCCTCAAGTGGGTGCTGCATTTGTTGGCTGATTTTTAAGGATGGCAGTTAGGACCCGCCAACACCCCTCAGGCCTAAAGAAGAAGTTGAGTGAAGTGGTATAGGAGATGTCTTGATGCTCAGAAATCTAAGGCCAGGGTGGTTGGTCAAAGAATTGTCCAGGCCGTTATGGAGGACAAGGCCAAGGTTATTGATGTGAATGGAAGAGAGGAGATTGGGCCGAGCAACAAGATGGCGGCTGGAGAACCATGCTGGGACGGCAAGGTAGGCAGGAAGAAGGCTGACAAGTCCTGAGGAAATAGGAGAGGGACACATGGAAACCTACAAGGTCAGGCAACTTCAGAAGAGCAACTTTTGCCCTCTCTACGCTTACGGTATTTAAAAGTGGTCACCCTGAGCCCAGGCAACTTTCTCTAATGCCAAAACTGAAGTCCCGTTTATGAGATGCTGCTTCTTTCTAAGGCCGGAACAACTAATTTGTTATAAACTTTAAAAAAAAAAAAGAGTCTTTATTTATTAGAGAGAGAGCTCACATAAGTGGTGGGGGAGGGGAGGGGCACAGGGAGAGGGAGAAGCAGCCCGATCCCAGGACCCGGAGATCATGACCTGAGCCGCCGAAGGCAGACACTTCCCCGACTTAGTCACCCAGGCGCCCCTGTTAGAAACTTTTCAACAAAAATAAGGATCACAGGCTTTTAGTGGGTCAGCCTTTTTTTTTTTTAAGATTTTTTTTTTTATTTATTTGACAGAGACAGAGACAGCCAGCGAGAGAGGGAACACAAGCAGGGGGAGTGGGAGAGGAAGAAGCAGGCTCCCAGCGGAGGAGCCTGATGTGGGGCTCGATCCCATAACGCCAGGATCACACCCGGAGCCGAACGCCCAACCGCTATGCCACCCAGGCGCCCCTAGTGGGTCAGCCTTCTTTAACTAGAAATCATCCCATGGCCTCAAATTTCTGTCCTTCCTCCTCGAGGAGCCCCAGAGTTCAAGGGCCAGTTGTGGCGTTTCGGGGCCAGTTCCCTTATCTCTAAAGGCCTTTCCTGTTCTCCTCGTTTACTTAGGTGTTTTACACATTTACGTTTTTTCTTGTTTGCCCATCTAAAGAGATTATACAGCCTATAAATCTGTTTTGAATTTGGAAACTGTGTGCACGTGTGTGTTTTCAGACCTGGGTAAAGTACAGAAGTACACTTCCTTAGGCAACATCTCTCCCCACCAAAATTCTCAGGGTTCTCCTATTTTAAACTTGTACATCTGAGCTTAAGGTCTCACCTGTTTCTTTTTCTACACCGTCAACTCCCTTATGGACTCTTCACCTGAAACCTCGAGCTAGAGCTAGCGTGAGAGTGGCAGAGCGAGCTGCTCCCCCTCTTGGTGAGTTCTGGGAAAAAAACAAACAAAAAAAAAAACAAAAAAATTTTTTTTTGTAGTAGAACTGCTAATTAACATAGCTGAATGGGTTGTCTCATGAATATGCTAATCAGATGCTCAGTTCAGGGGGCTTTGAAAGAATTGCCAGGCAAAGGAATAGAAATAATAGAAGTGGGGCATAATCCGTGTTTTGGGACCACAACATAAAGGCCCAACCCAAAATGTCGCATTTTGTGAGAGACTAGTTGTTTTTAAAAGAAGCATAGTTCAATCAAACAACCCAAATAGATTAAGAAGATTAGAGCTGCCACGTTAAATCTCCTCTCTGAATCACGTAGTAAAAATGATGTCACAACTATGAAAATACATTTTTTGCTTAACTTCCCAACGCAAACGGTTTGCCTGTTAAAGAAATCTTAAGGAGGTAGAGATTTCTGATGCTAGCCCAGTGCAGAAACTGTGTTAATTCCTCGTTTTTCGGGAACAAGTGTAGTAACTTCAGGAGCCCGAGCACATTGAATTGTCAGCCTGGTTCTGTTGTGAACCCACTGTGACCTGGGGCAATTAACTGGGTCTCAGTTTTCCCATCCATAAAATGAGGGGGTTGAGCTAGATGCTCTCTAAAGACCCTTTCAGTTCTAAAAATTCTGTGAATCTTCTAAACATGTGACTAGAGCAGCTGTTTTAGTGAAAGGTCTTACAAGATGTTAATTAGCTGCCTGTCTGGTACCCTCTATTTTCCTGCTATCATTTCTTCACTCCGCTACTTTCCCCAGGTCTTTGAAAACCCTCCCATGAGCCTGAAGCTTGTTAACTCGAATAATAGTAGAAATTTTCTGAATTAGCTTTAAACACACATGAAAGAAATAATTGTCTGTCCCATCTATCTGCACGGGCCAAGTGTAAATCAAAGTGGCCACCCTTCCCTTAAGCCCTCAAGCCCCCTTGTTTTCTATCATTTCACAAAGGCAGGGCGCGTCGCACTTTGCAGATTTAGCCAAATCTGTCTTTTAATCACTGACTGGAAATTTCCCAGAGTTCACACCGGCCATCCCTTCATTAGGCCAGTTGGAAAACCAGCGTGGAGGCGCGTGGAGGCGCGTGGAGGCGCGGGGAGGTGATGGCATTAGAACGCGCAGGCCCATGAAAGCAGTGACCTCGGTGGGAGGAAGCTGGCTACTCACCTTAAAAGGCAAATGCGTCCGACTAAGCTTCGTGGCCATTAGCTAAGCTGAAATTTCTGGAATTTTCCTGACCTCTGACCTTCACTATTTTTTCAACTACGTGGTTTTATTCTTATCCTTTGCACCTCCATATCCACTGCTTCAAGAGCCCCCCCCCGGGGGGGGGAGGTTTAAGTTTATGAAAAACAAGTGTTAAATATCCTCCAAATAAATGTGTCATAGAAATGTAGAGCATCCATACATCCTGGGGGTTGCTTTTTAATCTTCACCTCAGATTTGATCCATTCAGACGTTTAAAAACCCGTGGTGCTTGTTTGAACCTCTGCGGTAGTACAGCGGACACCATTTCACAGGACGAGTAGCTGCGGGACTGCGAAGAGAGACACGAGGCCTTCTGGCCACCCTGCGAATGTCGCGCTCTTTCCAAATCCTCATGTGAAGGGTCTTTGATTTCGTTGGAAGGCACTACTCCTCTTTTCTTTAACAATTCTATTTTCTTTTCCTTCCATGTGAAGGGGACTAAAATGCTGGGCGTTTTTGCTGACTCTTCTGTAATCTCTCTGTGAAACTGGACGAAAAAGAACCACCGCCAGCTTACTGTAATCAAATCAAGAGCTCAGACAAAACACACATTTCTGTATTGACAAAGGTTTTCTGCCTCCTGAGTTGTTATCTGAAGTGTGACCAATTGTGGCTCTAGCATGGGCTATCTCGTCAGATTGGAAATGCTTGTGCAACTTCCAGGGAGCCCCGAGCCCTGGCGCTGGGGCCTCTGCTGTTAGCTTTGACTTCTTAAGAAGTCACGGCAGCAGCAAGAAGCAGCCGATCTGTTTGGAGGCAAGTAAATAAAATGGAAGAGCTTCAGCTGAACGGCTTTTATCTACTCTGTTGGTTCGTTGGACTTGGAGCCTAGGAGTTGAGAACGCTGTTGTTCCTCTCTGCCAACCCTCCTTCTGTGTGTCTGTCTGTCCAGGCAAAGAAAAGGGCGTATTAGATCTAGCACTGCCTCCCAACTGATTGGGGGAATTCTCAAGCCAGCCAGGCCTTTCTTATTGTCCCTGCCCGGCTCCATCTCCCCTCCCCTTGCAAGAACTGTCAAAGCCATTGAAACTCTTGTAATAAATATGACTCAGAGAGTGTTTCATGGGCACACCTTTTCTGGAGGTCAGTGTGTCAGAAGTCTTGAACACATTCATACCCTTTGATTTAGTCATTTAGATATTTATCTCAAGGAAAGAAAGATTTCTGTACAAGGGTGTTCATCACAGCATTACTTACAATAATGACAAATAGGAAATCGGTCTAAATGTTCCATGATGACTCTGGTCTGTCCACATGGTGTCATGTATCTGCAGTTGTTACCAATGAGGTTTCTGAAGGATCTTTAATCACATAGGAAAGGCTAAGCATACGATGTTACTGGAGAACAGGGTACAAATAATGATACAATCTCAAGCCTGCAACAATGCATATCTTCATAGGAAAAAGAATCTGACAAAGCATTGTTGCTGTCTTTTAGTAGTAGGGTTATTGGCAATTTGTTTATATTTTCTTCATATCTTGCCATACTTTTTAAATTGCTACAATTTGAATGGGATACTTGATAGGAAAAAAATGCATTTTTTTATGAAAAAAAGAAGAAATGCTTTGGTGGCATTTTAAGAAAA
This sequence comes from Ailuropoda melanoleuca, assembly GCF_002007445.2. Taxonomy (NCBI): domain Eukaryota; kingdom Metazoa; phylum Chordata; class Mammalia; order Carnivora; family Ursidae; genus Ailuropoda; species Ailuropoda melanoleuca. Next base: position 95,648,653 of record NC_048238.1, on the reverse strand, counting down.
TATTTGGGGTTTCCCCCCCCTAAAGTATCACAGTGGTCACTATAGACAGAAAAATGCATGGAAACCTCCAGCAATTAAGTTAAACAAATAGAATAAGGGAAGTAAAGTACTCTGGGAATGCATGAAGGTACGATATTTTTCTGGTTATAAAATGTCACTGAAAAATTTGGGTGAACAAAATTGAGAAACATTTATTGAAAAAAACTACCCCAGGTCCCTAGCACCTGTTGTATTTACGTCAGCATTGTATTTGCCTCATCTTTTTTGTGCAGGTTGATGCAAATTGGAATCATAACAGATTATTGTTACTTTGTGTGCTGATTTTTCTCTTGATAATAGGTCATGAGCACCTAGACCATATTATAAGGTCTGTATGTGAGGCCGTAGAATAGATCCATGTAGAGGTTAGTATATGGAACCCTTGGGCTAGCTGCTCCAGCCTCTTGGCTTCCTTAAACGTCACCTCAGCCTCCTCCTCAGGCCCTTGAATGGGAAGGCATGTGTGTGTTAAAGGGAATTGGCTAGCTGGTGTACCCTTAGTATGGATGGAATGGGGACCAGTAGAAGGCTTACAGTCTTTAGCCCATGTCTCTGGCTACAGTAGCTTGAGACTGGGGCCCTGAGAGATAACATAAGGAGCTTCAGCATTCAAAATGGGTTAACTAAGAGAATTAACCTCCTGGAAAAAGAGCCATGCCTACTTTGGCAGGATCCCTAGCACCGTTTCAAATGTTCACAGCCCCTAGTAAGGGCTGCAGTTGGCCATCTCGCCCTGTCATCCTAGGGGTGGTCTGTTGATGTGCTATCAGGTGATGAACCTTAGTCAAGGACGTGTCCTTTTAGTACATCCTGCCCTTGCAGGCACTTTTGAGGAGTAAGATTATGCCAAGGTAGAGGAAAGTGCCTGCTGAAAACTTAAACAGACATTACCAAAAAAGCAAGACTGAGGGAGGAGATTGTCAGAGACCAAAGTTTCCGTTTCGTTTCAGTCCGTAAGATGCTTGCTTAATTTCCTTTTTCTCTTATATTCGTCGATGCTTATGTTAGCTGTTCTTGATTAAATGTGTGATCTCCGGTGAAAGGGTGAATAGAACTCTTTGAGTTTTCTTAACAGTGGGAAAAACATGATTTGTAGTACTTATGAGGAGGCTTCTTTTCTCAGGAATTCTGTTGAGGTGGTAACTTAATGTTCGCACACCATGCCAGGGCTGTGAAGTACAGTCTTTACAGTAGAGAGGAAATTAATCCTTCGACATAAAAGGCTGCTTCCTAATAATATAAATACAAGGTGGTAATTTATAACACGCAGCCAAGTGGATTGAATAGAAAGGGCTTCCAATCTCTTAAGGTCATAGGTTAGTTGTAGAATGTTTTCTAGCTCATTAATCAATAGCCAGTCAATTGTTTATAATGGAAGAATTTTGAATGTTTATTTGATGCAAGACTGAGTGGCTGGGGATAGAAGAATATGATGTTCTTCTACGTTCTTTTAAAAGGGAGGGTATTTGCGTAGAAAACTTCTATATGGAAAAGGCGACCTCTCATTCTAGTTTTTCCCATGTTAAACTGACACTACTGACATTCAGAATAATCTATTTTAGAGCTGGAAGATACTTTCAGTCCCCTAGCTCAGCCCTTGTACTGAGCGGACTTCCGGCAGATGAAATGCGTGGGGAGGTCTGGAGGTTGACCTGCCACTTCATTCTTAATTTTCCTTTCCCCGATTCTTTCCTTATCTTTACCCTGATCTGTGTTTATATATGCATGATGTGTGTGATACTCTCTTTTAATGGAAAACCTCTTCCATGGGTTGAGGTTTCTCCCTTGAGTGTTTTCCACTCAGTGGTCGCTCCCACCCGTGTAGATGTCTGGGACATTTCACAGCATTGGAAGCCAGAGCATTAAGCATTTCCTTTGACTAAATTGCTCCCAGCTTTATAATGCCCCGGGTCTTCTTAACTGACCTCTAGCAACGTGGGCTTAATTTATGTTCCCTGCGCTGGATGATATTTGTGCCGGGAAAGATAAAAACTGGCCTTACGAGATTTTTAAAGTGACTGTAGATAGGAAGAAACCCTAAAAGTGACAATAAGAACACTTCACCGATTACAAGTAGTGTCCATTTATTGAGCCTCTCTGGCGCCCTGGGCGTGATCCCGATGAGGTGAGCAGTAACAGAGTCCTATTATGGATGAGGGCAAAGAAAATCAGGTTAGATCTTCTGTCCATTAAAGGTCACACAGCTCATAAGTGAGGGATCCTATGCTTTCCGCACCGTGTCCCACCGGTTTACATAGGTAGCATGTTACAGTGTTTGTTTCCACGCCCGTGTCAAGTGAGCCCTGGGAGTAGCAGTTGTTTGATCCTTCAAATGTAAACACTTAAGCCTCCAAACTGAAAGCTGAAGGAGAAATAAACCCTGATCACCTGTAGGATCACTTGAAACAGACTGCCCGCCCCACGTTTTCCCCCAATACAAGCAGTTGCCTCAAGGGAGATCTAATTCCCAATTAACTAAGCTTCTGATCATTGTGGAATCCTGGGTTACACTGCTGTGGCTGGACTGAGCCTCTCTCAGCCACGGAGTGTCTTATAATTGGCTTCAGGCATAATGATTAAGAAGGAATGATTGCTAGGTGTCTTGGGCCTCCACAGTTCCTTAGCAGTGAAGATCGGACTCTGCTCCTGAATTCTGAATAATGGGGGGAAAAGTGAAGAAGAACATTACAGTGATTAATGAAGCGGCTACTGATGGCCATGGACCGGGACCCGAATGTCTGATTTTGCTCTCTTCTTCGTTGTAGAAGGAAGTGTCCTAGGAAGAAAAGGAGTGGGGATGCAAAAGAGTTATACACGAACCTGTGAAAGCTGCTAGTTTGATAGGAGGAGCAGATGTAAAAGCTCCCCCCCCCACCTTCTCCTTTTTTCTCCTTACAGCAGATTTATTCTTTAGTTTATATTGGACCTAACTGGTATGGATTTTAGAATTTAAATTATATCTGCCATCCTTACAAGGTCTCTGAGTATTTTAAAACTTGCTCTATGAAATGAAGGATGAAGGATTTTATAGGTGCTTTAAAACTCTCTGGTGCGCATAAAACCGTGTGTGGAGGGTCGGCGGTGTGGCGAAGGTGAATTGGACGAAGGGAGTTGGTCGTCTTGGAAATGTTGATTACAGTCTGATTGGGCAAGAAGGTGAAGATGTGGTAAAACTGGGTGCTTTGATTTGAGCCCATAATAGCCACTCAGTACATACTGAGTGCGTAGCCATTAGGAGGGATTCAACGATCAGATTTTAACTTGTTATGTCAGTTTTATAGAATGTCTGTATATAGCCCACTCAAACGGTCTTTATAGTTGCAACTTATGTGGCCGTACTGAAGAATCTCTTCAAGTGTGTCAGAAATCAATTTTCTGAACAATCAAAGGAATTAGAATGGAGTATGTATGTAGCACCAGGCTAATCTCTTAAAGTTTAAATGAACATCACACACGGCACATGCGCGCACGTGCCCTAGACAGAATTTGAGTCATGGGAGACAAAGTAAGGTCCATGGTGGTGGTGGACAGAGGGCATGCTGGTTTGAAATCATCCTCTTAATTCGGTCATTTCTCTTATACGCCAGCAGCTACACTATACAGAGAAACACCAACCCATAGCTTCTTGATCTGAATGAGGAACTCTTCCAAGACTTTTTTTTTTTCCTCATAAAATGTTCAGTATCTTAGCATTTCTTTGACCTGGAGCACTTTGAAGCCTAAACAATGAACTGTGGCATTGTATAGCTGTTTTAGATTAAAACACCTCTGAAATGCCTCTCTGCCCCCACCCTTAAAACCTATGCAACTCTAGGTGCCATTCACTGGAAATGCAAGTGAGTATTCAGTTACTTATTAAATGAGTCATCAAAGCACAAGTCAAATAATTTCCAGCATCCTACTTGTACACTAAATGATGTGTGCCAATTTTATGAGCAATATAATAAGAATCCAATATTAGGGAAGGACCTGTGGTTGCCTTTGGAATCTTCTCTTTTGGATCGTGAAAAATTAATAGCAGTGGATTGACACAAGGCTTGCGTATTGATCTCAGTGAGCAGGCTTTAGTTTCCCAGCATGTGAGAGCTATGTGTGCAACCTACTGGACACGTACTAGCGCGGCTCGTCGTACCTTCTTTACTATGTCCCGGGTAAACCAGCAGCCCTTGGCAGGGGTGCTAGGAATTCGAGCAAGGTATGGGAAGTGGACCAGATGACATTTCCAGGGCGCTTCTTACCCCAACACACCCCAGCTTTGAATTCTAGAAAAGTGCTACCTGCATCTGGACACTTAGTTGAGGGACTCCATACAAGAAAATTTATCTCCCCGCCTGCCCAAACATCATAAATCACACCCAAGAATGCAAGAAAAAAATGGAAAAAACCCAAGTCATTGGAAAGACATTCTCCTCTAATTAAAACGCTTAACCCGTATGCTCCATATTTAGCACAGCCCCGAGCTAGTGTTGATTGCTATTGAGGGGTGAAATGGGACACGTTTCCTTGGCTAGAGCAGTGGTTCTCAAACATTAGGGGAAGCAGAGTCACAGATGGCTAGGCTTCATGCCCAGGGTCTCTGATCCGATGGGCTTAGGGTGGGGCCCAAGAACTTGCATTTCTAGCAAATGTCCTGGTGATGTGGTGTTGATGCTGGCCTGTCGTAGGACCACACTTAAGAATCACTTAGGACTTTGGAGAGAATTAGAGACCTCTCAGGTACCTGATTGAGTAATGCTTTTCATATGCTTCCCCTTGCTTCTTGTGTACTTTCTGGTCTTCTTCCAGGGAGAGAACTTGGGTTAAAAACTCCAGGCTGTGTGCTTGTAATGGAGGCGAGGAGTTGACTTGCGTCTCCACCCCCCCCCTTTTTTTAGCTCTTCAGAGGGAATCCATTTCCCTTTGTCTCCTGGAAGAGCACCCAGGAAATACAAAACAAGCGAAACTCAACCAGAGGAAAAGGAAAGAGCTCCTATCCCCACAGAAATACCCCTCAAACAAAACACATAGTTCGAAAAGCTGGAACCCAAAAGACTGTGGACTTTCAGGCTCCAGCCACCATGAGGTGATGAGCTGGGGCACAGGTGTGGGATTTCGTGGAAGTAAGCAGTCACACACACCCTCTCCAAAAGGCTTCATTGTTTCCAGTGCAGATTTTGAGAAACTATTGGAAAGTCGTTTTCAGCCTCTGATTTGCCTACACAATCTGAGAAGATAATGGCTTCGTTGCGCTATTGCATTTTGAGAAGACTACTAATGTTCTTCTGGCTTCAAAGGAGGCACCGGATTTTTTTCTTCTCCGTGTTCACTTGGAGGCACTTTCTTAATTGATGTGGTCCTTATATTTTGCTTTGGTATTTATTACATTTCCTGCCGTTAAACTTAATTGTAAAGTGTTTATTTTTATACCAGCCATAGATTCATTAAGAATAATCGTTACAGATAGACCATTAGCCCTTTTCTTCTTTGAATGGCCTAACAAAAGCTTCAGGAGAAACTAATTTGCCCTTTGTACTTAAGAGATTAAAATCTTTTAACACTCAGCCCAGAAAGTGAGTGTGGAATAACCAGGTATTCTTATGTATCTTTCTCAGTTATCTTCCCTGTTGTCCTTTAAGTATACCAAATCTGTGGTTAAGTCTGCTAGGCATTGCGTGTCTCTCCCCCCCTTGCCCCTTCTTTCCCTCTCTCCCCACTTTCCTCCCCCACAGAATCTCATGATGTTACCATATGAATCCTTTAAGAACCCGAGGTTAAGTTGGATACCCCAATTTGTAGCAGTGTCACAGGGATCACCTGAGAACTTATTTTCAGAAAACCTCGGTGCTAGCTTTTGTGGTATTTCATTATGTTTCTTGGCCTCCAGCATGTCCCAGGCAGTGTTCTTGCATGTCACGTAGATGTCAGGAGAAAAGAAAAAAAATTGTGTCCAAGTAAAACAACATGTTTTGAAAATACCTGTCCTGGTGTCAGGTTTCAGTCAGGAGGCATCTTTAGCTTTGGTTTAGATTCTTGCAGTAGGAAGTTTTGGCACACCTCGTGTTTTAGATTTCATGTACCCGTTTTTATCCAGTTTTATTTACCTTGTGACTGAAAGAGAGACGCGTCTGTGTCTGTGTGTGTGTCTGTGTGTGTGTGCGCGCACCCATGTGTATGTCTGTGTTTTATATTGACTCCTGAGAAGTTGTTGGTCTAAAATAATCATTTTTCCCCTCTTAGGTGTAGACCCATGTAGGTGACTTTGTGACTTGTGACCTAGATTTCTTTTCATTGACACGAGGAGAAATTCACCTTTATATATGAGTGTGTTTTCCAATTTCATTTTGTCATTTTTTTCCCAGTTTTCAAATTGACCTGAAAACCACTTTGTTACTTAATTATTGAAAACCCTTTCTTTTTTCTTTTGTTTTGTTTTTAGAATTCTTCAAAGAACTACTGGAAAATGCAGAGAAATCCCTGAATGACATGTTTGTGAAGACCTATGGCCGCTTATACATGCAAAATTCAGAGCTATTTAAAGATCTCTTCGGGGAGCTGAAGCGCTACTACGTGGCCGGAAGCGTGAACCTGGAAGAAATGCTAAGCGACTTCTGGGCTCGCCTTCTGGAGCGGATGTTCCGCCTGGTGAACTCCCAGTACCACTTCACCGACGAGTACCTAGAATGCGTTAGCAAGTACACGGAGCAGCTGAAGCCCTTCGGGGACGTCCCTCGGAAACTGAAGCTGCAGGTGACGCGCGCTTTTGTAGCCGCCCGCACTTTCGCTCAAGGCTTAGCGGTCGCAAGAGACGTCGTGAGCAAAGTCTCTGTGGTAAGTGCCGTTTGCATCCTGTGTGTTTGTTTTTGTTGTTTCGTTTTAAAAGAAAGTTTGGGGGATGCCTGGGTGGTGCAGTCCGTTGAGCATCAGACTTTTGATTTCGATTCAGCTCATTATCGCGGGGTCGTGGGATTGAGCCCCGGGTCGGGCTCCACACTCAGTGGGGAGTCTGCTTGGGTTCTCTCTGTCCCTCTCTCCCTCTTTTTTTTTTTAAACCAAATGATCTTTTTTATTTATTTTTTATTATTTTTTTAAAGATTTTATTTATTTATTCGACAGAGAGATAGCCAGTGAGAGAGGGAACACAAGCAGGGGGAGTGGGAGAGGAAGAAGCAGGCTCATAGTGGAAGAGCCTGATGTGGGGCTCCATTCCATAACGCCAGGATCACGCCCTGAGCCGAAGGCAGACGCTTAACTGCTGTGCCACCCAGGCGCCCCTGTCCCTCTCTCCCTCTTGTTTGTGCTCTCTCTCTCTCTCTCAAATAAATAAATTTAAAAAAAAAAGAAAGTTTGGAAGGTAGAAAAATCAGTAGAATCCCATGGGCTCGATAACCATTTTCTTCTGTTCTGTTCTCTTCTTTCTCTTGGCCTTTCCCTCACACTCTTTATTCTGATACAGGGGCACCCTGTCGTTAGAGACCGTGCTGTGATGAACATCATTCTATAACATCATCCTTTCCAGTGGTTTCTCTGGTAGCTCTTTTTGGGAAGCAAAATGTATGTTCACTTTGGAACCTTAATTTTCAGAATGGGTTGAGTATCTCCATACTCCTTTCAGCTCGGGTTCTACTTCCCCTCCAGAGAAAGAAAGAAAGACAGGCTGCGTATTTGGTTGCTTTGAGTGACCAGGTTTGGGCCTGCTAGTTACAGTCTAGAGCAGTATTTAACATGCATTAGTGCGTGGCTCCTTGTTTGAAGGTATACTTAGAACTCCTTAGAAGGCGGAGCATTTATGACAGCGCGGGCCATGTGCTCTTGACTTACGGCTTCGTTTATAGAGAAAATGAAATTGTAATATGTAGGCAAGAGCGGATGAAATGAGGTGCATTCCCCTCATTTATAAGCTGAAGGAATTGGACAGTGTTCTTTGAAGCCAGCTAAGGAGGTATTTCAGGGGCCTCCTTGACGAGACGCAAGGGATACGTGGGGAGTCGTCCAGTGAGCAAGACTGCATCTGTGACTTTACCTCCTGGCTGCACCAGAGAAGCTTTGCTTTTCTTGCTTTTCAAAGTAGAGGGTTTTGGTGTTTTTGTTTTTGTTTTTTAAGATTTTATTTATCTATTTTGAGAAAGAAAGAGCAAGTGAGGGGAGGGAGAGGGAGAGAGAATGTCGAGCAGACTCCCTGCTGAGCGTGGAGTCCAACCCCGGGCTCTATCTCATGACCCTGAGATCTGAGCCAAAATCAAGAATTGGACACTTAACTGACTGAGCCACCCAGGTGCCCCTCAAAGTAGAGTTTTGAGCAAGATTTCAAAGGGGAAAGAGTTCTATGGCTCCTTCACTCCATGCTCCCCCAGAATAAAATGAAATTTGAAAACTTCTTGAAGGCCTTTCTGCCTCTACCCTTCCATGACTTAATACTGGCAAAGAAACAGTAATCTGGGGCAAGTTACCTTTGGAAGACTGATCTTGGTGCTGTTACATTTCAGCCCTCAGATGAAAAGCCAAATTGTAGTCCATTTGCTGAAAACATTTGCAGACAGAAGGACAGCAGCTTCTGCCTAGGGCTTTTGGTTGTTTCGAGGACTGAAGGGAGTGGTCAAAACGAACACTGAACAGCAGTACAAACAAGTGGAACATCAGTCGGATTGCCTGTCAGTTCATTCAGAGTTCGGGTGACCACGTAATTTCTTGTCCGAACCAGGATGCTCGTTGTCTAAACTGAGAGGTGCTTATGACCAGTCACACAGACCGCATGTGCTGCTGGGTCTGAATAAGCAACCAGCTTGTTCTGAGCAGACCAGGCTTCATGGTTACCCTCGTGAGAGAGGAAACTTAGACGTTAACCCAGTGAAGGTAGGATTGTAAAGAATTGTGTACCATAAAAATTCGGTGTTTCTAGGATGTTCCATCCTGCGATTGGTCGCCTTCATTATCGCAGGTCTGGGTGTTCTCGCTCATCTCCAGGCACATAAACTTTTGGCAAACCACAGTTCTTTCCAGCATGTTTTTGTTGACTCCTTTTCCTCCTGATCTCCTCCTTATAAATCGCAAACATTTGTTGGGGCATATGAGGGTGGGGGAAGCAAGTGTGGGGGTTGATGGTTATAATTAGAGGAATAATCTGATTCCTGAACCTCTGCGGACCCCAGCAACCGTTATGAAGCTTGCAGATGCTCATCTCAGAGTCCTGAGACAAGCTACCTGGTAGCTCACCTAACACTTTTGCCCTCCTTCGTCGACTCCTTGCTTTCATCCTCAGCTGAGCAGACAGAAGGGTGCTGCTGTGTGATTTGAATGAGTGCGTGTGTCTGCACACTCGAGCCAAAGAGAAAGGCAAGATGTAGAAAGTCCTTTGCAAGCATCTAAAAAAAAAATGGTTGCTTTCCATTAGCCATCCCCCTTTCAGTTCTTGGGAAGAGGGACCAGGCTGGCAGAAGTCTGGTTAGCCTCACTTTGCTAGGTCGGAGCCCCTTAGAGAACCGAGATTCCAGAACCTCCAACTCGCAGTGAAACAGGAAGTGGTTTAGAGACCCTTCCTTGCAGATTTAGGTCAAGGGCTAGAAAGCTTGCCATTGTCCACTCCACCCCACCTCCCAGGGTAGGGAGAAGGAAGCAGTTGTGGCTTCCCTGTGTCACATTCTTCTTGACACGGTTCTCAGAATTCATGGTGGGAAATCCATAAGATTGGCTTTTGTGTATAAGATTCAAACACCCTTAACTGTACAATAAAGAGTATGTGACTCAAAACAAAAGAGTCACAATTTCTGGTATTTCTTTTGGTATGAATTTTTTTTTTTAAGCAAGAGATTTCCTGTGTACCTTAGTATTGTTAAGTTGTTTGAGAAAGTTCCTTTCTAAATATAACCCTAAATTTGCTTCAGAATTGATCTGTATTCTACTTTCATTGTATTTTCTCATATTTGCGTAAGAGATATTTGCGTAGTTATATGCGAATACAATGAATACAAGCTATAAGGCTTAATTTACTTTGAGTAAACATTGCTTGCCAATTGTTTAGTTAGAAATACTCTTTTATGTCTGCTTTAAAAGTTGAACTTGTAACTGGAAACTTTTTAATAATGTTTTGCTTCCCCACTGAGCTTCTTCTAGCCTTAAGGACTGATTCGAAATCAAACCCTTCAACTAAGTTGGCTCATGTTATCTAAATGACACGATGATAAGATACTCAGGCATCAGGTCAATTTCTAAAGGAGTTAAAACACAAATTTTTGAAAAATCTCTCATCTATGTAATGTTTCTGCCTAGAAGCATGCAAGGAATAGTTGGATATTTGGGAAAATATTTATTGCGTTAATTTCTGGAGTATGACTACCAAATAAACAGGGATTTTAATTTAAGATACAGTGGGATGGGGAAGACAGTAAATGAACTGACTCTCAAAACCTTATTTCAAATTGAACATGTTGGAAAGAAAATCTACAGTTGCTGTCCAAGGGTTGTCTGAGGTGGGACTAGAGCAACCCAAGAAACAGACATCTCTTCTTTTGGTGTCCAGTAGAATGAATTACCTTGGGCTTGGAAAAGACCATTCTCTAATTAAAGAGAGTCTCTAATTTTCTAATTAAAGAGAGTCACTTTACCAACCTCATCTACAAAGATGTCTCTGAAAGTCAAATATGAGAAGCCCTGGGGTCGTGGGGGCTAGTTACTGCATACTTAACCCTGTTCCCATTTTCTCTTCGTAAGTGGATGCCCTGTTTTTCCAGCTTGCTTTTGCCACACAAGGGTTGTGGTTAAATGCTGGGCAATGATTTGATTATCACTAAGCCTTTTAAAGGCCATTAGCACCAGTAAGCCTAACTTACTTCAGGAGAAAGTCACTTCTTAGTCCAAGTGTACTTGCCTTGCTTCAGGTTTTTGGGCCCAAACGTGCAGTGATTGCAGCTTGCTCCACTGAGCTTTACAATTTCAACTGCAGGAAAGTCCCCTTAATTAGTAACAAATGGTTCAAGAGCACCCTGGCACTACACATCTCTGACTTACTCCTTCATTACTTGTCATGGTTCATGACGCATTTCTTATTTACCTGCTCTAGCAGCAGTTTTGCCTGGAAGGGCGAAGTCTGTTGTGGTCTTTCAAAAATGCACGAGTGGTTACATGCACCATGAAAATGAATAGCTCCTATGCCAAAGAGAGTTGCATTCTCATGGTTTCAATTAACACTGACATAATGGGACTATGTCTACACCCCCACCCCAAACTCCAGGGGCTATAATTAGAAATCAGTGCCTTACCATTGTGATGTCTAAATGATTGTCCTGCCTTGAGAACCATTTCCATTGCCCCCCCCCCAATTCATCTGTTCACAATGCCCCAACACCTACAACATGATGTTGCCATTTCCTGCATCATTATAAATGTAAATTGTAATAAAGGCCTATACAAAAAGCTTTTTAGGCGAGGTGTAGGCACTTGTTCAACTCTGAATATTTGTTTATGCTCACAACCTTAAACAACTAGAATGTAAAGAGGAAGGTGGGACTCGAGCTGATAGTGGGGGAGGAAGTGGGAGGGTAGGAGCATCAGAAATGTTAAGGACTTGAGACAGCGTGCTCTCAGGGTGAAAATCGAGCCCTCTGCAGGGAAGTTAGTACAACAATGCTTCAGTTTTATCTACAGTGTGTCAATAAATATTCCTGAACGGGCCCTGGTTTGTTTCACATTTTTTGTTGTCTTTAGAATTCTATTACCAGGGGAATAGGAACATCTCATCCTCCTTTCTTCGTCTGTATGCAGTGAATTCAAACTAGGAAGTTGTTGGCGCCACTGGCGGGCTCAGGGCTCAGTCACTTCAGCGTCTGTCTTTGGCTCGGATTATGATCCCAGGATCCTGGGATGAGTCCCGTGTCAGGCTTCCTGCTCAGCGGGGAGTCTGATCCTCCCTCCCCGCCTGCTCATGCTCGCTCGCTCGCTCGCTCGCTCACTCTCAACCTCCATCTCTCTCTCTCTCTCTCTCTGTCTCAAATAAATAAAATCTTGAAAAAACCCCTAGGAAGTTGTTGAATAAACTCATCACATCTCACAGCATGTTTGGGCTCCCTATCTTTTTTTTTTTTACCATAATTTTGGGAAATATTTCCCCTTATTTTTAGTGGGTGCTTATGTTACCAAGCAACAGATAAAATCTAGGTCTTTTTGTTTGTTTGGTGCTATTGGCTTTGCAGACCAAAAAAATGTTGCAGCAAATGTATGTTAGGGACTGGAATAAGCTAAAAGGAAATGTGTTTTTAACTTCGGTGCGGCATGTTGACTGCCATCACTGTGCAGTGTGGCTTAAGGCGCGTTCGGAATTACCGAAATGAAATCCAGGTTGCACAAAGAGTTCTTCTCCAGCAGTTTTCTTTCCTTTTTCTTTTTCTTTTTTTTTCAGGCTGCTTGCAGTAGTTTTTAATGTGGTGTTTGGAAAATGCAGGTTATTGAGTAGAAAGTCTCAATCTGTATTAAAAGAGTCTTTGCAGAGAAGGGGACTTTTCTGCAAAGGCTTTTTATGGCAGAAATGGCATGCAGATATCAATGTCAGATGAATACTGGGTGGCAGGAATGAGTATCTTACAAAAGAGAAATGAGGATTCTCCACCTCCCGCCCACCCCGCCACACCCCCACTGACTTTTATCATGAAACACAGCCAGCCTCCTGAAATCCTAAGGCACCTCAATGTTTAGAAATACCTTGGTCAGTCTTGAAGGATTTTATAAGATTTGGAAATTGGCTATTAATATCTTGTCATTATGGGTCAGTAACTCGGACAGATTTTGATTTGAGGACATATAGAAGTATTGAGTCCAGATGATATCCCCTTTCTACCATACTGTCCCCCAAAACTAAACAAGTCAGGCCACCTCATTCTTACATAAATAATGTCGAACCCTTTTTCTTACATAATATCCCACTTCCTAATAGAAATCGATCATCTCTGCTACATTTAGCCATAATTCTTTCAAAACTTAGCCAAAATTCTTTTAAAACTTTGGTAAAATATGTGCGTTGTTTTCTGGCGTTTTGTTTGTATGTTTAAGTGAGCTCTTTTTTTTCCTCCATGCACAGCAATGTTTACTGGAGCTTTTGAATTTGTTGTGAGCAGGGGCCAGTGGGTGGTATATATATATTTTTTCCTTGCCCCTGTGGCATCTTGACCCATCGTGAAGATCTAGCATTGGCTGAGTAAGTCGTCGTTGTTCATGGAACAGTGTGTCATCTCCTCCACCCTGTGGATTGAATCCTAACTTGCCCTCCAACGTAAAAAGTATTTCACTTCGTCACTAAATTTGAAAGCTGCAAATTCTCACCGGAAAACCAGCCAGCCTCCTAGCTGAGCATTCCCTGTGTGTGGCTCCCCTGTTTTAGGTCCGGGGCGCTATGGAGAAGGACCAGGCTCCATGTGCTGCCCTCAAGTTTCTTTCACGGTTCCGTTGCTTGAAAGAAGCTGTTCTCATACACATCAAGGAAGCTGAGTGTCCCTGCTCTACAACCAGAATGCCCACATCGAAATCTTGGCCATTCCCTTGAGGATCTTGTGTGAGTCCCTTAATCTCTTTGGACCTCTGCTTTCACATCTGTGAAATGAAATAATATGCCTCTCATATGGTTATTTGGAGGCTTAAATGAGTTAATACATGCAAAGTACTTAGAAGAGAGCCTAGCCAGTAGTAAGCACTCTGTAACTATCTCATATAGCAATAAAATCCAATAAAAGCTCTCTGTAGACAGCTAATTCTGATGTAGAACAGAATCTTCTTCTCTTCAGTTTTTTTTTTTTAAAAGATTTTATTTATTTACTTGACAGAGATAGAGACAGCCAGCGAGAGAGGGAACACAAGCAGAGGGAGTGGGAGAGGAAGAAGGCAGGCTCATAGCAGAGGAGCCTGACGTGGGGCTCGATCCCACAACACCGGGATCACGCCCTGAGCCGAAGGCAGACGCTTAACCGCTGTGCCACCCAGGCGCCCCTCTTCTCTTCAGTTTTGACATCAAGACTCTTCATGATCGTGAAACCATAGAAGCTAAATAAGCGTTTTTTCTTGAGACCATTGATCCATTCTTTGTGTCAGTGATTCAAAGGGGGAAGGGAGGAGTGTACAGTTTTCCCTCCTCTGTTTCTAAATATCGTTTGGAGAAATAACTGATCTCTAAGAGAGGTCTGAAAAATGTGCCTTTTAGCAAAGCCATCATAACACCCCACTCCCACCCCAGCCCCGAGGATTCTGGCACTGGGGCTCAACAGACCCTTCTCAACAAAAGGAAGATCTCAAATGTTAGTCAAGAGTTGTGACCCAAAGGAACAATTATGTTGAACATTTTAAGTGGCATGTCGTGCCATAGAGACTCAGTATATAACTGAGGGTTAAAAGACGACCTTGGAGCATAGTTGCCCCTTGTGTTAATCCCCACGTGGCAGGATCTACCACTTGGACTTGGGGCCCCACATAAACGTCTTTAGTAAGTAAGTTATTTAGAGACTCAAGAAACAATTGATTTTGAGGATTATGAGGGAGTAGGATATGAATGAACTTGAATTTTTTTCTAATTTTTTGTTTTAAAGATTTATTTATTTGGGGGGGGTGCTTGTAAAGGAGTCAGGGCAGAGGGAGAGGGAGAAACAGAGTTCCCACTGAGCAGGGAGCCCGACGCTGGATCCCAGGACCCCAGGCTCATGACCTGAGCCGAAGGAAGATACTTAACTGCCTGAGCCACCCAGGCACCCCTGAACTTGAATTTCTACTTAAAATAAATAAAGCCCCAGAACGAAGGTCTTTGAGGATTCCAAAAGATAGGCAGCCATTTTGTTTCTCCACTGGGTACTCCAGAGCCAAAAGGGAGAAGTGGTCCTTGGCACCCTGGGTTGACCATCCTGAGCTTGGTCGGGTCCGTGAGAGTGGGGACCTAAGGCCTGGGGAGTGGCACATTATTGGTACTTCCTCTGGTGGCTGAGCATTGCAGGGAACCCCTGTTTCTTTGTTTCCTGACTGTGTTAAAACCCTTCTCTAGGGGCCCCTGGGTGGTTCAGTTGGTTAAGCGTCTGCCTTCAGTTCAGGTCATGATCTCAGGGTCCTGGGATGAGGCCCTGCATGGAGCTCCCTGCTTAGCAGGGTGCCTGCTTCTCTCTCTCCCTCTGCCCCTCCCCCTCACTTGTGCATGCTCTCTCTCTCTAATAAGTAACATTTTAAAAAAAAAAGCCCTTTTCTGTACCAGGACCTCATTCCCACACAAGGCTTTTGTTTCCCAAGTCTGAATAATGTGAAGTTGCATGTAATGGTGTAAGGAGTGATCCTGAGACCACAGACTCGGTCTCACTTTCTGCAGCCTGGGTATCGCACATGTCCTTGCCCATCGCAGTTTTCTTAGAACTTGGCCATCTCTCTTCTCAGTTCTGGTATTTACTATTTCCGTAGCATGTTAGAGCTGAGTTCTGGGTGACCGTTTGTAGTAGTTAGACAGCCGGTCACACGCCGAGCACGAGCCAGTACTTAGCCAAACCCACTTTCATAATCTTCCTTTAATAAAACTCTACTGTGTCATTTTGTTTGGTCCTGGTCTTTAAAACTTGAGCCGACATCTCCGTGTATAGTAGACCAGGTCTACGTCACAGATTTGACTTAGAGTGGAACAAAGAATAGAGTGGACCAGAGAGAGTGAAGAAAAGAAAACAAATGGAAAGGTCTTTTGGGGGGAAAAAGAAAAGTTTGTCGAAGAGAACTATTGCGTTTTAGATTTTTGCTTATTTCCTAAGGGCCCACACCATATTGGAATGTGTTTGTGCTTTCTAGAACAGGTTCCCTACGCCAGTACAGAGATTCCTACTTGCTACCTAATCACAAGTGCATTCCAGAGTAATCCGCAATACGAGATAGGTGCTCAGTAACTATTTGTTGATACTTGAGCTTTGTACGGGTTTCCGTAGGCGGGCATGGTTTCCGCTGAGGCATGAGATTTAACAAACGCCACTGGCTGTTCTCGGATTTCTCATAGGCATTTACATACGAACTCGTCACCTCTCTGTAATAGAGCCATTTAGCGGTATCATCCACGTGGAACCGAGCTGTAGCAAGAAAGAGGAAAACAAGTGTGCCTGAGATGAGAGTTTCACGGCTTGTGTTGAAGAAGGCAGGGATACGTGAGCTGTCTGGGAACTGTTGGATAAGGTGCGGTACCAGAATCAGAGGTAGCAGGGGGACCGTCAGCAAGTCCGTTCATCGGTGTGGCCTTTTCTTCTCTCTTAAATCTGAGAGCCGGAGGATGTGACCTCTAAGGCCCCTTCCAACTCCGACTTCTGTGATCCTGGGATTCTCCAGCCACCTCCTCATGCCAGGCCTATTGGCTCATCTGTAAAGTGAGGGGGTGGGGCGGACAGGTATTGAAGTCTTAACTATTGGTGACTTTAAAAGCATGGACCTTTAGCTATCCAGAAGATCTAGCCCTCCAGACTGGCCAGCCTCCCCCGCCCAGCGTGTTGGGTAGCCAAGATTTCACTGCCCATTAAAGCACAGTGAAAAGGACTAATGTGGGCCCGGTTAAAACTGCAGCGAAGTCCTAATTCTTGGGAGGGAATGTTGACTTTGACATACACAATTACCACCTTGTTGTTGGAGGCTCCCGCCCCGCCCCCTTCAGGCCAGAGTTCTGGTGGGGATAAGAGGTGGGGTGTGTGTGTACATCAGATAGGAGCCCAGTGGTGTTAAGTTTTCCTCCTGACAGTTCTAATCCCTCGTTCCTGTTCTAAGGGTAGGGTTGATAAGCAGTCTCCAAAGTCACCCTCCAGAGCAGGTGAGGTGCCCCCCAGCATCTGTTCCACTGCGCCGGCCGGTATCCGCTTTCAAAAGCGCGTGCAGAACACTGCTTGGTACTGATAGTGACTCCGAGAGCACAGGGAGGGGTGGAGGGAACAAGACGGCAGGAACCCTGGGTTAGCCGCCCTTGCGTGATGGCTGGCCGTGATCCTTCCTAAGCATTGATGAAGGTCAGGACAGGTGGAAGGCGCTCTTGAGTGCCTAAGACAGTGTCACTGGAGAGGAGCAGAAAGGGGACACAAAGTCTCATTTCTCTGCGGAGGACAGCCAGTCCTGCTTTTATCTTTGCTGCTGCCCTTCCCCGTGAACTTTTCATAGCCCCCCGTGCCCTGCCCAGTGGTCTCTCTCTTTCTGCCTGGTCTTCACGTGCCTCTCAGTTCTGGTCACGCACATGCTTCTCCCTGGGCAGCCAGCCGTCTTTCCCACAATTCCTCAACCGCAGGCACTCGGCACTCTCCCTGGTGGGCATGTTCTCCCTTCCGTTGGCCAATTAAATCCAACTCTTTCTTCCCAATGTAACTGAAGTCTCCTGTCCCCCATCGAGTGTTCCCTGAGCACTCTGTGCTTTACTGTTCCCAGGTCTTGGAAGGCCTTCACCTCACCCCAAGTTTAAATGCAGTCACATTCTTGCCCGTAGAATACATTGACTTTTGCCTTCAGCACGGCTACTGGCGCAGAGCGGAGTACGCATTAGGTACCCTGCTACACCCTGATGGGGGCTAAGTGTCAAAGGCAGACCCAGTGGTGGTAGAGGCCACAGCAGGCCATGCACCGTGGGCAGGAGAAGGTCGTCTCTACTCCTGTGTCTCTGGGCTGATCCTGGAATTGTATGCGAATGAGGACTTTGGAACAACTGAGCCATATAAAATGAATGAGAGTGAGTGAGAGAGAGAGAGAGAGAGTGTGTGTGTGTGTGTGTGTGTGTGTGTGTGTGAGAGAGAGAGAGAGAGAGAGAGCGGGATGGAGCAAGCATGGGAGTCCACAGGGTGGGAAGGACGTGCACCTGGGTCACTGACAGTCAAGCTGTGTTCTTCCCTCTCCCCCACCCACCTTCTTTCCCGCAGATCTTCCCCGCAGACCCCTTTCTTTTATCTCATCTTCCTCTAGAAGCAGCAGGCCGGCCCGCTCAGTGTGATGCATCACAACTCATTGTTAGGTTGAATTCATGGCCAGACCTTCAAGGTCAACTTGATGCACTTGGAATTTCTGTGTTATCGCTGCCCCACCATTGTCTCTGTCTTCTCCCCAACCAGGTCAGCCCCACAGTCCAGTGTACCCACGCCTTGCTGAGGATGACCTACTGCTCGCACTGCCAGGGGCTCGTGAGTGTGAAGCCGTGTTACAACTACTGCTCGAACATCATGAGAGGCTGTCTGGCCAACCAAGGGGATCTCGATTTTGAATGGAACAATTTCATAGGTGAGTTGAGTGAGGGAGGGATTTGGGGCGCCGGGGAGAGCTCAGCTACTGGCCACAGGGAATATTGTAATTATCGTCCGTAAAGGTCTTCTTTTTTTTTTTTTTTTTTAAAGATTTTATTTACTTATTTGACAGAGATAGAGACAGCCAGCGA
>NC_048238.1:95590494-95630114 GCF_002007445.2 Ailuropoda melanoleuca | reverse complement strand
GACGGCTCTGGTGAGCTCGGAGGCCCTTTTGCAGTAGTCATCTTAGAGGTAAGCGTTCTCACAGGGCCCTGAAACCTGGAACCCAGGCAGCAGTGTCAGTGGGGTACCAACTTGCTGAGAAGGTTCATCCACATCAGTGGGAAAGGACAAGTTAAGAATCATTGCAATGTCTGGCCATCGGCTTCATAGATGTGCCCTTAATGGACAGGTTCGTCCTGAAACCTCTCTGACTGGTATGGAAGCGCCATGCCAGTGGCCATGTGCGCGCGCTCATGGCTCACAAAACAGACTCCGCTCTCCCCCCAGCCCCGCAGTCATGTTTGTGTAATTGCAGACCATCAGTGGCTTTAGAAGCACCTGTTTTTCCCTTCTTTGTTCACGTCATGGGAACGTGTATGCAATTTGCCGGCACCTTTGGGGCGGGGGATTGGAGTTGGAGAGAAGGCTTTTTAGTCTGCACGAGAGCTAATTACCATATTAACTCTATTTGAAAATGCATCAATAAATTGGCTCCAACAGATTCTTGAGAACACTGACGCGGGAAAGAAAAAAGATGTGAATATTAAGCACTTCACAATTGTAACCTAAATAGCTCAAAGCTTAGAAGACCTGAGAAAAGCCCCACGCAGGAGAGCCGAGTCCCATGAAAGGGAGGGCAGAGGGGCAGCAGAGGCACACGCGTACGTACGTACGTACGTACGTACGGCCCATCGTGCCCAGAGGGAAGCCATGGGAGAAATTGTTGCTTTGAAGTATTTCCCCCGGGAAGTAGAAGCTCCTGGCATTTCCAGATCTGCAGTTGATGTTTTTGCTCTCTCTTTTTTCAATCCCACCCTCACCCCCACACCCAGATGCCAAATTTGCAGTTTGCTTCTGCTAAATTCATTTTTGTAAATGCTGGTTAGCCTTTTTACTGCATAGCATCTAATGTACTCGTTCTCCGTCAAAGGAGGAGAATTCGCCATACAGCACAAACAGCGTAGCGGGACAGCCCTGGAGTTTTACCAACTTTTCTAGGGCTCGATCAGGAGGAAGGTGCAGGGGCCATGTCCCTTGAACTATTTATTCTCTTGTTCTAATGCGTCTGGCAGAACTGTAATTCGTTGTATTAAAATACAAATTCTCTCTCACTTTTTTTTTTTTTAACATTTTTCCAGAGAGTTTCCGGGTCCACATCAAATCAAAACCGTCCTGTGGCTTGCTTAATTAATGTTTTCAAGCAGGTACTCTAAAGCAAGGAGGAGTGAGTTGCTGCTGTTCTTGTCGAGAGTTTTAAAAAGCACCTTTGCTTTCTTTCAAGAAACAAAATTAAGCCCGAGTGGAAATTGATAGGATTTTTTTTTAAAAGATTTTATTTATTTATTNGTTAGTCAAGAGTTGTGACCCAAAGGAACAATTATGTTGAACATTTTAAGTGGCATGTCGTGCCATAGAGACTCAGTATATAACTGAGGGTTAAAAGACGACCTTGGAGCATAGTTGCCCCTTGTGTTAATCCCCACGTGGCAGGATCTACCACTTGGACTTGGGGCCCCACATAAACGTCTTTAGTAAGTAAGTTATTTAGAGACTCAAGAAACAATTGATTTTGAGGATTATGAGGGAGTAGGATATGAATGAACTTGAATTTTTTTCTAATTTTTTGTTTTAAAGATTTATTTATTTGGGGGGGGTGCTTGTAAAGGAGTCAGGGCAGAGGGAGAGGGAGAAACAGAGTTCCCACTGAGCAGGGAGCCCGACGCTGGATCCCAGGACCCCAGGCTCATGACCTGAGCCGAAGGAAGATACTTAACTGCCTGAGCCACCCAGGCACCCCTGAACTTGAATTTCTACTTAAAATAAATAAAGCCCCAGAACGAAGGTCTTTGAGGATTCCAAAAGATAGGCAGCCATTTTGTTTCTCCACTGGGTACTCCAGAGCCAAAAGGGAGAAGTGGTCCTTGGCACCCTGGGTTGACCATCCTGAGCTTGGTCGGGTCCGTGAGAGTGGGGACCTAAGGCCTGGGGAGTGGCACATTATTGGTACTTCCTCTGGTGGCTGAGCATTGCAGGGAACCCCTGTTTCTTTGTTTCCTGACTGTGTTAAAACCCTTCTCTAGGGGCCCCTGGGTGGTTCAGTTGGTTAAGCGTCTGCCTTCAGTTCAGGTCATGATCTCAGGGTCCTGGGATGAGGCCCTGCATGGAGCTCCCTGCTTAGCAGGGTGCCTGCTTCTCTCTCTCCCTCTGCCCCTCCCCCTCACTTGTGCATGCTCTCTCTCTCTAATAAGTAACATTTTAAAAAAAAAAGCCCTTTTCTGTACCAGGACCTCATTCCCACACAAGGCTTTTGTTTCCCAAGTCTGAATAATGTGAAGTTGCATGTAATGGTGTAAGGAGTGATCCTGAGACCACAGACTCGGTCTCACTTTCTGCAGCCTGGGTATCGCACATGTCCTTGCCCATCGCAGTTTTCTTAGAACTTGGCCATCTCTCTTCTCAGTTCTGGTATTTACTATTTCCGTAGCATGTTAGAGCTGAGTTCTGGGTGACCGTTTGTAGTAGTTAGACAGCCGGTCACACGCCGAGCACGAGCCAGTACTTAGCCAAACCCACTTTCATAATCTTCCTTTAATAAAACTCTACTGTGTCATTTTGTTTGGTCCTGGTCTTTAAAACTTGAGCCGACATCTCCGTGTATAGTAGACCAGGTCTACGTCACAGATTTGACTTAGAGTGGAACAAAGAATAGAGTGGACCAGAGAGAGTGAAGAAAAGAAAACAAATGGAAAGGTCTTTTGGGGGGAAAAAGAAAAGTTTGTCGAAGAGAACTATTGCGTTTTAGATTTTTGCTTATTTCCTAAGGGCCCACACCATATTGGAATGTGTTTGTGCTTTCTAGAACAGGTTCCCTACGCCAGTACAGAGATTCCTACTTGCTACCTAATCACAAGTGCATTCCAGAGTAATCCGCAATACGAGATAGGTGCTCAGTAACTATTTGTTGATACTTGAGCTTTGTACGGGTTTCCGTAGGCGGGCATGGTTTCCGCTGAGGCATGAGATTTAACAAACGCCACTGGCTGTTCTCGGATTTCTCATAGGCATTTACATACGAACTCGTCACCTCTCTGTAATAGAGCCATTTAGCGGTATCATCCACGTGGAACCGAGCTGTAGCAAGAAAGAGGAAAACAAGTGTGCCTGAGATGAGAGTTTCACGGCTTGTGTTGAAGAAGGCAGGGATACGTGAGCTGTCTGGGAACTGTTGGATAAGGTGCGGTACCAGAATCAGAGGTAGCAGGGGGACCGTCAGCAAGTCCGTTCATCGGTGTGGCCTTTTCTTCTCTCTTAAATCTGAGAGCCGGAGGATGTGACCTCTAAGGCCCCTTCCAACTCCGACTTCTGTGATCCTGGGATTCTCCAGCCACCTCCTCATGCCAGGCCTATTGGCTCATCTGTAAAGTGAGGGGGTGGGGCGGACAGGTATTGAAGTCTTAACTATTGGTGACTTTAAAAGCATGGACCTTTAGCTATCCAGAAGATCTAGCCCTCCAGACTGGCCAGCCTCCCCCGCCCAGCGTGTTGGGTAGCCAAGATTTCACTGCCCATTAAAGCACAGTGAAAAGGACTAATGTGGGCCCGGTTAAAACTGCAGCGAAGTCCTAATTCTTGGGAGGGAATGTTGACTTTGACATACACAATTACCACCTTGTTGTTGGAGGCTCCCGCCCCGCCCCCTTCAGGCCAGAGTTCTGGTGGGGATAAGAGGTGGGGTGTGTGTGTACATCAGATAGGAGCCCAGTGGTGTTAAGTTTTCCTCCTGACAGTTCTAATCCCTCGTTCCTGTTCTAAGGGTAGGGTTGATAAGCAGTCTCCAAAGTCACCCTCCAGAGCAGGTGAGGTGCCCCCCAGCATCTGTTCCACTGCGCCGGCCGGTATCCGCTTTCAAAAGCGCGTGCAGAACACTGCTTGGTACTGATAGTGACTCCGAGAGCACAGGGAGGGGTGGAGGGAACAAGACGGCAGGAACCCTGGGTTAGCCGCCCTTGCGTGATGGCTGGCCGTGATCCTTCCTAAGCATTGATGAAGGTCAGGACAGGTGGAAGGCGCTCTTGAGTGCCTAAGACAGTGTCACTGGAGAGGAGCAGAAAGGGGACACAAAGTCTCATTTCTCTGCGGAGGACAGCCAGTCCTGCTTTTATCTTTGCTGCTGCCCTTCCCCGTGAACTTTTCATAGCCCCCCGTGCCCTGCCCAGTGGTCTCTCTCTTTCTGCCTGGTCTTCACGTGCCTCTCAGTTCTGGTCACGCACATGCTCCTCCCTGGGCAGCCAGCCGTCTTTCCCACAATTCCTCAACCGCAGGCACTCGGCACTCTCCCTGGTGGGCATGTTCTCCCTTCCGTTGGCCAATTAAATCCAACTCTTTCTTCCCAATGTAACTGAAGTCTCCTGTCCCCCATCGAGTGTTCCCTGAGCACTCTGTGCTTTACTGTTCCCAGGTCTTGGAAGGCCTTCACCTCACCCCAAGTTTAAATGCAGTCACATTCTTGCCCGTAGAATACATTGACTTTTGCCTTCAGCACGGCTACTGGCGCAGAGCGGAGTACGCATTAGGTACCCTGCTACACCCTGATGGGGGCTAAGTGTCAAAGGCAGACCCAGTGGTGGTAGAGGCCACAGCAGGCCATGCACCGTGGGCAGGAGAAGGTCGTCTCTACTCCTGTGTCTCTGGGCTGATCCTGGAATTGTATGCGAATGAGGACTTTGGAACAACTGAGCCATATAAAATGAATGAGAGTGAGTGAGAGAGAGAGAGAGAGAGTGTGTGTGTGTGTGTGTGAGAGAGAGAGAGAGAGAGAGAGAGAGAGAGCGGGATGGAGCAAGCATGGGAGTCCACAGGGTGGGAAGGACGTGCACCTGGGTCACTGACAGTCAAGCTGTGTTCTTCCCTCTCCCCCACCCACCTTCTTTCCCGCAGATCTTCCCCGCAGACCCCTTTCTTTTATCTCATCTTCCTCTAGAAGCAGCAGGCCGGCCCGCTCAGTGTGATGCATCACAACTCATTGTTAGGTTGAATTCATGGCCAGACCTTCAAGGTCAACTTGATGCACTTGGAATTTCTGTGTTATCGCTGCCCCACCATTGTCTCTGTCTTCTCCCCAACCAGGTCAGCCCCACAGTCCAGTGTACCCACGCCTTGCTGAGGATGACCTACTGCTCGCACTGCCAGGGGCTCGTGAGTGTGAAGCCGTGTTACAACTACTGCTCGAACATCATGAGAGGCTGTCTGGCCAACCAAGGGGATCTCGATTTTGAATGGAACAATTTCATAGGTGAGTTGAGTGAGGGAGGGATTTGGGGCGCCGGGGAGAGCTCAGCTACTGGCCACAGGGAATATTGTAATTATCGTCCGTAAAGGTCTTCTTTTTTTTTTTTTTTTTTAAAGATTTTATTTACTTATTTGACAGAGATAGAGACAGCCAGCGAGAGAGGGAACACAAGCAGGGGGAGTGGGATAGGAAGAAGCAGGCTCATAGCAGAGGAGCCTGATGTGGGGCTCGATCCCATAACGCCGGGATCACGCCCTGAGCCGAAGGCAGACGCTTAACCGCTCTGCCACACAGGCGCCCCCTGTAAAGGTCTTCTGTTCCTTATTTATTGTTTGCCAGGGTTCTAACTGTACTCAGAGTTCACACCATGCTACAAGTAATTGTGCCCTTGAACGCATTACTGAAGACCTCAGACATGGTGAATACCAAGGTCTTATAACGAGATGTGACTTTTTGGCATTTCCCCCGAAAGGTCTGTTTTAGTTATGTTCACACATAGGCTTGTGTCCCTGTAAATGCTGGAGTACAGCCATCACCAGCTGAACTCTGAAATCGTTCTGTATGTCACACTGCGACCGAACCTTCTGCATACCTGTTTGCATCCAGTGAAACCTGACTAGGGGGGAATCTAGGGGTTCTGTTTCTGTAGAGGATTTAACAGTAACCGACGGCTCTGGTGAGCTCGGAGGCCCTTTTGCAGTAGTCATCTTAGAGGTAAGCGTTCTCACAGGGCCCTGAAACCTGGAACCCAGGCAGCAGTGTCAGTGGGGTACCAACTTGCTGAGAAGGTTCATCCACATCAGTGGGAAAGGACAAGTTAAGAATCATTGCAATGTCTGGCCATCGGCTTCATAGATGTGCCCTTAATGGACAGGTTCGTCCTGAAACCTCTCTGACTGGTATGGAAGCGCCATGCCAGTGGCCATGTGCGCGCGCTCATGGCTCACAAAACAGACTCCGCTCTCCCCCCAGCCCCGCAGTCATGTTTGTGTAATTGCAGACCATCAGTGGCTTTAGAAGCACCTGTTTTTCCCTTCTTTGTTCACGTCATGGGAACGTGTATGCAATTTGCCGGCACCTTTGGGGCGGGGGATTGGAGTTGGAGAGAAGGCTTTTTAGTCTGCACGAGAGCTAATTACCATATTAACTCTATTTGAAAATGCATCAATAAATTGGCTCCAACAGATTCTTGAGAACACTGACGCGGGAAAGAAAAAAGATGTGAATATTAAGCACTTCACAATTGTAACCTAAATAGCTCAAAGCTTAGAAGACCTGAGAAAAGCCCCACGCAGGAGAGCCGAGTCCCATGAAAGGGAGGGCAGAGGGGCAGCAGAGGCACACGCGTACGTACGTACGTACGTACGTACGGCCCATCGTGCCCAGAGGGAAGCCATGGGAGAAATTGTTGCTTTGAAGTATTTCCCCCGGGAAGTAGAAGCTCCTGGCATTTCCAGATCTGCAGTTGATGTTTTTGCTCTCTCTTTTTTCAATCCCACCCTCACCCCCACACCCAGATGCCAAATTTGCAGTTTGCTTCTGCTAAATTCATTTTTGTAAATGCTGGTTAGCCTTTTTACTGCATAGCATCTAATGTACTCGTTCTCCGTCAAAGGAGGAGAATTCGCCATACAGCACAAACAGCGTAGCGGGACAGCCCTGGAGTTTTACCAACTTTTCTAGGGCTCGATCAGGAGGAAGGTGCAGGGGCCATGTCCCTTGAACTATTTATTCTCTTGTTCTAATGCGTCTGGCAGAACTGTAATTCGTTGTATTAAAATACAAATTCTCTCTCACTTTTTTTTTTTTAACATTTTTCCAGAGAGTTTCCGGGTCCACATCAAATCAAAACCGTCCTGTGGCTTGCTTAATTAATGTTTTCAAGCAGGTACTCTAAAGCAAGGAGGAGTGAGTTGCTGCTGTTCTTGTCGAGAGTTTTAAAAAGCACCTTTGCTTTCTTTCAAGAAACAAAATTAAGCCCGAGTGGAAATTGATAGGATTTTTTTTTAAAAGATTTTATTTATTTATTCGACAGAGATAGAGACATCCAGCGAGAGAGGGAACACAAGCAGGGGGAGTGGGAGAGGAAGAAGCAGGCTCATAGCGGAGGAGCCTGATGTGGGGCGTGGCGCCCTGAGCCGAAGGCAGACGCTTAACCGCTGTGCCACCCAGGAACCCCTGATAGGATTTCTGAATCCGTTTTCCTTAGTGCTTCAAAATGATCCTTTTTGGAGGGATGAGGTATCTAATTGTATCTAAACTTAATTTTTAATGGCTGTTTTATTCTTTATGTCCCATAAGCTGATCTAACGGGCCAGGAGTAATAGACATTGTTAATCCCTAGTGCTTTTTTATGAATTTTTGCCAGGGTTTAATTTGCTCTGTGGTTGTAGAATTCAGTCCCAATTTACGTGCCTCTGCTCTAAGTTCTTTTTTTTTTTCTTTGCAAAGAATTTTTCTTTCCACTTNAACCTGATAGGATTTCTGAATCCGTTTTCCTTAGTGCTTCAAAATGATCCTTTTTGGAGGGATGAGGTATCTAATTGTATCTAAACTTAATTTTTAATGGCTGTTTTATTCTTTATGTCCCATAAGCTGATCTAACGGGCCAGGAGTAATAGACATTGTTAATCCCTAGTGCTTTTTTATGAATTTTTGCCGGGGTTTAATTTGCTCTGTGGTTGTAGAATTCAGTCCCAATTTACGTGCCTCTGCTCTAAGTTCTTTTTTTTTTTCTTTGCAAAGAATTTTTCTTTCCACTCTAAATGACTGCCGTTAATGAATGGTGAAGTGCCTTTCCCCCACTTCTTTAAGTCAGATCTTGGGGTTTAAGTAGGGAAACTGCCTTTTGTTTCCCCAGTGGGTCGTGAGACTGAAGATGGGTGGGGGTTTGTGATTATTGGTGGGGCAGTGTGAAAGGATTCACTTTGCCTGGTGTGAAGGGGATACTTTGTGGATGGGGTGGGGGCCACCCAGTGCCCGTAGCCTGAGCACTGAAACCCCGCGGTTGGACCAGGCCCTTGAAGAGACTAAAGCCACGTTTTCCACATCCGCCTTCTTGCTGCCATGTCCTCCGTTCCCTCTCTTGAATTGTTGTCAGCCTCAATCAAGATGGATCCAAACAGTTGAAACACCCTGGACTTGGTTTTGTAAGAGGTTGGCTCAAAAGGTCACCCACCTACTCCCCACTGCCACCACCAAAACAGAAGTCAGTTTCTGGAGAAGCATAAATTCTGCTTGGTGGCATCTCGTTTTCCATCACGTACTGTGGTTGCCTTAACATTCACCTGATGCCTAGCCGACCTTATTCTTGTCACACCTTGTGGCCCGCAGGACTTTCGTGTTGGGGTGTCAGGGTGTCGGGGCTGCTGGCAGGAGGCGGGGACCAGTCAGATACCCCGGAAATGAGAGCCCTTTAGTCCAGACCCAGCAGAAGAAAAACAACCCGACACTCACCATGTTTGGATCTCCCACGGGACTGGGGGCTTCCAGTCGGGGTGGGCTGCTTCTAGGGAGGGGCCTGCTTGAGCACCAACCAGGACTCCCCCCAGGGGCGGGGGGCAGCGCTGCGCATTCCTCAGCTGCGCCGCCCAGGCCGCCATGGCACCGGCCCCAACAAAGGCCCGGCTTCCCTCCATTCCCAGAGTTGACAAAGACGCCAAACAGCCAGAAGAATCGGGTTTATGTTTCCTTTCAGTCTTTCACAAACACATTAGTGATCCGGCCTTTCCTCGCCACTAGGGGAATGAGTAGTTTCAAAATGCGCTGTGGGGTTTTTTTTTTTTTCTTTTCTTTTTTTCTTGTTTAAACCTCTGCATTTTGGATGTTGATTATCTGTCTATTCATAATATTTTTATTTGGAGCAAGCGACTTCTTCTACAAAGAATGTGCTTTCCGTACGTGGCAGCCCTGATGCTTTGACAAGGATGAACACATTGAAGTTGTGCTCCACTTGTTTACAAAAGTCGCCTTTTGCTAGCACATCAAAAGCATTTTCCCCTCCAGTACAATGCTATATTCATGCTGGCAGCCTCACTCAGAGGTTGGAAGCGTCAGTTTATTGGTGCTTACCACAATGCAATCTGAAACTTCATTTGTTATTACTTGAAAAAAAAAAGTGCATTTCACGGAAATCTATTTGTGGTTTGTGACATTGGAATTGCAGCTTAGAGAAATGACCCCCATGTTTTCAAATGTTAGGTTGCGTCTGTTCTAGGTGGAAGGTGAAAGGTTGATGACCACATTCGGTTTCATTGACAGGCCGATGCCAAAGCTCCTTTACACCAGAAAGCTGAGGTGTAGAAGATGGTGGTGGCCTGCAGTCTTCTCTGAGAAGGGCCTATAGTCTTCTGGAAACTAGCCCTCCTTGCTGGGAGCTGTCCTTGGCCTACCTGAAGGCTGTGGATACCGTAGGCCTAACCACCCTTTCCCTGCTGGGCCTTAAGCACCAGAGTGGAAAGAAGAGTGAACAAGTAGAAAAAGTTCAGTGCTTGTCAGGAGTGAAGCAGCCATTTCCTCATTTCCAGTTTCCTCTAATTTTGACCAGGAAATATGAGGCAAAAACAGTAAGCCGCGTAATCCCCACAAACACCTATGGCAGAAAAACAAGTACCGCATATTTTAAGAGATTCAACTTGTCCTAAAACATTCTAGACTTCTCCAGAAGGCCAAGGTAACTCGCAGAGTAATCCACGAAGACTCACGCTGTGAGCACAGGCTTTTTGTATATGGTGTCTTGTGTTGTCTTTTCACCCGAGTGAAAAGAGGCACATGTTTTGCTTTAACTCAAGGTTCTTGTGTTTGAAATGGGAAGTTTATCTTAATGCAAAATTGCATCTTTCGGATTTTCATTATTTGAAAAGTCATTAGAATTCCTGGGAACACTGTCATTTGCACTTTCCAACTGTGCGCTCAAGGAGCTGAAAGGGTTTCATTTAAAAAATGAAAGAAAGGAAATGATATGCCAGGATTTTACCGGATTTATGTTTTTGAGTCTTGTAAATGGAACCTAAATGAAAGGATCCTAGGAAGTCACTGGGAGAAGTGGCGTGTTATTCTGCCCCCAGCCTCAGGTTTGTCAGCAGGAGCTAGCTCGGAGCCTTACAGCGACAGCCACCGACACACGGAGGAATGAATAATCAGTCTTATGGAACGTTCCCGATTGGGTTTCCTTGCTGTGGAAGAAAGCACTCACCTGGCCATTTCACACTTTAGAGAGCCAGCAATACACAGTGACTAAACGCAGCTTGGTGTAATAGAAACGGACCTGAAAACCTGGATCGATTATGATGCCTTCTTCCCGCCCCCCACCGGAAACAAAGCCAGTGAGATAATCAGGCTGATGACCCATGGCCGAACTGACAGTTTACTTTTTATGCTGTATTCTTTTCCCCCAAACGTCCCATTAGACGCGATGCTGATGGTGGCGGAGAGGCTCGAGGGTCCTTTCAACATTGAATCGGTCATGGATCCCATCGATGTGAAGATTTCCGATGCTATAATGAATATGCAGGAGAACAGTGTGCAGGTGTCTCAGAAGGTAATGAGGGCGGGGTAACCGGCAGGGAGAAGCAGAGCCCTCCCCCCCTTCCCACACCTCTTCCCAACCCTCGGGCTTGGGACACAACTTCCCTAATGTGACCCTGTTCACTTCAATGCAGGTTTTTCAGGGATGTGGACCCCCCAAACCCCTCCCGGCCGGCCGGATTTCCCGTTCCATCTCCGAGGGGGCTTTCAGCGCTCGCTTCAGACCGTATCACCCCGAGGAACGCCCGACCACGGCAGCTGGCACGAGTTTGGACCGACTGGTGAGCACTTTGGCGCAGGAACGGCCGTGTTTAATGACAAAGAACCGAAAACATTTGCTCCAGATGCATTTTTAGTTGGAAGGCTTTCAAGTGCGGATCTTTCAGGTGAAACTTTCCAAGCCGACTGCATGTGGATGTCCATAAATCTGCCTCTCATTTTCTAGCTCATAAAGCTCGTACGTCGTTAGGAAACGCGACGCATCTCCTGCGAGCCCATCACTGTGCCCGTTAGAGGGAGGCACAGAGCGATGAGACTCGTCCTTGTTCTCCAGAAGCCTCTGGCACAGCGGGAGAAGCAGACATCCAGCTTCACTAGCAAAGGGGGTGTATAGTAAGTGCCAGGATGGCGAGAAGGTGGAAGCAAGCAGCTTTCCACATGGCCGCATGCGGCCCGCACCGTTGTCAGATGCAGCGCCGTCACAGGCGCTCACGGTTGCACAGAGGGGATGGTGTAGACACTGCAGCCAGGGGCGGAAAGCCTCAAGGAAAGAGACTGTATGTTCTCGTACCCGCGGGGCCCGGAGGCCGGCGGGCCTCAGATGGTAGCTGTAAAGAGGTAGAATGGACGGTGCATCTGAGCTTCTCCTTCAGGGCCTGTGTTCCAACCGTTAGTTCATTTGAGTGAGTTTGTTCTTTTCTGTACCAATTTGAGCTGCATTTTTTTCTCGTGACTCAAGTTGAAAATGAATTGCAAAGCACTCTGGAGCTACTTTAGAAATGATCAAAAGACACATCTGTAGGCAGTTGTGTGTTTTTACAGAGGTCTTTTCTTTCCCCTCCTAATGAGGTTACTGATGTCAAGGAGAAGCTGAAACAGGCGAAGAAGTTCTGGTCTTCTCTGCCCAGCAACGTTTGCAGCGATGAGAGGATGGCCGCTGGCAACGGCAACGAGGACGATTGCTGGAACGGGAAGGGGAAGAGCAGGTTAGCCTCGGACGAGTGGGGGTAGCAGGCCCCCTTCCCACATGCCTGGGGGCCCTTCAGATGGGGTCCTTCAGTTGTCACTCGAGGGAGGCATCATGAAGCACTTAACGGTAGGTAGCGACAGCGTGGGTGGCTTCTAGACATTCTAAGGAATGGGCTTTGCCCCACAAGCCTTGGAAAGGCACCCAGCTACTTGCAGAGAATACTGGGTCAGAAGTCTGCACAGGTGGCTTTAGTCCAGCACGAGGGCTGCAACCCAGGGCCAGGCTGTTCCACTAGCGGCGACTTTACAGGATTTAATTCCTGTAGTTCTCGGCCCACCGGCCTGGCCTAAATCTCCAGTTCCCCAAAGGCCTTATTCTCTTCTTGAGTGATGTCTTGTGTCGCTCCCCTCCACACACAGTAACTTTGCTAAGTCCCCAGTGTATTGATGCTTGACTCTGACCCACCAACCTCTGAAAAAGGGCTAGCTTTCCAAAAGGTCCCCGTCAAAGCAGAGAAACAAGAAATGGGAGAACTTTCCTCTGAATTGCACTCAGTGGGAATACTAGAATCGAAGCCAAATTCTCTGATCTTCAGCGACTTTGAGCTTTACCGGTCATCTTAACGGGGTCATTTCTCATTTCAGGTACCTGTTCGCGGTGACGGGAAATGGCTTAGCCAACCAGGGCAATAATCCGGAGGTCCAGGTGGATACCAGCAAACCGGACATACTGATCCTTCGCCAGATCATGGCTCTTCGGGTTATGACCAGTAAAATGAAGAATGCTTACAACGGGAACGATGTGGACTTCTTTGATATCAGTAAGCATTTGTGGCTTGAAACTTATGCATTGTTCTCATACACCGTGTGATGAGGACAAGTGGAATGAAATCTCTATTCCATTGTTTTTGTTCTTTTTTTTTTTTTTTTTAAATAGGTGATGAGAGCAGCGGAGAGGGAAGTGGAAGTGGTTGTGAGTATCAGCAGTGCCCTTCGGAGTTGGACTACAACGCGACTGACCACTCCGGGAAGAGTGCCAACGATAAAGCCAGCAGCGCTGGCGGCCTTGTGGGGGCCCAGCCCTCCCTCCTCGCTGTCTTCTGTATCTTGCTCCTGGTCATGCAGAGAGAGTGGAGATAATTCTGAATCTTAGAGAAAAAGTTTTCATCAAAAAGTTGAAAAGGCACCGGTTATCACTTTTATACCATCCTAGTGACTTTGCTTTTTAAATGAATGGACAACGATGTACAGTTTTTACTATGTGGCCACTGGTTTAAAAAATGCTGACTTTGTGTTTTCATTCAGTTTTGCGGGGAAAAGGGACTTGTATGTATAAAGTCGGTTCCTGCTCCCCCAGAATCATGTGAAACGTGGCTAACAGTGTAGGTACAGAACTGTAGTTAGTTGTGCATCTGTGATTTTATCACTCTTGTGTTTTTTTTTTCTTTTTGTTTGTGGGTTTTTTTTTTTTCCTTCAGTTACGATCACCTTGTTTCTTACAAGCAAACCAGGGTCCTTCTTGGCATGTAACATGTACGTATTTCTGAAATATTAAATAGCTGTACAGAAGCAGGTTTTATTTATCATGTTATCTTATTAAAAGAAAAAGCCCAACAAGCAGTAAAATTTCCATTTATCCCTGTTGTTTTAGTTGCCTTATGTGGAGAGGAGTGGATGTGATTTTGTTTTTTATTTTTGTTAAGTTAGGACAGAATGTGAAGGCACGGGGTGGGGGGCTTCTGAGCCACTTGGTAGTTTGTATTCAGGCATCAATACAAGAAGAAGGCTCTCTTTCCCTGGCAGCCAGGGACCGGAAGAGACTGCAGACTGTACGCATCTTGGTTGAATTGAATTACATAAACCAAGATCACAGGTCCATTTCTAGAACCTGCTTATACTTAGAGCGGAGCCCATTTAGAAGAAGATTATTTTTCAGTACACTCTCCCTAGAAATATAGAAGGCATTCAGGATGGCTAAGTTACCACACGTTCACACTTCGTTTGGGGCTGGGTTTTCGTCTTTTTGTGTCTAATCCAGGCAAGTTAGCAAGCTGCTGTGTGCTGGTCTTGCCCGCACTCACCTGCTTTGAATTCCTATCCCAATGGCAGACGTGTGACCAAGAAGCTCATTTGGTCCCCCTCGTTACAGCGTACTGGATTTCCAACCCTGTCGTATAGAACAGGGAACTTTCTGGGGGCTAGCCAGAACCGGGGTACAGTCTGGGCTAACCGAATAGAGCTGTCAACACTCCTCCAGCAGAGTTTGCGTCTGTGCATTTGCATTTGGTTTGGGATCCCAGTTTTTGTCGAACAAG
The DNA here is from genome assembly GCF_002007445.2 of Ailuropoda melanoleuca. Lineage (NCBI taxonomy): Eukaryota > Metazoa > Chordata > Mammalia > Carnivora > Ursidae > Ailuropoda > Ailuropoda melanoleuca. The sequence goes on along the minus strand of NC_048238.1, from coordinate 95,615,777 downwards.
ATTTCTAAAGTCTGCTTGAGTCGTCTTGCCCGGGCCCCTCTGATCAGAAAGGCAAAGGGCTTGCTGTGGTTCACAGCCGTTTGTTACCCTATCAGCCAAGAAGTCCGCTCGGGGGGATCTGGGTGTCCAGACTTTCTTCATGTGTTGTTGTTGTTTGGAGGGGGACGGGAGGGAGTAGAGAGTCCAGAAGACAATAGCTTAGCGGTGACCTTGCCACAATTCAGGGGTGGGCGGTGCACAGGGATCTGGCAAAGGCCGTAACTGTTGTCCCAGGCCAGACACGACGCCATTCCTTGTATCCCTACCAAATGACAGCTTATAAAACTTATGAGAACGTAACAGCTCCCTTTAAAAAGGAGTTCCCAAAAAGTCTTCAAAAAGAGAAACACCTGCAAGTCTTCTTCTTGCTTTAGACAGCCACTAAGATCTCCACCGATTCCACAGAAGCTGCACCCGCAGAGAGCTGGTTTGTGTTCCTGTTCAGTCTTCAGTTGTAAGACTAACTCTCTATTTTTATATTGAAACGTAATTACTTGATAGCTCAGGGTCTACATTTCAACTTTTCACACCAAATTCTGCAAGAATGGTCAACATGGAATATTGGGGGCTGTTGTACACAGAGGCTTAATTTTATTAGAAGTAGCCAGTTATTTATTAAAGCATGATGTTAATAAAATAGGCATATTCTGGCTGGTGTGTATAAGTGTTTTGTTTTGTTTTTTTAAAAACAAATCGCAGAAGACCTAAAATTGAAAGGGTGCTCCATTTATGTATGAGGGAAAAATGGATTGTAAATAGCTAAGCTGCCTTGTGAGAACTTGGAAAATGTGCTGATACTTAGTAACTACCTCAGATGTGAGGAATTTCCTTTTTAGCTTAGGCTGCTATTACTTTGACTTGGTAGAAATGAATCTGGTCTCCAAAATGTGGCTCAAAGAGTTATCCCCGTAGACCTTGTGAGATTGTTTTTAATTTAAAACCTTGAACTCTGCCCAGCTGTTTTCTTTCAGTCAACTTCTCTACACCAATAACATTTTCCGAATTAAATATTCTTGAAGGTTCTTCTGGACTCTCACTGATTTGTTTTCTTTCTTTGCATTTTTTCCTGTTACCCTTTTATTATTTAAATTGTCTCTTGCTTTTGAACTTGAACTATGAAATAAACAAATCATAGATTTTTCCATTCAGATCTGACTGGATAACTCTTGGCTTCCAACCAGCTGGCAGGCTCACCATTGCACCCTGTCCCCCCACCCCCCGCCCCAAAAGAATAAAGGCAAGTTGAATATTCTAAAATCTTAAGAGTTCAGAGTATGAGGTAAAATAAAAGCTTTGTTGGTAGACCTGACGTTTCCAGTCTCAGTTAATAGCATGTGACTTCGTGTTTTACAAAGTCATTTGGAAATTATTTTTCCCTTCCAACACTTCACCACCCTGTACCTTAAGAAAAAAACATTTTAAGGACTCTTAGATTTACATTTTATTTCAAAAACAGTCCATAATTAGCACCTATTATTTGATAAAAGACAAAGTACAGAGAACTGACGTGTATTTTTAAACTTTCGTTCCTGCGTGTTAGAAACCTAACAGTTTACGTGAAGAAGAATTTGTCATTTGTGATTCTAGAACCGAGATAAAAATAGATGTAGATGGTGCGATGCAAAATTCTGCTTGCCCTGTGGTGTCTGCAGGATATGTCCACGTGCAGAGCTAACGGTGGGAGGTCAGTGACCAGATCTCTAAAGGACGCCTGCGTGTGCACCTTCTCACTCTCGAGCAAATGCCCAACCACCAAATACAACTTTCTCTCTTCGTTGAACTAAGGGAACAAGGACTGAGGACTGTTGTTTCAACTTAGAACCTAGTGGGGAAAATACAGCTGTGCGTTCTGGGATACACTTTATTGGACAAGTTCCATTTCAGCTTTTAACCTCTTTTAGCTATTTTCTGCTGGAAGTCCTTCCAGAGGTGAAAAATCTCTGAAAGATAACCTGTGGGAATCTAGGAATTCCAGCCCATCTATAAGGCCAATCCGTGTAATATTTACTTATCTAATTTAGCTTTTCATTAGGTAATGTTATGACCGGGTTTACAAACCAAAACCTACATAAAGGTATAGAGAAAAAGTTTCCCTCCTGTTCCCACATTCAACCTGTCCATTTATCCCACACTCTAAACTTATTAGTTGATATATATATATATATATATATATATGAGTCTCCTCCAAAGTTTCCTTATACATTTGCACGCAAATATGAATGGAGATTTTTTCCCCCTCTTGTTTACGTCAATTACATTATTAAGGGACCCCTAAAGATGTAGAGTTCCATTGTAAAGGCATGGCCGCTCAGTGGTACCCCATTTGGGATTTTTACTCTATTTTGGCCCAGATGAATCAAGGTGATTTTTTTTTCCAAGAAACAAACATTGAATTGAATGAGGAGCAGTAACCCCGGAGCACGTCACTAGGATACTGTCAAGGTTAAGGTTCGTTGCTGGTAGTTTGTGTCCATATCCTCACCAGTGAAGAAGATACTGACTGGCCGGAGCAATTGGGAAGATCCTCTTAGAACACAGCACATGGACGCCACTGTTAACGTTTGAGAATGGTTCAAAGGAAATGCACCCCGGAAATGTCCCCTATTAGAGTAATGTACTTTTTTTTTAAAGATTTATTTTAAAGAGTGAGAGCACGTGGTGGGAGGGGCAAAGGGAGAGAATCTTTTTTTTTTTTAAAGATTTTATTTATTTATTTGACAGAGAAGAGAGACAGCCAGCGAGAGAGGGAACACAAGCAGGGGGAGTGGGAGAGGAAGAAGCAGGCTCATAGCAGAGGAGCCTGATGTGGCTCGATCCCATAACGCCGGGATCACACCCTGAGCCGAAGGCAGACGCTTAACCGCTGTGCCACCCAGGCGCCCCAAAAGGGAGAGAATCTTAAGCAGACTCCACCCCCAGCGTGGAGCCCGATGCCGGGCTTGATCTCAGGACGGAGATCATGACCTGAGGTGAAACTAAGAGACGCTTAACCCACTGTGCCACCCAGGTACCCCTAGAATAATGTACTCTCAGTGTTTCCTCAAGCCCAGAGGCCTTGAAGCTGCAGCCACGTCACGCAGGATGGAGATGAGAAGATGAGGGAAATGCGTACCTAGATCTTCTCAGTCACCATATGAGTGATCTATCTGTCTGATGGCCAAGGAGCCGTGAGAATACGCACATGATTGTCAAAGTTCGGTTGTCATGTAAGGTTGAATTTTTATTCGTGTTTGGAGACACTTTAGTCCATAAAATCTAGAGGAATCCACTTCTCAGCATGAGTGTCCACATGTGGCATTAAATGCACATTTTACTTTTGACAGTTCTTAAAGCTATGTGAGGAATCCTGGGAAAAGGCACAGGATTGTTGGAAAGCAAAAAGCTTTTCATGCATCAATCCTGCTGGCTAAGAGCTGATGGAAGTTGACCGGTCTGATTAAAGAATGAAGAGAAAAAGTGTATGATGCTCACGACGCTTTTCTAAGGGGTTTTGAGGTATTTTTCTCCGGTGTTTGGAGAAGTTTTGCAGCAGCTCTGTGTTACTGTGTTCCTTACACACGTGGAGTTGGAAGTCCATGTGTGCGCCTGCGTGCTTACACCTACGTACCTACACACGGGTTTGTGTCTTCTCAAACACTTAATCCCAGGCAGACCTTACCCTGCCACTTATGGGCTGCCTTCCCCCTGCTGTCAGTGCTGTGTGCTTGGGGAATGCAGACTAATTTTAATAATAGCCTAAGGGAAACATAATTAGGAAGGTAAGCCTCCCGCCAAGAAAAAACTACACACATGCACATATAAAATGCATTCCAGATAGAATTGCTTAGGTTTACCACGACCTGGGACTTGCTTTTCTGCACCAACATTGATAGGCCAAAGCTGACTGTAACCCACTGTTCTCGGGCACTCCCCACACAGGGCAGTTGGTGCCAGGTCGGCCGCAAAGAAAGAACCCTGGTAGGTGGGTAATTTTCTGGACCCTGGCATCGGGCTCTGAACCCGTTCACTGCACTTGCCTTTATAGGTCTTGAGTGCCCCTGCCCTCACCTCGCTTTTAAAACGTAATGAAAAACTTGTTTCAGTTCTGAATAATTTGCAACAAGCTCTGGCCGCAGCAACCGAAATTTATTTGAATGTATGTACTGTAAAAAGAAAGTTCCTTGCTGTTTATTCCCCCGTACCATCCCGGCTAGCAGTGAGGCAGCACGAACCCGGGTGTGGGCTACCAAGGCCAGGCCACGTCCAGGGTCATAAGTAGAAGTTGCTCCATTTTGCACACGGGTATAAAGACGTTAGGTAACTTTTCTAAGGGTGACCTACAGGTAAGAAATTCGAGAACCAGATTTGAAACCAAGGTTGATTGGCCACCAGAGCCTGGTTGTTTTTTGGGTTATTTTCCACGTGCCACTTTTCCTTCCATTACCCCTTTCCCCTTACTCTGCTGTCTCAATCATCAGGAAGGGACAAACCTGTTGGGCTTGCCACAATGAGCACCGTCCTGGCCGTGGTTAAAGGTCAGGGCAAATTAAAAGTCATGGCAGACTCTGGCTGACCGGCTGACCCGAGTACAGGTGGAGGAGTCAAGAGCCACCTGGAGACAAATCTTTTCTTTTCTTTTCTTTTCTTTTCTTTTCTTTTCTTTTCTTTTCTTTTCTTTTCTTTTCTTTTCTTTTTTAATTCTTTATTTCATTTTGGGGTTTTTTAAACATTTTTTAAATTTGTTATTTTTTTTTTATTTTTGGAGACAAATTTTGTCAAAAAGGTTTTCTAACTTCACACAGTGGCTTCTGGCTCGGTGAACTTCAAAGCAGGAGGAGCTCAGTTGATCGTGCATAGGGACCATGTGGCCTCTGTGCTAGTTCTGGAAGAATAGGCCTGCAGTGACCCCGTCCATCCTCTCTAGGCCAGCCTCCTGTGACCCTGAGTGGCAGGGCTCTGCGGTTGCCCTGGCAGCTGCATTGTTGGGAAGGGGCCACTCGCTGAACACTTAAGCAAACACAATCTGTTCAGAAAAATACAATGGTTTACATACGGAAAACTCATACCCGCTTAATCAGCTGGAGCTTTGCGAGGAGGTAAATACACCTGGGGATGAATGGAGCCCAGTGAATAAAATCTGGGCGTCTTAAAGAACCCTCAACAGGACTTCACCTTAAAAATTACATGTGGGTCAGAAATTGGACACAGGGAAGCAAGATCATAGGCAGTATAGTAATAGGCGTGTTTCTTCTGGACTGGTCTCAGTGCACATTAGAAAAGACCACGTCCAGCGCCAAAACCTGTGAGTGAGGGACAAGGGAATTCGACTTGCCATTTCCTACCCAGGGATGGAAGCTGGTGGCTTTTGCTGGTTGTCCCCCGAACGCCTATACCAGCATGCCCATCAGCAGGTATATGCTGAAAACAGTTGGAAAGCTCCTGACCTAGGGGTCTCCGACTCTATATAGTGTTTGACCTCAGCCTTGATCCAAGGTCCAGAGAGAAACCTGTGAGCCCAGCAGGGACTGTGGACTCAGCCTCCAAATGAAAGCCAAGGGATGTCTCACTCGTGTGCTTGCACACCTAGGGAGTCGAGTAGTGACTTGCGAAATCGGTTCCACCACAGATGCGGAAGGCTAATGGTGACGAGCTGATGGTGAACAAGATCCCCGGACTCCAGAGGTGGATCAGGATGTATGGGTGAGGCAGGCAGCCTCCGAGGTGGCCAGCAGAGATGGTGTTACTCTTCCTCAGCCTGCCCCTTGGGCCACTGGCCCCACACGATCAGGGCTGCATGGGCCCTTATGTGCCCCACATTGCATAATTGGTCCAAGTTCCCTTTCGGAGAACTCATTCACATCCAAAGAATTTGAAGGTCCCTCTTATATTGAAGCATGCTCCAAAGAAGAAATACCGGAAGAGGCCAGCCCTTGGTTAGCAGAGATTGCTAATGGCGGTCACGCCGGCTCTGGGTGTGTCTGTGTGGCGGGGGGGGGGGCGGTTTGCCAAAACCACATGGGATTTGAGGCAGCAATAAGATTCATTTATTTATTTAGAAATTTATAATTATTAAAATTTTTAATTCCAGTATAGGTGATGTGCAGTGTTATGTGAGGTTCAGGTGTACGATATAGCGATTCGACAATTCCATACACTACCCAGTGCTCATCATGATAAGTGTCCTCTCAGCAGTAATGTGATTTATGACACATCTGGCTTTGGTCGCTGCGTGGGAGGATGAGCGAGGATGTAAATGGGGTCCTCATTCTCAGGAAGCCCATCATTCCACGGGGGAGATGAGGGTCTCCCAGGAAACATGCCAGTGACTACAGAAGTTCTTGGCTGTCCTGCTGATCAGGGGAGAGCATCACACACCGCAGCAGGCTGGGTGACTTCCTGGTGGGGGCGGTCCTCTAGCTGGACTTGAAAGGAAGCGAGGAGAGGGAATGCTCCTGGGAGCTCCTTGTGGGCAGGAGCCATCATCGGTGCTTAGTACTCTTTGGATGCTGCAGGTTGCCTCCCGGTAAGGTGTTGCTTGCTCTGGAACTGAAGGGGTGAGGACAGACAGCTGGTCTGAGGGTGGTGATGGGATAGATGTGGGTGGACAAGGAGCGGGAAAACAATGTGTCTAAAGAATGGAGGTGAACGGGTGCCCGGCTTGTTCAGTTAGTAGAGCATGTGACTTTTGATCTTGGGGTCGTGAGTTCGACCCCACATTGGGTGTAGAGATTACTTAAATAAATAAAACTTAAAAAAAATTAAAATGAAGAATGGAGGAGAGGCACCTGTGTGGCTCAGTGGGTTAAGGGTCTGCCTTCAGCTCAGGTCATGGTCCTGGGATCGAGCCCCGCATCAGGCTCCCTGCTCAAGTGGGGAGCCTGCTTTCTCCCTCTTCCTCTGCCCTCCCCCCGCCCCCTGCTCCTGCGTGCCTTCTCTCAGATAAACAAACAAAATCATTTTTAAAAAACAAAAAAAATAAAGAAGCAGGTGAACATTTGTTAGTACAGGGCTAGAGAAGAATAGGATCGGAGTCTGAAGCCCTCCAAAGCCAGGCAAGGCAATCAAAATTTCAAGTGGGCATGATCTAATGGAAATTCTTGCATAGGCCTTGACATGCTGCCCAGGGTGTATAAAGATGAACTAAGAAGCATGTGACGTGGATCCCACGGGGTTGACCTTGGGCTTGACAGTGCTCGGCACTCTACTGTGCACCTTGAAGGGGCTCAGCTCCCCTCTCACCCCATATGCTCTAGCCTGCCCCAAACCATCTCAGTTTGGGAGCTTTGTGGTAAAGACAATCCAGTTCCACACGGAGGGTACTTTTTGGATGTCCAGGCTCACAGTGCAGTCAGACGCATTACAAGTGGTCCCCCCAGCCCCCCACCCCATCATACCCTTGGACTGTGGCCAGCCACCTGGCCGTGTTGTCTCCATTTCTTCAAGCATTGCTTCCAGCTCACCCACAGAACCCCAACCCCGCAGGCATCCCAGACTTGCCCGACATCTTAGGCCCCTCTCTTCGGCCTGGCCTCTTGGTTCTGGAGAGAAACACAGAGAAGCATCTCTGGAGTCTGGTTCCCCAGGTGCCATCCCGCAGGGACTCAGGATTTCAGGGAAGATGGGAAACTTCTTCAAGCATCAGGCAGTCAAACCGTAGGATGAACAGGCCAAATATATATCAGATTAGAGAGGGGCTCCTCTGATGAGGGGGTGAGGGGGGCAAGGCTGTCCTAGGTGGCTTATGTCACGTGTTACCCCTTGGGTGACCTAGATCACAGTTTGAAAACTACAAAGCAGCTGCTTGACTTCCTTCTGGATTTTTCTCTGAAATGAGATCGTTCCACGCCCTGTCCATGGCACAGGGTGGTCATGAGGAGCTGCTAGGAAGATGCGCCCACTGGGACTTTGGGAGCTGGCAAACACCATGGCGTTCCAAGGGAAGAAGTCCCCTTCTGGGGACCTAGGGGGCCGGGAGTGGCTCCAGGACAGGGCTTGGCCCAGAGTGGGGCCTCCTTCCCCATGCCTTGCACACGAGGCTCTGTGACCACTCAGGTCCCTGGCAGTGGGCACACGTGGGAGCCTGGGCAGGAAGGAGCTCCAGCTGAGGAGCTCTGAGATGGACTGTGGCCCCAGCTGCAGTCTCGGGGTCCCCTCTGTGGGCTACACACCACATGCATTCAGGAGGGGCTGCCCCGTCCTCCTGCCGTTGCCAAGTGGTAGCAGGAAGGCTGCAAAGAGATCAAAGCCTTATGGCCGGGGTTTCGTGGAAAATGAGCAGATGGGAGTGTGAAGCCTGGTTCCTCCTGACAAGAGAAGATTCTAAGTCTCTAATAATGACATATTTTGATTTAAGGGTTCAAACAAGATGAGCTTCGAATGGTCCCTTTCCATGGTCCACGCCACTGTCCTCTGTCCCTAAAACACACCTCTTTCTACTCCTCTCCAGCCGTGCAGCTAGGGGAGAGAGAGGAGTCGTACACGTTAACCCTCCTTCCTAGGAGGCCGGCAGGCAGGACGCTCAGGTGATCACCCCCAATCCTCTTGATTGTGCACCCCCCACCCCACGCCACCCCACCTCTGTCCCCAACTTCCTGCCAGACTCTGAGTCCCCGGGGGGTTGCCATCTGCTTTGTGAGTCCAGGCTCTTCCCTCCTGGTCGCGCAGTGAAGCTGCACTGGCCCCCCTGCCTCTGGATTTGACAGGGAGGAGGGAGAAAGCTCTGCAGAAGTATTTCCCAGCGTCCAATTGCCATCTGTACTTTCCCGAAGACTCCAAAGTAGTCTCGGAAGGGCCAGGAGTAGGTAGGGTTGGGCTGGTACCAACAAAAAGCCCTCTCAGGCCTTCTGGGCATTTTGCATGTTTCCTCTTACACTTGCCCCGGGGGTCTTTGGTGTTCAGAGGGCCAAGGCTTCGGGGGGAAGAAGGAACAAAGGAAAATGGACTTCCACACACATCCCGTAGTGAACAGTAGCCAATATCCATGGCTCTTCAGTGTGACAGGCTGCTGAGTGGAAGTCACATTCTAGAGAAATTTGAAGGTGTCTTCATTGCTTCAAGTCGGGCAAACGTGAAAGCCAATTTGCCAGTGTACCCAGCTTAGAGAGAAAACATTGTGCAATTTGAACAGCTTGGCTGGATACCACCGTGAGAATCTGCTACATTTAGTGTGGAGCAAAATACACCACCCGGTAGTCTTTGTGGCCCATGGGGACCCTTCTTCAGCTCTTGCACAAATGTTGACAGAGTACGAGTTATGTGCCAGGCATTGTTCTAGGCCCTGGGGATACCGTCATGAAGCAAAATAGACTCGGTGACCATTCTGGTAGAGCTCGTCATGAGGGAGGGAGATAGGCGATCAAATAGTCACAGCGAAGAAAATATAATTACTGAGTGAAATGGGCCCCTTGCAGTAGGAAACAATCAAGGTAGAGCCCCGGGAAACCGTCACGCCCCCAGTTGCCAGTCATGGTGGCAGCCAAGGTCTAGGGCAGTGGTTCTCCAACTTGAGCGTGCAACCGAATCTCCTGGGGGGATCGAGAGACTACAAGAGGCCGGGGGCCATCCCCGGAGTTTTGATTCAGTAGATCTGGGCTGGGGCCCAAGAGTGTGCAGTTCTACCAAGTTCCCAGGTGCTGCTGCTGCTGGTCTGGACACTATGCTTCGAGGATTATTGGCCCAAGCAAAGCAGTTGTTTTTTTTTTTTTAAGATTTTATTTATTTGAGAGAGAGAGAGATAGTGAGAGAGCGCCCAAGCAGGAGGGAGGGGAAGAGGGAAAGAGAGAAGCAGACTCCCCGCTGAGCAGGGAGCACCACCTGGGGATCAATCCCAGGACCCTGGGACCACGACCTGGGCCGAAGGCAGACACTTCACCGACTGAGCCCCCCAGGCGCCCCAAGCAGAGCAGTTTGGGGCCTGGCCTTGGACACAGGGCACACAGCCCTGCTGGGCAGTCAGAGGCAACTCCAAAGAAACACCGGGAAGAAAGGAATCAGGTAAATTGCCCAAGACTGCAATCATCTTGCCACACTGACACGTTAGGCTCTAATAGTCCCAAACGGAGCCCAAGTTCTGTCCACCACACCTCAGACTCTGGCAAACGCCAGGCCAGTGGGGGCGGGGGGGGGTGAGCTGGACCCACGAGAGGTCTGATTTCATCAGGGATTAAGGAGTCGTCTGCGCAGGATCACAGCACAAGGGAAGCTTGAGTCAGGTATGGGGATGCTTCTAGAGCAGTAGGAGAGGGCAAGGGTGATTCGGAGCCCTCGCCTTGTCTGTCTTCCCTGTAGACTTCTGGCCCGGACCACACGGATTAGAAGAGCGGCTTCACCTCATCTCTGTAATGTGTGGAGAGAACAATGATCCCATCAAAGACTGTGGTATTTGGTTAAGATGCTCTTGGCTACAGGTGAGGATAAATCCAACTCAAAAGGCGTTAATCAATAAGGGGTTTTTCACCTCCTACAACAAGAAGCCGCGATATAAGGAAGCTCGAGGGATGGTTATGTCTCAATGTCATCATCGAGGATCCAGATTCTTTCCATCTTTCAACTTGCCAACCTTAGCATGTTGGCTACCTTCCCTCATGGTTGAGAGTTGGCTGGGAAGCCTCCATAAAGCTGAAAAACATGGCTGTCACGGTTATAGTACGAATTCATCTTGGCACACCACTTTCTGTTGGTGGCAACAAGAGATTTATCTTTTTTCCTCAAGTCACTTTTGAAGAGCTAAGAAATCTTTCCTAGAAGGTGCCTTCTTCCAGCAAGCATCCCCTCACCTCTCGTTGTTTCGAATTGGCTCACCTGCCCTACGTCGTTGAGTAGAAAGCCTAACCAAGATTCACGCCCTGGGCTGAGGCCAGTCCTCTCTGAAAGACATGGCTTCAGGGGGGAGGAGAGGGACCGAACAAGTCAGGGGCTGACTGAGAAGCAAGAAGGGAGGAATGGCTATTGGATAGGCCAACAACTGGGCTGGCTACAGCTGTGTACTACTGGAGGGTAACACTAGTAGGAGTATAGGGTGCTCTGGCTGCATCCCGGATGGAGAAGTGCAGCATTACATCAGTGCATTAGCCATCAGCAGCTTTCGCAGGGATAGGAAACTTCCTGTTGATTCAGGGATTCTGGAATGTACGCCGAGCTACACGGAGATCAATTTATCATCTTCTAGACATACACCAGCTCAACTCAATTCCCCCAGTGCCTTAAAGGTCAGCCAGGTCAATCTTGAATCCTTGGTGATTGATTGTCTTCTACAATAGTCCTATCACGTGGTTGCCCAGCACTGCTTGAATACTTCCAGTGATGGGGATCTCACTACTTACCATGACGTTCTATCTCTAGGCAGCTCTAAATGTTAGAAAAGGTTTTCTGCTGACTCCAAAGTGTACACACACGTACTGTTTGCTCAGTGACTAGGTGGCATAGCCTTTGAAATTGCTGTCAGTGTTTCCACTGTAAATGGAAGTTTTCGGATCTTCCTAACTAAAATTTCCTTGCAGATTCGTACCTGTTGCCAAGCGATACTTTAAAAAATAAACAACCAAATAACTGGGAAAATTTTGGCTTGTCTGTGTTAAGATCTTGAGATATTTTTCACAATTCAAGCCCTTTTTTGGTTTGAATGGTTTAAATTTTAACAGATTAGACCATAGCATAACCTAGTAACTAACATTTTTGGGGGAAATGTTTTAAGGAAATGCCTTGAAGTATCAGCTTTAAAAGTAGTTGTGGGGCACCTGGGTGTCTCAAATGGTTAAGCATCTGCCTTCGGGTCCTGGGATCGAGCCCCATGTCAGGCTCCCTACTCAACCGAGAGTCTGCTTCTCCCTCTCCCTCGGCCCCTCCCCCCCACTCGTGTGTGCACGTGTGGCTCTCTCTCAAATGAATAAATAAAATCTTTGAAAAAAAAGTAGTTATTGTATGTAGGACCCACGTTGCTCCTTCCCCAGTTAGACTGGAGAAGGCTAGCTGAGCTCCTTCTGGTTGTCCCCGTGGGAGGAGGGGGCCATTTTCCTTGTGTCACTTCAGAGTGAGAAGACGGTAGTGTATTTGGTGAGTCCACAGGAATCCAAACGAATGTGGAAGAACAAGGGCTCCCACCTTGGCCAAGACAGATCAGCGGCTTGGTTGGTAGCACTGACTGCTGCGCTGTAGCTGGCGGGGGTTAGGAACAGGGTCCCAAGGGGGGCCAAGGGACCATTTACGCCCCGGGGACTCTGTTCTTCTCTGACTACATGGATCACCACCGCCAGACCAGACCAAAGGCAGTTGCCCAGGTTCCCCAGAGTCCTGGATTCTGGTCAGTTGTTTTCAAATGTCAGTATGATGCTGTGGAAAGATTGTGTCCTATTTTCAGCAGGGAAGAGTGCCCGTAAGTGTGCCTGCATTGTCAAAAATGCAGAAACGTTTTATATCAAGGTTGATTCCATCTCTAATGCTACCCCCTCTTTTCTCCACCCTCCTGATTCATGTTCCTTCCCTCCACCACCAGCCCTGAAGCCACTATCCTCGAAGCGGCCTCTCCTCCTCTCCCCCTCCCTTCTTTGGGCCTGCCCGCGCCCAAGTCCAGACAGGGCTTTGGATTTGGTTTGGTTTTGTGGGTTAATGTGGACCCATACCTCTCCAGCAGTGGCCCAGAGCTTGACGCGGCCTGTGGAATCAACCTTGGAAAACTGCTCCCACTTTCCAATGGTTACACTTGACCTTTCTTCTTTAACAAGTGTGCCTTCATTTTTCCAATGGTGTCTGTTTAGGTCGATGCCTCAAAATGTTATTCAGTGCTCTTGCAACCCCATGGAGAACGCCTTCCCGGCATGCAGCATACTTGGAGCTGCCCCCATTTGGGGACATATGTCCTGCCACTGATGAGGGCTATACTTTTTTTAATAACCAGAAGTTAGTAAAGGCCATGCCTGGAGCACTGGCCAAAGGGTTCCATCACCAAGCAGATCCGTTTGCATGTAATATAGGGGCCAAGAAAGCCAAGTTCTCATGGGGTTCCCTCAGCCTCAAGGTCAATAATTTTGATCAGGGGGTGCCTGGGTGGCTCAGTGGGTTGAGTAGCCTACTCTTCGTCTTGGCTCAGCTCATGATCTCAGGGTCGAGGGATCCAGGCCCTCATCAGGCTCCGTGCTCAGTGGGGGAGGAGGGAAGGGGGGTCTGCTTGAGATTCTTTCCCCCTCTCCCTCTACCTCTCTCCCTACTCATGCTCTCTCTCTCAAATAAATACAATCTTTAAAAAAATAATTTTGCTCAGAAATGAGATGTAGTTATGAAAGGAGAGGGATAGTCTCACACGGTTCAGAAATGGTTCAGAAGGCAGGTCCCATGAACAGTGCCCCACGTCACGTGAGTGTGACAATATGGCTGGAGCTAGTCAAGACCCGCTGCACTGGAAGGAGCCAGCACTCCCCAGACGTGCAAGTTCTGCTCTTTTGTGAAAAGTTATCGGTTTGGTGAATGTACGGACGCATTTCGACGGTGGGAGGATGCATCAGGAAGTCCCATCGGCTTGCTGGTAGGCTTCTTCACGAGCTCTTACCCAGCCTCCTTAAGCGTTGGGCTCTGTCATCTTGTCCTCCATCTTGACGTCCTTGCCTGGCAGTCACCGCTGGCCTGGTCAGACCAACCAGAGGCTCCATCTGTGTGATCTCTCACTGATGGATTCTGAGACCCTGGGGGAGAAAATGTGAGGAAAAGCAAGCTTTGTCCCAGGTGCCCTCAGCCTCTTGGCTGTCAGCCTTCTCCACCTGCCCACCCCCCAGGCCACAGAGGCTCTGATGGCCCGCTTTCTCTCCTGGAGCATCTGCATTTTGACTGGGAGCAAAGTGTTCAGCTGAGGCAATGACATTGTCATTTAGGGATTTGAGGCAAGGGTGGACAGGAAGGTCAGAGCTCGGGAGGTTCCTTCCAAGTTTCCCAAATCACTCATTAGCTCCGAAAAACCCCAGCCGCTGGACTGTTTCACATCCTCAAGAGATCGTGCCGCCAAGAAGGTCTCCAGAATCTTGTCATGAGTGGCCAAAAGAAAGATGGCTTCCATGTAGTCTCTACTTTTGGCTGTTTCCTGGAGGGAGGGCAGGGCTCGTCCCCATTCACTGCTTTAATAACAGGCAGGACCCTGTCTGGTGACGTGGCCAGGCTTGTCGGGTGGCTCTGTGGAGTGAGCACTCAGGGTTGAGGGCACCATGAATGGATGCCAGCCAGACCACCATGGCCCAGGCAAGCTGATTATACAGGCGGATCCCTGCTCTGGGGAGGGCTGGGCTGGTGGGGAATTGGAGGCCAGTTTAGCGTTCGACCTAATTTGAGGCCTAAGTAAAAATGCGTTTGGTAATGGAGGCACTCATATTGAAAACAGGTGGTGTTTGGGCTTTTGCCTACTCTCTGAAATGGTTTGTCTGAGGTCCACATGCTTTTCTGGTTCCAAAGTCTCAGCCTGCTGTGGGTTTGGATTTCCACTAAGGACAAGGCCTCCTTGAGCCTCTATTCTGAAGGGGCTCCTTGAAGGTCACCAAGGATATGTAATTGTGGTCAAGTTGCAGGCCTTGCCTAACGGGGAAGAGCAGGAAGAGAAACGGTGGCCGCTGTATGGGCAGCAAGAAGCTGAATTTCTGCCGTATCGGTCAATATGTGCCCTCCGAGATTGTTGGGGGCAAATTGGTGAAGCAGCTGCAAAAGTTGAGCCCCAACTCTATGCCGGGTGCCGCGTGGACACGTGGGAGAGAGAAAGCTGGGCTTACCTGCTAATGGAAGACAGCAGTTACCCGGACAATGATACCAGTAGAAGGTAACACAGCTATCAACCAAGTAGTACTGAGTCGGGCTTTTTAGACTCTTCTCTAGAAGGTTGCTCTAGTTAAATGGGGCTGTTTTATAAGTGGAACTGATTCATTTGTGCATTCCTTGATACATTGATTCATTCGTTCCGTAAACTCTTCTTCCATGGAGAAAGATGTCAATCAGATAAGAAAGCAGGGGCTTTTTGGGTTTTGTTTGAAGTGAGGGCTGGTTTTTATTTAAATAATGCGTTCCTTTCTTTTCTCTGCAAACCAGAGTCTCATCTTTACCCTGTAGTGTGTGTTGTGTCAAGTGCAGTCAAGAATAAGAGCGTGATCTGTCCCAGTGTTGCTACCTGTAAAGGCTATTCCATTTGTATGCCCGGTAAGCCCCACTTCCCCTATGCTAGCTGATGTGGCCTAATCATTTTTAATATTTTATCATTTCTTAAAAAGAGAAAAAACACTCATCATGTACATGGGTTACAGCTGGACGGCGGAGGGCTTCATTGGAGTTTTTGTCGGTTGGTGCAGTCGACAAGCTAGTTCCGTGGATGAAGGCATAGGGTGCGGATGGGTTGCAGGAACGGAGTGCGGGGACTCGGGCACCACCAGCCCCTCCTGGAAACCTCATGTGGATCAAAAAGGACCGTTAGGTTTAGGTAATGCTTGGGTGTTTGAATGCGATGTCGAAAGTTCCTACCTGCTGTCAATTTTGGCGATTTGGAGACCACTCACTGGATTACACTGAGCTCTGCACGGTGGGGGGGGTAGTAGCCAGGGCTTAAGATGAGCCCTGATGTGCTGGCATCACTTTTGAGTGTGGTTCATTTTCGAAGGCTTTGAATACAATGAAGAAAATAAATTTCCCGTGACATTTTCCAATGTGTTGGGCCACAACGGGCTATCTGTTGGGATGAGTGGAATTACTTGGAAAAGTACTCGCAAGATTTGACATAGTTTTGGTCTCAAGTGCTTCCCGGAATGCACTGAATACAGAATCTCTGCCTCGTACAAATCCGCACGAGTCTGCAGGTGGGAATCTGCAGTGAGCCAGGCACGTTTCTGCCTTCGGTTCCCACTGGGGGAGCGATGAACTTTGTTTCTTGTAAATCGAGGGGCGAGCTTGGTGTGGCTGTCTGGTTCCCATCAAAATGCCCTGCAGCCTCTCCGCCTCTCCACGGCCTGTGGCTCTGAGCCCACAGTTGGAGAGCAGAGCTGTGTCGCCTGAGGGGATCTGAGATTGGAGGCCATTTAGTTTATGACCATTTGGGGGTCTTAAACGCTCCTGGAACTGAATGGGTCTTTTTAATTTTGTTGCTGAGTTAGTTGGGTAATTGCTTCAAATTCTCTTTTGTTCTGCCCCAGGACTCCAGCCCTTGTTTTCATTTCTTGAGGACTGTACTCGATCTTCTCACTCGAATCCTATAAAGGTGCTCTCCGCGGTGTCTCCCAGGGGCCCTTCTTCCACCATGTTCTCCGACACCTGGTGAAACACTGCAGAATCGTGCTCCCCATCAGCGACTGATGGAGGGTGAATCTTGATCACGGTCCTGAATTTTTCAATGAAGCCTACCCAACTTGGCTTCTGGAGGACCAAGGGTCTGAAGGTAGTTTATGCTCTTTGTGAGGAAAGGGAGGACACATGGGGTGCGAGGTGCTTCGTCTAACTGTTGGGAAGATTTCTCTCTGCAGATACGTGTGTGTAAAAATGCACATTGTGGACTTGCCTTCTCTAGCATGAATTCACCAAAGTCACCTAAGTAATGAGCTACAGAGAGACCATTCGAGACCTTTTCTGGTTTCTTTATGCTTTGTAGAAATTCCCATATCATTGGGCACTCATTTCTAAATCCAGGAGAAATTAGTTGTATTTGTAGAAATAAAGAGTAGGGGAGCCTGGGTGGCTCAGTTGGAAGCGTGTCTGCCTTCGGCTCAGGTCATGATCCCAGGGTCCCGGGACCGAGCCCTGCAGCGGGCTCCTTGCTTATCTCCTTGCTCTGCCCGCCGCTCCCCCTGCTTGTGCATGTGCGTGCTCTCTCTGACAAATAAATAAATAACATCTTGAAAAAAAAAGAGTAAAGGGAAAAGGTAGAGAAAGATCAGGTACAGGCTTAGTTCATGTACTACCATTTATTTTCCCGAGACTCTGAAAAGAGAAATGAAGTTCTGCATTTACCAAGGTTATTAGGTTTTCTGATTTCAGAACAAGATAAACTGGGTTTTTCCTTCCCAACTGTAAGCTAGAATTTAAATTGAGGCCAACCTCATCTTCTTGGACTTAGGAAGTATTTTCCGGGCAGGGTATTTTAAAGCACAACTTCCCTTGTAACTGATCAGCATATACAAAAATGTTTGAACAAATGCCTTCTTCATTCCATGGCAAATAAGGTGCTGATAAGATACAGGAATAAAAATATAACCACCTGCTCTGTAAGGAGTTCCAGAGGAGTTCCAGAGGAAAGAGAAAGGTGTCCCTGCACCCGCAGCCCGAGGTCCTTCCTGGTCCAAATGACCTAAGTCACCAAAAGAAAAGTTGGTGAGTCCCATTCAGTGTATTCATAAAGTTCATGGCTTTTTAACAGGAGGTTGCAGCCAAACTGGGCAATTCTCCTTGGCTTGGGTGGGCATTGTTCATGGACTCTTTGGCCAAAGTAAAGCCAATGAATTGCTTGAATGTTCTTTGAAGAGTGCTGGGCAGGCCACAGCCTCAAGGAGATTTACCCAAGTCCTAGACATCACTTCTGAAACAAAGGAGGAGGGATGTAATATCTCAATTGTGTACACCTAGCATGATTGGGCTGGAAGACAGCTGAAGTCGAGGCCGTTTTCCAGAAGCCAACATTCTGCATTCACGGTTTCCCTGGTCCTCCTTCGCCTACCTTCTCAGTAATAGATTCAGCAGCGACGGGGTTGACCTAAAGAATTTCCTGAGAGCAAGGCCTTATTATTGTATTTGGTTACACCTACTCCCTTCAGACCCAAGGTCGGGATGTATGTACAGCTTTAACATGAAATGATCTCTACGAAGAATTTCATTTTCCCAGGATCTTTGAATGAAATGAATACCTACCCACTATTGTTTTCTCCCAGGGCTGACCTGGAGGGAGAACAGAGGCACTATAGATGGTGTGCTTTTCCTTTGGGGGAGAGATCGTGCAGATAAGAGCAAGGGATCTTCAACAGGCAGGGAGGGACCGTACTTCAGAGCAGGAATGTGAGTAGGGTCAATGAATTCTTCCAACTCTTGATACCCCAAAGTCTCAGGTTGAGGGTTTGTGGTAGGAGTCTGTGTGTACACCCATGGATAGAATTGGACAAGCTAGCCCTCTCAGCTTGGGGTCGTGAACAAATTCGATCAAGAGAGTCTTTTTGTTTGCCTCTTTCCTTGACAAAGCTCGTTCATCAGCACGGGGCTGGCATTCTGGGGTGCCCACTCCTCCCTCCAGCCTGACACCGCCAATAATCAGTTCCCTGGGTAGAGTTAGTCTACCAGGAGCAAAGCTCCTTAAACATTGTCAGCCGGCCCACACTGCACCATTTTATTGACAAGATTATCGTCAAAAACAATACGCGGAAGATCAGCAGAATTTAGACCATAGGAATTAGAGGGCGCCCAGCTGGCTCAGTCAGTAGAGCACGCTACTCTTGATCTTGGGGTGGGGAGTTCAAGCCCAACATGGGGTGTAAGGCTTACTTGGAAAATTTATCCAAGTTACAAAAAAGGTACTTACTGGATCAGAAAATCTACAGAGGGGAGTTCACAGTTTTGTAAGGGAGGAGGGAATTACAAGTCAGTATCAGAAACCTCCTCTAAGCTATTCTAGGTTGTTGTTTGTAGTTTTGTTTATATATGTTTGTTGCAAAATATAATCCATGCCATAGGTTCAGTCATGCCCAGTGCCCCCCCATTATCTTCGTGACACCCTGTATTTATAACCTCCTCCAGGCGTTGTCATAGAAACAGCCCCACCATGGCCCTTCCTGGCTCCCATCATCAGGCGAGTCTCCTTGACTGGAGCCGCTCGCTCGCAGGTCTCCTCTTTAACCTTTTCAAGCCCAGTAGTGTGTGGGCTCTGCATTCTTTTCCAAATACGCAAAAGCCACCTGTTTGAGAATGTGGTCCAGAATCTTGCTGGGGCTCAGTGTCAAGTTCACTGCTCTACACTTGCTGGAATCCACCCATATGTGCATCTATATTTAGTTGCCGCCATCAATATTTTCCATCTCTTACATGTTTCGCCAACTTTTGTGTGGGCTGTTGCTTTGACCTTGCAGTGAGGTTCTAAGCTTGCAAGGGGACCCAAAATAAATAATTCAAAGAGCCCCTGTTCCCTACAGTCAGCAACCTCTCCAACCTATTTCATTTCAGCTGTGGGTGGGACCCGAGCCGGGCATGCTAGGGAGAGAAACCGCTCCTCTCCCAAATGTCTGGTGGGCAGCAAGGTAGCCAGTGGCTTGTGGGTGGCTGGGGGTCTTACACCTGCACCTTGGGCTCTTGCCCCTTGGCAGAACCGCTCCTCTGCAGAGACACAGCGGGTTCCATTCTCACGAGGTGGGGTGCAGGCTCTGGGATAGGGACTGGTCACAGATGCCAGGGCCACAGCCTTCTAGAAGAGCCCCACCCTTTAGGTGCTTGAGTGGGACACATTGGTGATAGGGGCTATTCCTGGGAGATCGAGAAGAGGGAGGAAATGACACTGTGTGGATATCTCTTGTTCGATAATTTCCTCCGTAACATCTGCTTAAAGTGAATATCAAGGGCAGATGAGCAGGGAGAGAGGATGTTACAAGAAGTGAGCTTTCGGGGGCAGGGGAGCGTGGCGAGAAGGGCCTGCGGGTAACCCTGTGACAATGGCATTCTTGGCTGATTTGCGGAACTCTGTATAGGGACGGTCACGTGTTAGTGTCTGGTGCATTGATCCCTTATTGAGGCAGTGGAGCCGGAGAGCGTGTGGTGCAGGCAGCCCTGGCTTGTAAACCGCAGGAGGCCACGGCCCAGGTCTGTCTTATTCTCATTTGGAGTCCCAGTGCCTAGAACCACGCCTGACACACAGCAGGAGCCCAAAAAGTATTTGTTTAATCTACGAAAATAACTAGGATAATGTTGCTTGAAGAACAAAGCAATAACAAGACAATAAACTCGTTGATCCCCTTTGAAGACATGAGGTAACTAACTCATTTGGGAAGTGGTGCATGAAAAGAAAGAATCGAGCCTTTATCTTCCCTCCCTACATAAACCCTACCCCAGAGGGGAACAAAAAACATTATGAGGTGAAGATTCATTTTATAGAAAGCATTCCAGCTAATAAATGGAAGAGAGAGCGACAGGGTTGGGACATCAACCGTTTGTACCACTAACCAATCAGCAGGTCTAGGCATTGATTACCAATTGCATTAGCATCCCAGGAAGGGTGACAAGCAGACAGTGTGTGCTTCCTGATGACCCGCGTGACACCACCTCTGAAGGAGCTCGGCCCAAATAATCGAACCTGAACCTGATTGACCTTCTCATTTAACTTCCAGTTGACAAGAAATCCAGGAACAAAAGAATACGTTGCGGTTGCTAAAACCCAACCTGGGGGAAATTGGACAAGACAAACACATGAGGAAAAAGGCGAGAAAGAGGAAACGGGGGCCTTACCAATTTTAAAAGTCTTAAGAAACGTATTGACTAGTTGCAGTGAATGAATTTGAGTTCGATCCCGCTTTGAACAGGTAAATTATTTTAAAATGTAAAACAACAACAACAACAACAAAGAAGTATTTGCTGATGAGTGAGCGGTGGGAAGGTGAAGGGGAGAGCTGTGGCTTGACGTGCTCGGGGACTGGCCCAAGCCACAGGGCAGCCGGACTAATTTTAGTTCCCACCTGCTGGTGGAAACAGGGCTCCGAATATTCTGCCAGGCTTGATTGGAATTAGTATCTGCTCCATTTCAAAGCTGCAAAAAAACTGGATGGGAATCTTCAAGCGAGCAGAGACCACATCTGTCTTCCTTGCTGCTATCTTCCCAGTGTCTAGGAAACAAACATGAGGCGCATAGTAAGTGCCCTAAAATATTTGCAGAACCGGGGGAGCTGGATTCTCGCCCTGCCCATACCACGGAATTTGCTGTGAGATAAGCAGATAGTCGACTGCTCCTTCTCTGGGCTTCCTTTCTTCACACAAGCAACGAAGGGACTGGTCCTGAAGCCAGCAAAAACTCCTTCCAGTTCACATAGTCAGTGGTTAGAGAAGAAGCACTTCATTTCCCAGACATCTGACCAAGCTTAATCCTGGATCGATCCATGGGAACTATTTAAGTGACATGAACACCATGACGCTTCCCGCTTTACACCATTAAACGTCCTCCTAGACCGCAGGAGAAAGACAACTGCCTTTGTTCAATCATCGTGCACTGATGGGACTCAGGTTTTCTTGTGAATTTCAAGTTTGCTTTCTGTTAACAGGAAAGGGACCACATGGACCCGGAGGCATGTCAGTTTGTTTCCCCCCAGGGAGCCAGCTGAGTGACTATGGAGCTCCCACCTGCCAGGGAAGTGTAAGCTGGCTGGAGCTCATTAAACCAAGGGGCAAACCTTCAGAATTTCCAGAACTGCTCGACAGCTGAGTGAGTGAGTTCTGGCCCAGGGAGCATGCTCACGGGGGTTTCCTTAGCTGAGCCTCAAGGTAGGTCTGATTCTGCACCCAGAAGCAGCTCCCAGGGTCTCAGATCAGAGAAACTCCCAAGGAAGAGGGAGAATCACAAAGCCCTGTGCCGTAGGCAGGGCAAGCGGTCCTGGTTTTCCCATTTTTGGAAAAAACAGCAGCCTCCCCCGCCCCCGCCCCCTCCCAGCTCCTGTTTATTCATGGCCTGGGAATGGGAGGAGGGCACAGAGATCTCAGCAGACCCCTTGAGGGAACAAAGGACCCCCTTTGGGGATGGTGGTTTAACTGCAGCCCACCTAGAGGCTTATTTCAAGGCCAGTCATCAGGTCACCCAGAAAAAAAACGTTTGTAACTTCCACAGGTTCTGTTTGAGAATGTGTTGTGGGATCGATCCCCCTACACCAGGCTTAGGGAGGCCGCAANGAGAATGTGTTGTGGGATCGATCCCCCTACACCAGGCTTAGCCCGACAAGTGGCCCAGAGCTGGACACTGGTGGCATCTTTGAGAGTCAAGGGCAGATTGGATCGATAGTCCAAAAGGGAATATTCAAATGGAAAGAAGTGTCAACATAAAGCGGCCAAGTTCACTGGGAAGCTCATACAGGGTTAGGGGAGAGAAAATGTGAAATTAGCCCAGCAAGTGATCGGTCCTGCCTTACCCCACTAATTGGAGTGGGACTTTCGTAAGGGTGACCTTCCAGTTTGCTGACGGGGCGTCACGTGATTGTCTGAATTGTGCTGGTTCCAAATTGATTTCTTACTCCGTTTGTTTATTTATCATTTGGTTTCGACCCTGTCTGCTTCCCCCAAAGGATTGGAGGCGGCTTTCTTCCCTAGCTAATTTTCAAAGCAGAACCATTTTGCAAGACCTTTTCACACCGCTGGCAGCAGCAGGAGCCGGGCCCCAGTTCTGGTTACTGAACTAGTCAACACAAGGAGTATTTATGGGGCTACAAAAGAGAGAGAAAGGCTGTCTCTGTCCTTTCTACTTGGCCCAATCTACTCCTGGGGCCTCGGGAACTTTAAGGGGTGGGGAGCAAAGGTGAGAACCTCAGAACAAAAGGGGACATGTGGCAATTAGGAACTCAGGAGTCTCCTATAGAAACTGAAAGATGGAGGGGCCTTTTTAGAGATCACCACCTGTGTTTCCCAAATCGAGGTCAGCCGACCCGCCAGGACTCCAAGACTGTGTGCTGGGGTGGGGTGGGGCTTGAAACCCCAGGAGAAACTTTATGTCTTCTTTCCTTAAATATATTGATTGGTGAGTGGAGGCAGGGGGAGGACTCTTTTTTTTTTCTTTTAGACCTGTCGTTTTTACATTAAAACAAGCACATACGCATTTTAAAGCTGAAAAGAAGAGATTTCAAAGAAACCCCCTGCTTTTAGCAGACTGTTTCGTATTATGCTCAGAGCCTGCCTCCCTCCCACCCCCTTCAGGGGCACTTGTATAAGCTTTTGGTGATATTTCAATGGGAAAATTTAAGAAGCTTTAAGACGATTGTGCAACCCAGTGCCGTCCAATAGAAATACAATGTGTGCCACATGCACAATTTACATTTTCTGGGAGCCAGATTAAAAAGAAAAAAAAAAAGCCAGGTGAACTGAATTTTAGAAATATATTGGCTTTAACATGATATAACCAAAATATTATCATTTCAACACATAATCGGTATTTTAAAACTCACTAATGAGATCGTTTACATTCTTTTTCTCATACTAAGTGTCTGACATCCAGTGTGTATTTTCCACTTTCCGCACAGCCCAGTGCAGGCTAGCCACGTTTCCAGCGCTCCACGGCCACACGGGGCCAGTGGCAGCTCCCCTGGACAGGGCTGGCCTCGCCTGTTCATTTTACAGAGGAGGACATAAGGCCCTGAGGTTCCAGTTTCCCATCTACCTTCCTAAACTTTCCCTACAAACCTTTGAATTCTTCCGCAGCCCTTTTCTCTTCCCTTACGGTGTGACTGTTCTCTTACTTTGAGAAGCAGGCAAGCAGGCACGTGCTGCATAGACCGTATTGGCTCATATGCTTTGCCTTTTACTTTCCACACTCCGTACAGCACCACCTTTCCGGCCCCACACAAACCAGAATGCTCTACGCTGTGGCGTGGTGTCACGGGGGCAGCCTTCTAGGCTTCCTGACCAGACATTCCCAGCCCTGGTCAGACAGGAATGGGTGCCCATGGGTTCACGTGTGAAGCCCACTCCCCCACCCCCACTGACTACACACACACACACACACACACACACACGCACGCGCATGCTCATGCATTTTAAAAAGAGGCCTTCTGGAAATCAGAGCCTCATCCCAGCCTTGGATTGCAGGAACCCTTCCACACTAGGACTGCAGCGGTGGGAAGTGGCCTTTAAAGATGCAGTCTGTAAATTCTATGACACTTGTCTGCATGTCATTGTTAAAATAAATGGGAAAATACAGTGAATATAAGGGAGAAAAGGAAACACACCCACAATCCTTCTCCCCAAACATAATCACAGCTCATAGTATTTCCTTCCTGCAGGAGGTCTTTGGACGGACCTCATACACTTCCAAGGAAGGCCCAGCTGTGACCGGGACCGCAGTGGCCGGCCGGCTCCCTTGGGACATTTCACACAGCCTTGGCTGCTGGCCAGGGCTTCCTAAGGAAGTGTAACTCTCCCAGCCCCTTCCCACAGGACTCTCCACCTTCAGCTCATGAAATCGAATTGAGACACTCCCACTGCCTCCTGGCGAGCTCCAGTGCCTGCC
Organism: Ailuropoda melanoleuca; assembly: GCF_002007445.2. Classification (NCBI taxonomy): domain Eukaryota; kingdom Metazoa; phylum Chordata; class Mammalia; order Carnivora; family Ursidae; genus Ailuropoda; species Ailuropoda melanoleuca. Next base: position 95,591,587 of record NC_048238.1, on the reverse strand, counting down.
GGGCCGGCAGGTCCTCTGTGGGGCCTGGAGCCCTTTGCCCTTGTGCCCGGGGAGCTGAGCCGCTGAAGCAGGAAGGGCTTTGGTGGGGGCGCGCATTGTCCGCCTCCTCCAGGCAGCGGTGGCCCACAGAGGTTCCTTGACCTCAGTGGCCCCAGGCTGACCCCCTGCCAGAGGAGAGGAGCCCGACTGCCAAGAATGCAGTGGAATCCCGCTGAGGCTGGAGCCGTGGCCCGAGAAAATGTGCGGAATGCCATTTGTTAAGACACACTGGCCTTTGCACAGAAAAGCTCTTTGGGCTTCAACAAAGGTAGGACGCATTGTTTCAGGACTAAGGGTCTGATCCAAGTTCACTTCGGTCTGTCTCAAAAGGAGGACAGCAGCTCATTAAAAACAGAGCAAAGTAGCCGAGCTGCAGAGATGACTTGAACTTGACAAAGTTCCCACCCTGTCTCCGTTTGGAGCCTGATGTCAAATCTCCTGTTAAAAACAACAACCAAAAAAACCCTTGGGCTGTTCACAAAAGGGGGTATTCTTTTAAGGATCAGTCCACTGATACACAGTGTTAAGGAAAAGATTTCGAAATTACTATTATTTAGAAAATTATTATTATTATTATTAGAAATGATCAGTATTATTCATTTGCATTAACTTGGTGATGGGGGAGGGTGTGTGTTGGGGAGAGGTACCTGGTGGAATAAAATCATACCTAGCCTGGAACTGCCTAACATTGGCCTAATACTTTCCAGTTGACAAACATTGTTCAATAAAATCGCTTTTTCATATATTTAAATAAAGCGCAACCCTGGGAATAAGCAGAGAGGGATGGGCTATTATTTTGGTGAAATAGGAAACTGAGGCCACTAGGAGGTAAAGGACAGGCCCATGCTGACCAGGCTTCGAGTGTAAAAGATACTGTTAATAACACACTCGTCATCATCACCATCCTGTCAATAACAGCTGGCCCATGTAGTGCCTCCTTCGCGCCAGATAGTGCTTTTTTAAAAACATTTTTTAGTTTAAATTCAATTAATTACCATACAATGTATTATTGATTTCAGAGGTAGATAGAGGTCAGGGACTCATCAATCTTACA
>NC_048238.1:95578028-95590077 GCF_002007445.2 Ailuropoda melanoleuca | reverse complement strand
GGCTGCTGGCCAGGGCTTCCTAAAGAAGTGTAACCCTCCCAGCCCCTTCCCACAGGACTCTCCACCTTCAGCTCATGAAATCGAATTGAGACACTCCCACTGCCTCCTGGCGAGCTCCAGTGCCTGCCGGGCCGGCAGGTCCTCTGTGGGGCCTGGAGCCCTTTGCCCTTGTGCCCGGGGAGCTGAGCCGCTGAAGCAGGAAGGGCTTTGGTGGGGGCGCGCATTGTCCGCCTCCTCCAGGCAGCGGTGGCCCGCAGAGGTTCCTTGACCTCGGTGGCCCCAGGCTGACCCCCTGCCAGAGGAGAGGAGCCCGACTGCCAAGAATGCAGTGGAATCCCGCTGAGGCTGGAGCCGTGGCCCGAGAAAATGTGCGGAATGCCATTTGTTAAGACACACTGGCCTTTGCACAGAAAAGCTCTTTGGGCTTCAACAAAGGTAGGACGCATTGTTTCAGGACTAAGGGTCTGATCCAAGTTCACTTCGGTCTGTCTCAAAAGGAGGACAGCAGCTCATTAAAAACAGAGCAAAGTAGCCGAGCTGCAGAGATGACTTGAACTTGACAAAGTTCCCACCCTGTCTCCGTTTGGAGCCTGATGTCAAATCTCCTGTTAAAAACAACAACCAAAAAAACCCTTGGGCTGTTCACAAAAGGGGGTATTCTTTTAAGGATCAGTCCACTGATACACAGTGTTAAGGAAAAGATTTCGAAATTACTATTATTTAGAAAATTATTATTATTATTATTAGAAATGATCAGTATTATTCATTTGCATTAACTTGGTGATGGGGGAGGGTGTGTGTTGGGGAGAGGTACCTGGTGGAATAAAATCATACCTAGCCTGGAACTGCCTAACATTGGCCTAATACTTTCCAGTTGACAAACATTGTTCAATAAAATCGCTTTTTCATATATTTAAATAAAGCGCAACCCTGGGAATAAGCAGAGAGGGATGGGCTATTATTTTGGTGAAATAGGAAACTGAGGCCACTAGGAGGTAAAGGACAGGCCCATGCTGACCAGGCTTCGAGTGTAAAAGATACTGTTAATAACACACTCGTCATCATCACCATCCTGTCAATAACAGCTGGCCCATGTAGTGCCTCCTTCGCGCCAGATAGTGCTTTTTTAAAAACATTTTTTAGTTTAAATTCAATTAATTACCATACAATGTATTATTGATTTCAGAGGTAGATAGAGGTCAGGGACTCATCAATCTTACATAACACCCAGTGCGCGTTACATCACCTGCCCTCCTTAATGCCCATCACCCAGTAACCCCATCCTCTCACTCCCTCCCCTCCAGCAACCCTCAGTTTGTTTTCTATGATTAAGAGTCTCTTATGGTTTGTCTCCCTCTCTGGTTTTTGTCTTGTTTTATTTTTTCCTCTCTTCCCCGACGATCCTCTGCCTTGTTTCTTAAATTCCACATATGAGGGAGATCATATGACAGTTGTCTTATTTCGTGTTCTAAGGGCTTGGAATGTATTTACTCATTAAACTAACTACGATCCTATGAAGGCAGGTGTCATTGCCCTTCGCATTTTATAAGTGAGGAAATAGCAGCACAGGGATGTCGGGTACCTTGCCTGAAGTCACACAGCTAATATGCGTCGGGACATGGATTTGAACCCGGGACCTCTGCAACTCCTAACTCTGGTTCCCATCGCCCTTTCTCCTCAGCAGAATGGAAAGAGCATCTAAGTGTGGACCCCGGTCCAGGGCGGTGCTGTCATGTTGGACCCCAGCGCGTATTGCTTCTTGCAGCATTTCCCGCGTGACTACTCTTCTTACAGGCGCTGTGCGTGTAGGGGAGATGGTGGTGGTGAGAAGTGAAAGAGAAGAGATCTTCAAGAAACGTACTTGTTTTCTTATGACAAGTGTATTTATTTATTGCTCCTGTCCTCACTGTGTTTATGCTCTAGGGTGATAGACAAATGTGTGAACATCTAATGAGCTGGAATGCAAAAGGCTCAAGGGAGGTACTGGTAATCTGTGGGGAGAGCCGGCACCTCAGCAGGAAGCACAAAGGGCAGCAGGGCCGGAGGTTTGAATGGAATGCTGAGGAAGTTAACTTTTATCCTGTAGGTGATGAGGAACCGTTGAACAATTTTGAGGAGAATGAGAGAAGGACGTGATGTGCCACGCTTTATAAGGAAGAGGATGGGAGAGACAGGGCTGCATTCCTTCTGGAAGCTTCCGTGGAGAATCTGTTTCCTTCCCTTTGCCAGCTTCTAGAGGCTTCTAGAGGCTGCCTGCATGTCTTCTTAGTAAATGGCCCCTTCCTCCACCTTCCAAGTCACAAGTACAACATTTTCGAATCTCTCTCTGACTTCTCCTTCCATCGTCATATTTGCTTCTCTGCCTCCGATCCTCCTGCCTCCCTCTCATAAGGACCTTGTGATGACATTGCGTCCATCGGGATAATCTAGGATAACCTCCCCAATTCAGGATCCTTAATATAATCACATCTGCAGAGTCCCTTTTGCCAGGGAAGGTCACAGGTTCTGGGGATTAGAACCTGGGCATCTTTGGGGGGTCATTACTTACCCTGCCATGCCTAGGTTCCCTGAAACCACCTATTTCTCAAGTAACTTACAGAAGAAGGGGTGCCCTTCAGCTGTAATGATTTAGGTTTTCTTCCTGGCATTTGGTGAAACTGTGGTGGAGACGTCATATGGGACAAGAGTGGTCTCTCCACGACTCTCCCCTGCCACTCACAGGGGTCTCTGACAATGAGACATGTCACTGACCTCAGAAATAAGCCACTCGGGGGCCCCGGCTGGGCTATTGCTGAGCTCAGAATGAAAAAAATTAAGAACCAAAGGAACCTCAAAAGAGTTTAATTCAAAGACTTTCACTGAGCTGCTATTTTTTTCCTCTTGGCCAAGGACTTCGCCAGCTGCTAGAGAAAGAACCGTGATTAAGACTTGGCCCTGCTCTCAAGACGCTTACGCTCTGTGGGGAAGGCAGATAAACGGCGCAGCACCGCGTGACATGTGTCCCTGTGTCTGCATAGCCTCCAGAAAGTTGAAACCTCCATGAGGCCCTTGGGGACATCTGGAGGGGCCAAGCTGACCCAATGGAAGGAGGAACCAATAAAGAGCTAATATACATTGAGAGCTTTAAAATTAACCTAAGCACTTTACATATGTGAGCTCATTCACGCCTCCTAACTCTCATTATGCCCACTTTACAGACGTGGCACAGAGAACTTAAGTGACTTGTCCAAGGTCACACAACTGGCAAGTGGCAGAACCGCGATCCGGGCCAACTGGCTTCAAAGACCATCTTTTTAACCACCACGTGATACGCAGGCTGCATGAAGATGTTCTGCTTGGGTCGGCTCCCTGGAGGGCTGGGATGACTGAGGTAGATCTCCAGACTAAAGCAGTACCCCCGACTTCAGAGGGAAAAGTTTGTTCTTGGAAATAACTAGTCGACTATTCTATCTGTGACTATAGCCCTTAAGGAACTCTGGGAGTGCAAGCCGGTTTTCCTGCTTCATCGAAAGAAAGCAAAACAGGAGAGGCAAATACGGTGGTGGAAAGAAAAATCCTCCCCCCCCACCCCCCGCTATACTCCTGAAAGAAAGCAACATGCTGTCAGAACTCCGTGCGCATACTTCTCTCTTTACGGGGTTAACGAAGAGTTGACTAGATAAATATCTTGACTCTATGCTGGATCCTCTAATTTAAACCCCATCCATTTGGCTTTCAGACAAGGGTCGAGTTAAAGCTTCTTCTGCTCCAGCTATGAATAAATGGTTTGCTGAGGAAATGAATGGTGTAAACCCAAATGCCTGGACGAATTTAAGAGAACAAATGTCTCAACCCCCCTCAAACACTGCCGATGTATACACTTACATAAAGAAATAATATGCTGATTGAAAATCATTCTTCATCATTCAGCAGACCCACCGAGGATTTCTATGTAATCGTTGTGCTAGGCGCAACCTAATAACTGTATGAAAATAACCTTGGAACAAGCTCGGGGGGCCTGGCATAGCCCACCTCTGCTTTCCATCACTTTGTGTATGCATATAATAAGCTTTAGGGCTTTAGCATTCCTTGACATTTAGTTTAGTTTTTTTATCAACTGTCTTCAAAGGGGTCTTTAAAAGACTTCTTCCCCTCACCTCATATTTCATGGCATTATTTGAGCTCAGTGTGTTTTGAATATATCACAGCTGAGCTTCTGGAAATAAAGTGGAAGGTTTTGAGTGGTGTAGTCTCTGGGGCCTAGACTGGCCTTCCGCCAGACAAATACCTGTCTTTCGAGTCAGCCACCAATGGCCACTCCTCCTGTGATTCCCAGGAGGAATGGGCTGCCCGCCCACATGCCCGCTGCACCTGGCGCGACCCTGTCACAGCACCAGGGCGTACCGCGTGTACAGGTCTGGCTCCTTCACTCGGCTCGCAATGCCTCCAGGGCAAGGGCCCTTTCGGGGTTTTTTTCTAAAGCTTTTTAAAAAAACATTATTTTAAAGTAATCTCTATACCCAACGTGGAGCTCGAATTCACCATCCTGAGATCAAGAGTTGCATGCTCTTCCGACTGAGCCAGCCAGGCGCCCCTTCTAAAGCTTTTTTTAAATTGAAGTGTAATTGACACACAATATCCTATTAGTTTCAGGGGGTACATCGTAGGGACTGGATGTTTTTACGCATTATGAAATGATCCCCACGATACGTCTAGTTACTACATGTCACCATACAACGTTGTGATGATATTTTTGACTATATTCTCTATGCTGTACTTTCCATCCCTGTGTTTCATTCATTTTATAACTGGAAGTTTGTACCTTTTAATTCCCTTCCTTCTATGTTGCCCACCCCCACCCTGTAACCACCAGTTTCTTCTCAGTATATATGAATCTGTTTCTGTTTTGTTTTGTTTTTAAGATTCCACATATAAGTGAAATCATTCGATATTTGTCTTTCTCTGTCTGACTTCTCTTAGCATAATAGCTTCTATGTCCACCCACGTTGTCGCAAATGGCAAGATTTCAGTATTTTTACGGCTAATATTCCATTGTGCGTATATACCACCTCTTCTTTATCCATTTGTTTGTTGATAGGCATTTAGATTACCTCAAGCTTTTAACAACTATTTTAATTATACAAGTAATACCTGAAAACAGTTTCATTGTGAGAAAAATAAAGATAAAACAACATTTCTTCTTCATTCCCCTATTCCTGTTCCCTCCATATCTATCCACATACTTCTGTTTTGTTTTAAATTTAAATTTTATTTTTAATTGTGGTTACAAGGGCATGACATTAAACTTACCATCTTAATCATTTTAAGTACAGTTGACCTTTGAATGACACAGGGGCTAGTGGCACTGACCTTCCACATGGTCAAAAATCCATGAGTCATTTTTGATTCCTCCAAAACTTTACAAACAGAAAGTTAGTAAACTTTACGGAGAACATAAGCTGTCAATTAACACATGTTTTGAATGTTGTGTCTATTATACACTGTATTGCAATAAAGTAAGCTAAAGAAAAGAGAATATTAAGAAAATCATAAGGAAAATAAAATACAGTTACTGTACTGCACTGTATTTATCGAAAACTATTCACTTCTAAGGGGACCTGCACAGTTCAAACCTGTGTTGTGCAAGGGTCAACTGTATACAGTGCAGTAAGTATATTCACACTGTTGTGCAACAGACCTCTAGAACATGTTGTTCTTGCAAAGCTCTATGCCCATTAAAGACCATCTCCCACCAGCCCTACCCTTGGCAACCACCTTTCTCCTTTCTGTCTTTTCACTATTCCATGTACCTCTTAAGTATGGCCATACAGTATGTGTCCTTTTGTGACTGCCTTATTTCACTCAGCATAACGACTCCAAGGCTGATCCATGTTGTAGCATGTGTCAGAACTTCATTCTTTTTTAAAGTTGAGTAATATTCCACTATATAGCTATATCTCATTTTGTTGATCCCGTCATCTGTCAGGGACTTTGGGGTTGGTTGACTTTCTTGGCTGCTGTGACTAATGCAGCGGTGAGCACAGGTGTGCAAATATCTCTGAAATCCTGCAATAAATTCTTCGGTGTATCTACCCGGAAGCAGGCTCACTGGCTCATAGGATCATTCTGTTTTTATTTTTTTTTGAGGAGCCACCAGACTGTTTTCCAGAGCAGCAGCCCCAGTTTGCATTCCAACTGACAATGTGCGTGGGCTCTGATTTCTCTGCGCCCCTGCCAACACTTGTTGTTTTCTGTTCTGTTCGTTGTGGCCATCCTAATGGGTGTGGGCGGATATCTCATTGTGGTTTTGATTTGCAAGGATTACTGATGCTGAGCATCTTTTCATATGCTTGTGGGCTATTTGTATGTCTTCTTTAGAGAATTGTGAGTTGAAGTGCTTTGCTTATTTTTTTAAATTTTTAATTTTTTAGAGGGGGGAGGGGCAGAGGGAGAGAGAGAGGATCTTAGGAGGCTCCCAGGCGCGGCGCGTTTAGCCCCTCGAGGGGCTCCATCTCACATCCCTGAGATCACGACCTGAACTGAATCAAGAGTCAGATGCTCAATCGACTGAGCTGCCAGGTGCCCCTCCTTTGTTTATTTATTTTTTGTTAAAGATTTATTCATTTATTTGAGAGAGACAAAGAGAGAGAGCATGAGCAGGAGGGGCTGAGGGAGAGGGAGAGGGAATCCCAAGCAGACTCCACACTGAGCATGGAGTGTGCCCCGGGGCTGGCTCGAACCCAGGCCCCTGAGATCACGACCTGAGCCGATACCAAGAGTCAGACACCCAACTGACTGGGCCACCCAGGCGCCCCACATATTGCTTATTTTTAATCAGCTTATTTATTTTTGTGGCTGCTGAGTTGTATCAGATGCATGATTTGCAAATAATTCCTCCCATTGCATAGGTTGCTTTTTTATATTGTCAATTATTTCCTTGGATGCACAAAAGTTGTGAAGTTTGATGGAGCCCCATTTATCTATTTTTGCTTTCGTTGCCTACACTTTTGGTGTCATATCCAAATGATCACTGCCCAATCCAATGTGCTGAAGCTTTTTCTCTGTGTTTTCTTCTGGGCATTTTAGAGTTTTAGGTCTTAAGTTGAGGTCTTCAATCCATTTTGAGTTATTTTTTGTGTGTGGCATAAAGTAAGGGTCAACATCATTCTTTTGTATGTGGATATTGAGTTTTCTCTACACCATTTGTTGAAGGAAATATCCTTTCCCCATTGTGTGGTCTTGGCACCCTTGTTGAAGATCATTTGACCATATATGCAAGGGTTTATTTCCGGGCTCTCTATTCTGTTCCACTGGTTTGTATGCCTGTCTTTATGCTGCTAATGCACTATCTTAATTATTATTACTTTATAGTAGGTTTTGAAATCAGAAGTGTGAAACCTCCAACTTTGTCCATTTTTTTTAAGGCTGTTTTGGTTGTTTGAGGTCCCTTGGGATTCCCTATAAATTTTACCATTTTTTTCTAATTCTATAAAAAATGCCATTGGCATTCTGATGAGGATTGCACTGGATCTGTAGATCCCTTTGGTAGTACGGACATTTTAACATTATGTCCTTTAATCCACATACATTCGATGTCTTCCATTTATTTGTATCTTTTTAAATTTCTTTTAGAATTTTTTTTTTAGTTTTTAGTGTACAAGTCTCTTCCCTCTTTAATTAAGTTTATTCCTAAGTATTTTATTCTTTTTGATGGCAATGAAAAAATGAGATTGTCTTCTTAATTTCATTTTCAGATTGGTTATTTGTTAGCTTATAGAAATGTAATTGACTTTTATGGTTAATTTGTATCCTGCAACTTTGCTGAAGTTGGTTATAAGTTTTAACAATTATTTAGGGGCACCTGGGTGCCTCAGTCATTAAGCGTCTGCCTTCAGCTCAGGGTGTGATCCTGGGGTCCTGGGATCGAGCCCTACATCGGGCTCACTGCTCCACTGGGAGCCTCCTTCTTCCTCTCCCACTCCCAATGCCTGTGTTACCTCTCTCGCTGGCTGTCTCTCTCTCTGTTAAATAAATAAATAAAACCTTTAAAAAAACAAACAACCCCCCCAAAACCCCCAAAACTATTATTTAATGTGGAATCTTTAGGGTTTTTTACATGTAAGATCATGTCCTCTGTGAGCAGATAATTTTACCTCTTTCTTTCTAGTTTGGATGCCTTTTATTTCTTTTTCTTGCCTAATTTCTCTGGCTAGAACTTCGAGTACTATGTTGAAAAGAAGTGGCAAGGGTGGGCATCCTTGCCTTTTTCCTGATCTTAGGGGAAAAGTGTTTGGTCTTTCACTGTTGAATATGATGTTAGCTACAGCCTTTATTATGATGAGGTAGTTTCCTTCTGTTTCTAGATTGTTGATTGTTTTTTTTTTATTATGAAAGGGTGTTGAATTTTGTCAAATCCATCCAACTGAGATGATCTGGCATTTTATGGTCCTTCATTCTGTGTATGTGGTATATTACATTGATCGATTTTCATCTGCTGAACCTATCCTTGCATTATAAGTATCAATCCAATTTAGCCATAGTGTATAATCCTTTTAATGTGCTGTTGAATTCAGTTTGTTAGTATTTTGTTGGGGACTTTTGCATCAGAATTCATCAGGGGTATTGGTCAGCAGGGTTTTTGTGGTATCTTTGTTTGGCTTTGGTATTGGGGTAATGCTGACCTCATAGGATGAGTTTACAAGTGTTCCCTCCTCTGTGTCCAGATCCTTTTCACATACTTACAGAGGTGTATATGTGTACAGAAATCTGTAGTTTTGTTTAGAATGTTTTCTTAAAACTTCAATGATATCAGACCAGACAGATTTATTTTGTTCAGTTTGGTTTTCATGCAGGGGGGGCTTGGAGAGCTCTTTGTGGTGGTACCTATTGAGTCCTCCCCATTCCTTTAAGGGGCTGCAGTCTCCAATTGGTATGTAATTGTCTCCTATGTCTCAGGCACTGTGCTATTAGGTGTCAGAGGGGAAAACATAGTGTTGGGATATGCCTGTGAACAAGACAAGCAAGACCTCTGCCCTCAGGGAGCTTACATTCTAGTTGGAAGGGAAAGACAGTAACCCACTTTGTAAGTTAATTTCTGATTATGGCAAACGCTATGATGAAAATAAAAGGGTCATGTGATGACATGGCCTGGAGGTTGGAAGGTTCTCGAGTTTGTCAGGGAAGGCTTCGAGGAGCCATCCATGCGGACATGTAAATGTTTGTTGAGTGAATGAATGAATACATAAATAAAATATTAACAGAATGAATAAATAGAAGTGAGTCGGTTCCTGGCAGGAGCACGCTTACCATTCCATAATGTATATAGCTCTACATAGCTACAGCTTTCTCTAGAGAGTTAACTCTCTGCCAAGGATAGGCCATGGGACGGGTAGGACCAGATGTCCCAAGGTTCGATGATGTTCTAACTCAAGAAAGAGCCATGTGAGTCAACTTTGGAGACCAGGATTTTTGCTACTGGGTGATTTGAAGCTTTGAAGTACATGAGCAGATGGCCTTCTCCTAAGGGGAGGGTTTAGGAGATGAGGTTCCCTGAGTTTAGTGTGGCTAAAGTCGCCTGCACACCACTAGCTGGCAGAGACAATTACAGGACGTGTACCTGCAGGGAAGGTTGAACTGAGGATAAGCGATGAGTTGAAGGGTACAGGAAAAAGTGAGGAGTAGCTAGATGGCATCAGAACGTCCCAGAACAGGGCCACCGCAGGAGATCATGGTATCAGCTCGCTCTTTTTATCTAAGGCTGACAAAGGGTGAGAAAGCCCCTGTTAAGCCTCCATTTCCTCCCTCACTGAGAGGGACACAGATAGGAGTAGCTCTTTCAGGAAGGTGGGAAAGCTATGGGAGCCATGGAAACAGAGCTGATGTCAGAGCCAGAAACACCACCATTCTAAGTGTCACTGTGGCCTTTTGGCACTGGGTAGATAGGAGTAGCTATGGACTGAGTGGCCAGCCCAGAAAATATCCTGTGGCTTTACTCCTAGAAATGTGACAGTAGCCAGAGATGAGACTTCTTACTTGTCGAGCTCTTGCATAACAGCACCCATGGGGATTTGGCTGGGTTTTCATGAATCACTAACCTGATGGGGAGTTCTGATGTTTCTCTTTGGATCCCCAAAGGAAGTTACATATCCATGGAGTTAGATATGTATTTTCTCTGAAAACTCACTGCATGACCGTGGCCTGTTAAACATATTCCCCCGTAATCAGGCATGGATTCAAACCACTTGAAGTACGGCGCCTTTCAAAAACCTGCAATAAGGGTGCCTGGGTGGCTCAGTCAGTTAAGCTCTCACTTCGGCTCAGGTCATGATCTCAGGGTGCTGGGATCGAGTCCCAGCATCGGGTTCTGCACTCAGCGGGGAGCCTGCTTCTCCCTCTCCCTCTGCCCCTTCCCCTGCTCTCGATAGCTCTCTCTCTCTCTCTCTCTCAACTGGAATGGGAGCTGGGAGTCCTGGCTCCTAGCCTGTGACATTTTACATGCCTCCCAACCTCTCTGGACCGCAGCTTCCTCACCTATAACGTGATGAGGCCAGACTAGATGATTTCAACTGCTCCTTCCAGCCTGAGATTCCATGATTAGATGACTTTCAAAAACATAGATAGAGTCCCCTGGGGCCTGTGGCGATTTCATGAAAACCACAGAGGTCAAATAGGTCCAGGCCTCTTGGGTTCGGAGGAGGAAATGTAGGACATTATTTACAAGATTTGCTAGATCCTGAAGTAGTCGGGTTTGTCAAATATGCAGTGAAGAAGGAAATGAGAAACCCAAGATTAAACATGAAGGGACAAGAAGAAAAGATCAAAGCCTTTGTGCTTTATTCCCCAGTTGCAAAGTGCAGCTGTTGGGGACTTCCCCCCGCCCCCTACGCTCTGCCTCGCCCCGCCCCCTGCTCCCCTCGGGCTAGCGGGAGCCGGCGCTTGAATGCAGCGGCTGAATAAAGGCCAGAGAGCGGGGGCCTATTCAATGGCCTTTCTCTACCCTTTAGGGACTGCGCTGGCAGCCCGTTGGAGCCTGAATCTAAGAGAGCCTCTCATCTTATTGCCCCTTTTCCTTTGTTCCTGACTCTGGAGGACCAGGCTTCGTTCCAGACAGAGTCCCGCAGAATAGGCCCGTGACTCTGGCGGTCAACGTTTGGGTTATCTCGAGTTTTTCCAGTTGGGGACTAATTTGCTTCCAATGTTGTGAAAATGTACTTTCAAGGAATTTTTCCCAAATGTTTGGTAGTAATAAGAGATGGCTGCAGAGTTGGATCTGGTTTTCTCCACTCCAGAGGAATCCATGGTAACGTTAAGCTTTTTGTCACTGCAACGGAGCACAGGAGCTAAAGGGGACTCTAGCTCTCACCCCTGCCACCGAAGTTAAGCTCAGGGAGCAGAAGTTTGGGAAATTGGGTTTTAATCTTTGCAGCAATTTTTTTTGCAGTAATTAAAAAAAGAAGAATAGCAGTTTGGAATATTGTGCTTTTTATTTTGATGTCGCTTAGTCTGAAGTAGGCAGCCAGTGGTGGTGGCCCTTGGTAAGGACCCGCATTCCATAGAGGCCACAAAGTCGACACTGTGAAATTAAGGCAGAGGTGCCAAAAGTCCTGGGTTGTGGAGTTGCAAACCTTGTTCCCACCAAAGTGGGAGGCTGGGACCACCCCGGATGACGCCGTGACTCAAAAGATTGGGTCCTGCCAAAGCCACCTGTCCTCACCAGAGTCCCCTCTCTTTAGGGGAGGACTTGCAGTCTGGGGCAGGGTGGCCACAGGAGAGCTGAGGCCAAGGGGAGGGATGTGGGTACAGTTATACTTCAGAGATAGTGCAAGTTCAGTTCCCGACCATCACAATAAAGTGAGGCAAATGAATTTTTCGGTTTCCCAAGTGCGTATAAAAACTATCTTTAGGGGCGCCTGGGTGGCACGGAGGTTAGGCGTCTGCCTTCGGCTCAGGGCGTGATCCCGGCGTTATGGGATCGAGCCCCACATCAGGCTCCTCCGCTATGAGCCTGCTTCTTCCTCTCCCACTCCCCCTGCTTGTGTTCCCTCTCTCGCTGGCTGTCTCTATCTCTGTC
>NC_048238.1:95474738-95577481 GCF_002007445.2 Ailuropoda melanoleuca | reverse complement strand
TTTTTTTTTTATTATGAAAGGGTGTTGAATTTTGTCAAATCCATCCAACTGAGATGATCTGGCATTTTATGGTCCTTCATTCTGTGTATGTGGTATATTACATTGATCGATTTTCATCTGCTGAACCTATCCTTGCATTATAAGTATCAATCCAATTTAGCCATAGTGTATAATCCTTTTAATGTGCTGTTGAATTCAGTTTGTTAGTATTTTGTTGGGGACTTTTGCATCAGAATTCATCAGGGATATTGGTCAGCAGGGTTTTTGTGGTATCTTTGTTTGGCTTTGGTATTGGGGTAATGCTGACCTCATAGGATGAGTTTACAAGTGTTCCCTCCTCTGTGTCCAGATCCTTTTCACATACTTACAGAGGTGTATATGTGTACAGAAATCTGTAGTTTTGTTTAGAATGTTTTCTTAAAACTTCAATGATATCAGACCAGACAGATTTATTTTGTTCAGTTTGGTTTTCATGCAGGGGGGGCTTGGAGAGCTCTTTGTGGTGGTACCTATTGAGTCCTCCCCATTCCTTTAAGGGGCTGCAGTCTCCAATTGGTATGTAATTGTCTCCTATGTCTCAGGCACTGTGCTATTAGGTGTCAGAGGGGAAAACATAGTGTTGGGATATGCCTGTGAACAAGACAAGCAAGACCTCTGCCCTCAGGGAGCTTACATTCTAGTTGGAAGGGAAAGACAGTAACCCACTTTGTAAGTTAATTTCTGATTATGGCAAACGCTATGATGAAAATAAAAGGGTCATGTGATGACATGGCCTGGAGGTTGGAAGGTTCTCGAGTTTGTCAGGGAAGGCTTCGAGGAGCCATCCATGCGGACATGTAAATGTTTGTTGAGTGAATGAATGAATACATAAATAAAATATTAACAGAATGAATAAATAGAAGTGAGTCGGTTCCTGGCAGGAGCACGCTTACCATTCCATAATGTATATAGCTCTACATAGCTACAGCTTTCTCTAGAGAGTTAACTCTCTGCCAAGGATAGGCCATGGGACGGGTAGGACCAGATGTCCCAAGGTTCGATGATGTTCTAACTCAAGAAAGAGCCATGTGAGTCAACTTTGGAGACCAGGATTTTTGCTACTGGGTGATTTGAAGCTTTGAAGTACATGAGCAGATGGCCTTCTCCTAAGGGGAGGGTTTAGGAGATGAGGTTCCCTGAGTTTAGTGTGGCTAAAGTCGCCTGCACACCACTAGCTGGCAGAGACAATTACAGGACGTGTACCTGCAGGGAAGGTTGAACTGAGGATAAGCGATGAGTTGAAGGGTACAGGAAAAAGTGAGGAGTAGCTAGATGGCATCAGAACGTCCCAGAACAGGGCCACCGCAGGAGATCATGGTATCAGCTCGCTCTTTTTATCTAAGGCTGACAAAGGGTGAGAAAGCCCCTGTTAAGCCTCCATTTCCTCCCTCACTGAGAGGGACACAGATAGGAGTAGCTCTTTCAGGAAGGTGGGAAAGCTATGGGAGCCATGGAAACAGAGCTGATGTCAGAGCCAGAAACACCACCATTCTAAGTGTCACTGTGGCCTTTTGGCACTGGGTAGATAGGAGTAGCTATGGACTGAGTGGCCAGCCCAGAAAATATCCTGTGGCTTTACTCCTAGAAATGTGACAGTAGCCAGAGATGAGACTTCTTACTTGTCGAGCTCTTGCATAACAGCACCCATGGGGATTTGGCTGGGTTTTCATGAATCACTAACCTGATGGGGAGTTCTGATGTTTCTCTTTGGATCCCCAAAGGAAGTTACATATCCATGGAGTTAGATATGTATTTTCTCTGAAAACTCACTGCATGACCGTGGCCTGTTAAACATATTCCCCCGTAATCAGGCATGGATTCAAACCACTTGAAGTACGGCGCCTTTCAAAAACCTGCAATAAGGGTGCCTGGGTGGCTCAGTCAGTTAAGCTCTCACTTCGGCTCAGGTCATGATCTCAGGGTGCTGGGATCGAGTCCCAGCATCGGGTTCTGCACTCAGCGGGGAGCCTGCTTCTCCCTCTCCCTCTGCCCCTTCCCCTGCTCTCGATAGCTCTCTCTCTCTCTCTCTCTCAACTGGAATGGGAGCTGGGAGTCCTGGCTCCTAGCCTGTGACATTTTACATGCCTCCCAACCTCTCTGGACCGCAGCTTCCTCACCTATAACGTGATGAGGCCAGACTAGATGATTTCAACTGCTCCTTCCAGCCTGAGATTCCATGATTAGATGACTTTCAAAAACATAGATAGAGTCCCCTGGGGCCTGTGGCGATTTCATGAAAACCACAGAGGTCAAATAGGTCCAGGCCTCTTGGGTTCGGAGGAGGAAATGTAGGACATTATTTACAAGATTTGCTAGATCCTGAAGTAGTCGGGTTTGTCAAATATGCAGTGAAGAAGGAAATGAGAAACCCAAGATTAAACATGAAGGGACAAGAAGAAAAGATCAAAGCCTTTGTGCTTTATTCCCCAGTTGCAAAGTGCAGCTGTCGGGGACTTCCCCCCGCCCCCTACGCTCTGCCTCGCCCCGCCCCCTGCTCCCCTCGGGCTAGCGGGAGCCGGCGCTTGAATGCAGCGGCTGAATAAAGGCCAGAGAGCGGGGGCCTATTCAATGGCCTTTCTCTACCCTTTAGGGACTGCGCTGGCAGCCCGTTGGAGCCTGAATCTAAGAGAGCCTCTCATCTTATTGCCCCTTTTCCTTTGTTCCTGACTCTGGAGGACCAGGCTTCGTTCCAGACAGAGTCCCGCAGAATAGGCCCGTGACTCTGGCGGTCAACGTTTGGGTTATCTCGAGTTTTTCCAGTTGGGGACTAATTTGCTTCCAATGTTGTGAAAATGTACTTTCAAGGAATTTTTCCCAAATGTTTGGTAGTAATAAGAGATGGCTGCAGAGTTGGATCTGGTTTTCTCCACTCCAGAGGAATCCATGGTAACGTTAAGCTTTTTGTCACTGCAACGGAGCACAGGAGCTAAAGGGGACTCTAGCTCTCACCCCTGCCACCGAAGTTAAGCTCAGGGAGCAGAAGTTTGGGAAATTGGGTTTTAATCTTTGCAGCAATTTTTTTTGCAGTAATTAAAAAAAGAAGAATAGCAGTTTGGAATATTGTGCTTTTTATTTTGATGTCGCTTAGTCTGAAGTAGGCAGCCAGTGGTGGTGGCCCTTGGTAAGGACCCGCATTCCATAGAGGCCACAAAGTCGACACTGTGAAATTAAGGCAGAGGTGCCAAAAGTCCTGGGTTGTGGAGTTGCAAACTGTTCCCACCAAAGTGGGAGGCTGGGACCACCCCGGATGACGCCGTGACTCAAAAGATTGGGTCCTGCCAAAGCCACCTGTCCTCACCAGAGTCCCCTCTCTTTAGGGGAGGACTTGCAGTCTGGGGCAGGGTGGCCACAGGAGAGCTGAGGCCAAGGGGAGGGATGTGGGTACAGTTATACTTCAGAGATAGTGCAAGTTCAGTTCCCGACCATCACAATAAAGTGAGGCAAATGAATTTTTCGGTTTCCCAAGTGCGTATAAAAACTATCTTTAGGGGCGCCTGGGTGGCACGGAGGTTAGGCGTCTGCCTTCGGCTCAGGGCGTGATCCCGGCGTTATGGGATCGAGCCCCACATCAGGCTCCTCCGCTATGAGCCTGCTTCTTCCTCTCCCACTCCCCCTGCTTGTGTTCCCTCTCTCGCTGGCTGTCTCTCTCTCTGTCAAATAAATAAATAAAATCTTTAAAAAAAAAACTATCTTTAGGGGCGCCTGGGTGGCTCAGCCGTTAAGCGTCTGTCTTCAGCTCAGGTCATGATCCCAGGGTTCTGGGATCAAGCCCTGCATTGGGCTCCCTGCTCGGCAGGAAGCCTGCTTCTTCCTCTCCCACTCCCATTGCCTGTGTTCCCTCTCTTGCTGTTTCTTTCTGTCAAATAAATAAATAAAATCTTTTAAAAAAACCTATCTTTACACTATACTGTAGTCTCTTCAGTGTGCAAATAGCATTATGTCTCAAATAACAATGTACACACCTTAATTTAAAAATAATGTGTTGCTAAGAAATGCTAACTATCATCTGAGCTTCCAGCGAGTCATAATCTTTTGCTGGGGGAGGGTCCTGCCTCGATGTTGATGGCTGCCGACTGAGCAGGTTGGTGGCTGCTGAAGGCTGGGGAGGCTGTGGCCGTTTCCCAGAATAAGACAAGGAAGTTTGCGGCATCGATTGGCTCTTCCTTTCACAAATGATTTCTCTGTAGTTTGTGATGCTGGCTGATACCATTTTACCCACAGCAGAACTTTCAAAATCGGAGTCCGTCACCTCAAACCCTGCTGCTGTCTTATCAATGAAGTTGATCTAATAATCGGAATCCTTTGTTGTTATTTCAATAATCTTCACAGCATCTTCAGCAGAAGTGGATTCCGTCTCAAGAAACCACTTTCGGGGAGTCTGGCTGGCTCAGTACGTTGAGCGTCTGCCTTTGGCTCAGGTCATGATCCCAGGGTCCTGGGATCGAGCCCCACGTCAGTGTGGAGCCTGCTTGAAAGATTCTTTCCCTCTGCCCCTCCCCCCGACTTTCTCTCTCACGCTCTTTCTCTCTCAACATAAAATAATAAATCTTAAAAAAAAATAGGACAGTGAATCCTTTCCAGAAGGTTTTCAATTTACTTTGCCCACATCCGTCAGAGGCATCACTATCTATGGCAGCCATCACCTTACCAAATGTATTTCTTTTTAAAAATATTTTATTTATTTGAGAGAAAGAGATAGAGCATGAGTAGGGGGTGAGGAGAGGGAGAAGCAGGGTCCCCACAGAGCAGGGAGCAGGTGGGGCTCAGTCAGAGGACTCTGGGATCATGACCTGAGCCAAAGGGGCCACCCAGGTGCCCACAAAATGTATTTCTTGAATAAGACTTAAAAGTTGAAATGACTCCTTGATCCATGGGTCGCAGAGTAGATGCGTCAGCAGGCGTGAAAACAGCATGGACGTGACTGTCTATCTCCATCAGAGCTCTTGGGTGACCGGCTGTGTTGTCAGTGAGTACTAACATTTTGAAAGAAAATTTTTTTTTTGTCTGAGTAGTAGGCCTCAACAGTGGGCTTAAAATATTCAGTAAACCGTGTTGTTTGCAAACAGACGTGCTGTCATCCAGGCTTTGTTGTTCCATTTCTAGAGCACAGACAGAGTCGATTTAGCATATCTCTGAAGGGCCCTGGGATTTGGGGAGTAGGAAATGAGCACTGGCTTCAACTTGAAGTCGCCGGCTGCATTAGCCCCTAACAAGAGAGTCAGCCTGTCCTTTGAAGCTTTGAAGCCAAGCGTTGACTTCTCCTGTGTAGCTATGAAAACCCTAGCTGGCATCTTCTCCCAAAACAAGGCTGCTTCGTCCACATTGAAAATCTGTTGGTTAGTGTTGCCTGCTTTGTTAACGATCGTAGCTAGATCTTCTGGATAACTTGCTGCTTCCCCTTCCACTTTTATGTTCTGGAGATGGCTTCTTTCCTTAAACCACATGAACCAACACCTGCTAGCTTCCACCTTGTCTTCTGCAGCTTCTCCATATCTTTCAGCCTCCACAGAGTTGAGGAGAGTTTGGATTTTGCTCCGCATCAGGCTTTGGCCTAAGGGAGTGTGGTGGCTGGTTGGATCTTCTCTCCAGCCCACTCAGACCTTCCCCACATCAGCAAAAAGTCTGTTTTGCTTTCTTATCCTTCGTGTGTTCACTGGAATAGAACTTTAAATTTCCTTTGAGAACTTTTCCTTTGCCTTCACTCTTCGGCGGTGTAGTGCAAGAAGTCCATCTCTAGGTCTAGCTCGGCCTTTGACGTTCCTTCCTCGCTAAGCTTACTCATGTCTAGCTTTTGATTTAAAGTGAGAGACATGCGACTCTCCCTTTCACTTGAACACTTAGAGGCCACCGCAGAGTTATTAGCTGGCTTAATCTCCATATTGTTGTGTCAGGGCCTAGGGAGGCCAGAGGAGAGGGAAACTGGTGGGGAGCTGGTCAGTGGAGCAGTCAGAACACATACATTTATCAGTTAAGTTTGCCATCTTATAGGGGCATAGTTCATGGCACCCCAAAATAATGACAATAGTGATATCAAAGATCACTGATTACCAATCGCCATTACAAATATAATAATGAAAAAGTTCGAAGTACTGTGAGAATTACCAAAATATGACACAGAACCACGCAGTGAGCAGATGCTGTTGGGAAAATGGCGTCTATAGACTTGCTCGACACTGGGTCACCACAAACCTTCAATCTGTAAAAAAACTCAGTATCTGCGAAATGCAATGAAGTGAAGTGCGTAAAAGGAGGTATGCCTGTCGTCTCAAGAAGCAGCTGTGGGGATCAAGGCCCTGGCACACCCCACCCCAGGCGAATAAGGGAGTGGCGGCTGGGAACCCCATGGATCAGAAGGTGCTTGGGGAGCTGCCAGGTTAGGAAAGAGGAAAGAGATGAAGACATGCATGTGGGGGGGTATGCTAATGATATGACTGCTGGAGGAAGGGCCAGAAAGAGATTCACAAGGAGAGAAAGAGAGGCAGAGACAGAGGTGGTGGTGATGTGGCTCCAAGAAATGAAAATATTTAAAGTAAGAGAGACTCATTTATCTTTTTCCTCGGGCTGGGCTGGGGAGACGTGACTGCGGGTGTGGCTTGAAGGTCTGGCCACACTAGCCTCCTTCCCCTTCTTGCCTGGCCCTGTGCTCAGAGCCCTCTCAGCTCTGACCTCTTGCTCTGGTGGTCTGTGTGTCCTTCCTCTGCCCGCCCCCCCTCCCCTTCTGGTGCCTTCCGCCATTCAGCCTCTTCTCCTCCCTCTCTCTTTGGCTTTCCTCCAAACTTGGCCAGCACCACCTTCCCTGGAGCTGGCCTGAAGTCTCCCATTTTTAGTGCCTCTACCAACACTAAGGAGAAGACGGGACCCAAGGTTTCCAAGCCATGGTGACAAACTCCTGACGAAGGACACTGAACATGCTGTGTGGCCAACAGGAATGTTGGCCTTTCTCCTCTGCAGAACTGGCCAGTGATCCGGAGCCTGCGGAGTCTGTCACGCGGAGCTCTCGCCTCCTGCTGATACCCTCCAGGGCCTCCCATGAAGGCGCTTCCGACCCCTGGTCCCTGTCTCCCTGCAGATGGGTTGTAATAAGCTCATGCTGTTGGTATTTTGTCCCTCGCAGTAAGATTTGTAACTGCCCAAGTTGGCCAACATGGGGGCAAAACCCCCAAAACCAAATTAAGATCCAGCTCGGGTTTACTAGCCCAGAGCGAATGCGCTTTATAGACCCCGAATGTGTAAATGCAGGCTGCCAACGCCTCATGCCTCCAGCTGACTTCCCAAACCCCAACCCTATCAGCAGCCTGTGGCCCTTCAGGCCCCTGCTAGAGGTGACAACTGTGGCTGAGTTTGCCCAAGGGTGGCAGAAACGGGACTGTACTTTACGAGACCTCAGCCCTAAAGAGGTGGTGAGCCTATTGCCAAGCAATCCCCTCAAAAAAAAAAAATCAGGACCCTTGATGTGACCAGCCCGGGCGTGCTTACATGGGCGGCAAGGGGAGATATTTGAAATTGGGACTGTTGTATAAAATACAGGACATGTGTTTGCCAGAATTATGACAGCTACCACTTTCTGTAAACCCAGGGAAGGGCCTCTGCAGGATTACCAGGGACCCTTTGGAAACCCAGTCCTATTCCTATCATTCTGTGCACTCCCCCCCACTTCACCCCATACCCTCCCCCCCAGTCCTCACCCAGCTTTTGGTAGTATTTAGAAGGCCTTGGTCATCACTGAAGGCCAATGATAGAACACAGATTTCAAAAAGGACAGCTTTGCTGTTGTCAACATCATGGGCATTGTTTGTTAGAGTTTATTGGTTTTGGACGAGGATAGGAAGAAGGAGGAGGAATGCCATCAAGCCCTTCCAGCTAGAGCTCCATGAGCCGCAAGACCTGGATTCTGCTGGGCCAGCATCTGCCAGAGTGAAAGCAGGCCCTTTCTTTCTCGGGCTTTCTCTGCCCACTGTTTCCTAGTGCTCGCTTTCCCTGCACAGACAGAGGCAAATGCAGAGATTCTGAACAGTTTTCGGGCCTCTCCTGGCTTTCTTGTCATGTAGCTTAGATACTTTAAAAGAAAAAAAGAACAAAGAGCAAAGTTGAAGTTTCAGAGAAGTTCTTATTTAACGCTGTATTGTAGACAAGATTTTTCTGGTACTACAGTGGGTTGGGCACAGACTAAAGTTCTAGAAAGTCTCTTCTGCTAAGACCATCCTAGGATTCTTTGATGTCAGCGTATCCTATGGGAGAAAAAAAAAATCAATGCTTTCTTCAGGGGGAAGAATTTCATCATTTTATTAACGTTTAATTGTGAAATTATGAAGATTATTGTAAAATTTCATGCAGTCAGGATGTCACACCTGAATGTCAATGTATGGGTGTCACGTAGAGCGTGTCTCTGTGCGTAGGTGTGACTGCGTTGCAACATGAAGGTGAAGCCCTGCCCAGGACTGGGGTACTTGCTAAGAATCTGGTATTTCTTCAGATAAACACTAGGTGGCATGGAAAACTTGATAAATAGAAAACACGAATATCACAAATTGGAAAACAGAGGATGACCCTCTCCTTTGATTCGCAGCAAGTGTAGAAACTCCCCACCGAAGTTCGACAGAAAAACGTCAGCGGTATGGGAGCTGCTGCTTACTGGCACGTTCCCAAGGAGAACTGGGCCGAAGGAATTCGTTCACAAAATCTCCTCGTATAATCCTTTTCCTGAGTATCACTTTATAACATGATGATAAATTCAAAAATATAATTGTCACCATGACCAGATTCCTTAATAGAAGACAGTCTATTTCTGTCAGTGTGGACGTGTTTTTCATTCGAGAAATCCGGACAGACTTTTCTCCTCCCTCTTTTCCTTTATGAAATTGGCCAAGGGAGCAGGGGGGGTGGGGAGAAACAAAGCAGACTCCGATCACTCTCCTCCCAACATCCCTTCGGATGAAAAAGCAGAGTTTTCCCCTCCATTTTGATATTCCCAACATGCTCATTTCCCTGCGCTCGGGGCTGAAAGAGGAGCGAATATCTTTCCCATGATGCCGAGTGCGAGAACCCAGGGAGCAGGTGTCCCAGCTAGAGTTCAATGGCTAGATCACTCCTGAGACTGCCACATCCTCTCCTCGGTTTGGCAGATCCTGGAGGGAAAAGCAAAGCTCCATCACACCAAGGCAGTCTTCTGGCCTTCTAGTTCTTGAAAGTGCCAAAACGCACCCAATTTGCCACCGTGCAGCAATGCCATGGCCCTACCCTTGTCAGGCAGGCCACAGGCTCAAGTCAGGGCTAAAGGATTTTGCTCCCTAGAGCAACAGAGAGTGGCATCTTCCAGGTACAATTTCTGAGAAGAGGAGGCAGGCAGAAGTGCTCCGAAGGGCTTCAGCTCTGTTAAGGGGAGCTGTCTTGTCATGGCTGAAGCCTGTGCTGTAATAGCTTGAAATCTCGCGCCTGCCCAGAGGACCTGCGGTAGATAACCAAGGCCCTCAGGTCCGGTCTTCTTCGAGACTGTGGTCAGGAGCCCGGCAGTGAGAGGGTGTGGTTCTGCTCTACCCTTGACCAGCGGTGTGACCTCTCTGACCCTCGCTGAGCCTCTGAGTCCTCATCTGTGAAATGGGAATGAGATGAGTGGTTTATCTCCACAGAAGAGAATTGAAAACACTCACAGAGACGAGCAGAATTTAACAGGCGTTTTGACCTTGAAGGACTATTTTCCTTCTTGAGGGTTTTGGGGACATGGTATTAAAAAGCACTATAACCTGGTTGCATTTTCTCTGCAACTTTGGACATCTCTGTTTTTCTGTTTCCTCTCTCTCTGGGAATGAATCTGCTAACACAATTTCAGCAAGGATTATGTCCACTTTGTTTGTCCACTGCACTCCTCAGAAGGGATGGTCTTGTTTAAAAATTAATCAGGTCGGGGCGCCTGGCTGGCTCAGTCGGTCCCTCTGTCCCTCCCCCTGCTCACACCCTCTCCCTCTCTCTCTGCCAAATAAATAAATAAAATATTTTTTAAAAAAATTAATCAAGAAAATCCTTTTCTATAAAAACTAGCACATCCAGGATGCCTGGCTGGCTCAGTCAGTTAAGCATCTGCCTTCAGCTTAGCTCATGATCCCAGGGTTGGGGGATCGAGTCCTGTATCAGGCTCCCTGCTCAGGGAGCCTGCCTCTCCTCCTGCTTGTGCTCTCTCTCTGGCAAATAAATACATTAATCTTAAAAAAAAAAAAAGCTACCACATACTGAATGATCAGTTTTGCAAATGTAGATTTTTTTTGCCTGGGGGAGATTCCCCCTTTCCCCCCAACGTTGTATGATGAAAAATATTAAACATATAGCCAGCTTGAAGTATTTTTCCAGTGACTATCTGTATACCGTCACCTGGACTTGGCCACCAGTGTTGCACTGTGTTGCTTTTGTCCTCTGTCTGTGGATCCAGCCATCCCTCCGCCGGCCACTAACCCATCTTATCTTCTTGATGCACAAACGTGGACTTGGGCCAATTGAATTTGCTCAAAATGAGAGCCGTCTATTGGGACTCTTGCGAAGCTTTCACTCTTTTCCTATTTACTTACAAAGAAAAAGCGGGACGCCTGGGTGACTCAGTCGGTGAAGCGTCTGCCTTCGGCTCAGGTCATGATCTCGGGATCCTGGGATCAAATCCCACATCGGGCTCCCTGCTTTGCGGGGAGCCTGCTTCTCCCTTTCCCCCTCTGCCTCTCTCCCTCCCTCTCTGTCTGTCATGAATAAATAAATAAAATCTTTAAAAAAGAAAAAAGAGAAATCGCTGTTCCCCGAAGACTTCATTTTCCCAGGTGAGCTTGCTCTGCACAGATACAGCCTTAGTCGAAGGATGAAGTGCAGCTGTGCTGACGGACTGTTAGCCATGGCCCAGTGAGCCCCAGGTCAGACTGTCCTGACCTAGGTGACCGCACGAGTGACTGGCTAGGGGCATGTGCGTAGTACGCCTACCCCTCCTGCGGCTCCATTCTCCTAGGAGCCAAATTAACATCGGTTCCACCATCATTTCCTTGGGTTAGCCATGGGCCGTCGGCGGCCTGCACGCCCCACACCGTCAGGATTTTATTATCCTCACTGGCCTACGAGGATAGCTGCCCGCCTACCCCGGGGTGTGGCCCTTCATCCTCCACTCGTACACTTTGATCCTGCTTTCTAGGGGCCCTTCTTTATACTACAGAAAATGTAGTGTGTGCCCTCTGACTATCGTCTCAGAGCTAGCCTACTCCCAAATACTCTATAAGTATTCAAAAAAGCTCAAAAAGGCCATCTTTTTTTTCTTTTTTTGGAGCTGTTGCCTTACCGTTTAATGTGTTTATAAAGTTTTCCAGCAAAAAAGGCTGTAGCCTCTGGGGAAAAACCAGCTTATTACAGTGGTTTTTTGTTTGTTTGTTTGCTTGTTTCTTAGTTTCAGAGGTAGAATTTCGTGATTCATCAGTTGCATAGAACACCCAGTGCTCGTTCCATTAAGTGTCCTCCCTAATGCCCATCACCCAGTTATGCCGTCCCCCCAATACACTTCCCCTCCAGCAACCCTCAGTTTACTCCCTAGAGTTAAGAGTCTCTCATGGTTTGTCTCCCTCTGTGTTTTCATCTTATTTAATTTTTCCTTCCCTCCCCCATGTTCAATCTGTTTTGTTTCTTAAATTCCACACATGAGTGAAGTCATATGATAGTTGTCTTTCTTTGACAGACTTATTTCACTTACTGTAAAAGTACTTCTTAATAAAAATTTTCACCGTTGCATTGTAATAGATCTCAGATAGGAGAACATGACTGAGGATTAACTGAAGGCATTTAGACTAAGGTGTGAATGGCTGATAGATTCTTATCTTCCCAGAGATTAATTAGTTCCATTTTAAAGGAAAGTTGCTTATCAGCTCAAAGGGATCTTGAAGTGGTATTGTATGTGGGATATCACAATGCAGTTCGTTTTGTGACCGTCGCTTACTTCCAGACCTGTGCTCGCTCAGTTCCCTTCACCCCTACATACATAGAACAAGGATTTGTTATGTCTGACTCTCTTTTCAGAGAATTTGCCAATCCTTGCTCTGGAGCTTCTCCCTTTGATTTGGGTTCGCTTCCTGCCTTGAGTAAATAACATCTGAAAGGGTCTTAGGTAGTTTCTGGAAAGTTTAGGAGTTTTCTAAACTTGGAACTGATGCACAGAACATCTGGATGATAGGCTCTTGGGAATGCTTCAAGGGTCCCATTGTCACTGACAGATGGGGCCCATCTGCTAGGATGGGCATTTGGAAGCTCCTAAAGTTAAAAAGTCTCTGTTTTAATGGTTTATCGCAAAGGAAATTTTGGGCGTATAGATCCCAATATAGTACTAAAGCTTCCTGTGCCGATTTCCAAAACTTCACAGGGCACCAAATGCACGTTCTTCTTTTAAAAACGATTATTTCTGTATTAGAAAGCTTTATTCAGCTTTCATTGCCAACATAACCATAACGTATCCTACAAAACCAAAATAATTCCAATGATCTCTTGTACTTGTTATAATATATGGTTTTCAAAGCACTTTTATGTATATTATCTTATTTGAGCCTCACAGCGGCGCTGATGGATATGCAGAGCAGATATGTAGATGTCCACGTTATAGATGAGAAAATGGAGCCACAGAGAACTGAAATGACTTGCTCAGGGTCACGCAGCTAATGAGTATCACAACTCGATTTCAGATCTGTCTCCTCTACTGTAGGGCGCGCTAAGTGAGTTGATAAGGAAAGCCATCCATCGTACGAAACAGAAAGATTTAGGCTGGAGGCAGTTGGTACCTGGTCTTGGGCTTGCGTGGTGGCACTTCCAGTCTTCCCCAAGAACTGGGCTTAATAATGACTCAAACTTGGCAGAACGCTCTAGCTAAGAGTTATTGCAGAAAGAGTATGTTGAGCTCCAGGGCCAGCATGTTATAGGAGATCTGGGTAGAACCTTCGTGCGGTCCACTCCTACAAAACAGGGTTAATCCTATTCCAGCAGATGACTCACTACCACACATCTCAAGACAGCACGGATTAACAGCGGTCCAAGCCATTTGGCCAAAGTAATCCTCAATTTGGGTCACCTTGTGAATCTCGCAGACCAATCACTCCCCCCATCTTAGCAGACCCGAGGGTTCACGGGGTCACATTCTTTCTATCTGCTCTACGAAGAAGTGCCAACTCTGATCAGTGACCCAAGTTGGATGCTGAGAACAAACTAAGAAAGTGGAGATTTCCAGTCTTCTCTGAAGACTCTGTTGCGTGCTCTTTATCCAAGAGCCTCTCACTGGCATTCAAGCCAAACATGATAGAGGGCCTATTGCAACACTGTGTTTGCTGTGATTGCAAAGAGAACTTTAAAACCAAACCCAAGCTCTAATTGATGACCTTTGAACCCTTCTCTACTGTCGTTGGGTCATTAAAGTGGAACAGATACAAATATTATTGTTTATCTTTAAGCTGGATCTACTTGTCATCAAAATAATTGGTTGAAAAGTAAAAAATGTAGCTAAAGCTGTTGTGTGTGTGTGTGTGTGGGTGTGTGTGTGTGTGTGTGTACTAGCCAAAAACACTATCTACACACAGAATCAGGAAACCGGTTTGTAACCAAAGACGCAGCCTAGTTTTAGAACGTGTCTAGTCCATCAGATAGGATAGCTAAAAGAAAGTCTCGTCTTCGTCGGGAGGGGGGGTCAGACACAAATGACAGATCAAACTAGAGAGGAAGACTTCTTTCCAAAGATATGAAGTTATCAAAGAGAAGCAAAAGAAGAGATTTTGGTATCGTGCTCAACTCTGAATCCCAACTCCTGGCTCTCTGCATCAGGATCTGTCTTTGATGCTGAGAATCCTACATGATCAGAGCTGATTGGGGTCTCCGTATTTAGTGGCGACCACCAAGTCCACCTGTGATCCGAATCATTCAGATACCGTGCAAGAAACCAGTCATGGAAAGCTTAATTTTTTTTTCATCCAAAAATTTCTCAACCTCATTTGGACAGAAATGGAAAATGACATTTCAAACTTTAATCCCTTAATATGTAGTCTGGTTCTTTCCAAAGGTTGCAAGGTTTCCAAGTTCTGGAATTCATAACTAACTAACCATATGGAAACAGAATGTTCTACATATCTTGGCTTCCCAAATATTGTCAGAGTATGAGTGACTCTGTTGACACTGTGCAGGACTGTGCGTGCAGGCAGTCCCACGTGCAGCCTCACCCCTTGCCCGGGAAAACACTTTACTCTCATAAAACTCGTGTCCCTACTGGGCCACGTTCATCGAACATTACATTTCTACCACCAAGCCTCTGCCCTTGCTGCTCCCCACCTCCCCACCCCCTCCAGGAGGCCTTCCTTGCTTATCTTTCAAGATCCATCTTTGGTTCCAACTTCCCGTAAAGATGGCTTTGACTACTCCAACCAGTAGGGATCTCTCCAATGCCTCCTCGCTCTTGGAATTATCTATATTACACAAGTCCAGACTCCCTGTTGGTCTTGCCGTCCCCACCCACCCTGCTCCAGCCCATTTCGAATCACATGACAACCCCCACAGCTCACCTCCCAAACTCGTCTCTCAGACAACAAGACTGCGCTGGAGAGTCGGGTCGTTATATCTTCACCTTGGGGCCACTTCACTTTCTAGAACAGTTTAAAAGCCTCTCTGATCTTCCCTCAGTTTCTTCATCTAGCAGGAACAATGGCTTCTCTTTCAGGGGTTGTGAGAGAACATTTGCAAATGTGCCCACGGCACAGTGCCTGGCCCCTAAGAAGCAGGTGACCACTGGTGGACGTGGATGTGCTTCTCCACAGTAACTACGCTGTGCAGGGCGCGCACCGGCTACTGGGCCAGGCCTTGATTAACCGCTAGATGTTCAATGCGGTATTCCCGAGAATCGGACAATAAAATAATAATTCTAGGGTTGTAAGGCTGGGAAGGGTCATAAGAAGTCATCTTACTATGATGTATTTGTTTATTTTTATTTATTTTTAAATATTTTATTTATTTATTTGACAGAGAGAGAGAGCACAAGCAGAGGGAGCGGCAGGCAGAGGGAGAGGGAGAAGTGGGCTTGATCCTGGGACCCTGGGATTAGCTCAACTGACTGAGCTGCTCAGGCACCCCTGTATTTATTTATTTATTTATTTATTTATTTAATGATGTATTTATTTATTTAATGATGTATTTATTGATAGGGAAATATGTTCACGATTAGTAAGCCAAAAGGCGGTTTCTTAAATAGGGTGTTTGGGTCTGTATGCATTTGTGTGCGTGTGTGTGTGTGTGTGTGTGTGTGTGTGTGTGTGTGTGGTTTTTTTAATTGGGAAGTACACACCAAAATGCTAACAGCAGTTCTCTCTGACTGGTAGGATTATAAACACTTTTAATTTTCATGTTGCTTATCTGCATTAATTTGCTATTATGAATATATACTACTTGTATAAATAAGACATCAGAAATGATTTTTAAAGTATCATATATGTATATTTTTAAAGTCTGACTATAGATCAGGGTGGGAGGTAGGGGAAATGCAAAAATGAAAAAAATTGGGGTCATGGGACATGGGTGATTTCTCTCCCCCCAAATTTACTCTTTTGTTACTGTTTCACTAACTTTGCAACGGAGATCTTAGTTTACAGAAGTCACGTTCTAAACCATTCCTCTGCTTTTATTCCTGTGCTGATCATTCACTCCTGGTCAGTAAATGGTTAGGTTGTTCTTGACAGGCAGTATTCTGAGAAGGGACTCTTTTTCGGCTTCTAGAATTACCTCAATATATAAAATGGACTACCTATGTCTTGGCCAATGTGTTAGAGTTTCTTTCTGGTGGACCCCAGTTATTTTGACTCTGTTGCTCAGTGTCATGTGGACCCTGCCAAGATTTTCTGAATGGTTCGATGGCTCTGGAAATAAGCTGCTCTGGTCCTCGGTAGCCAGGTCAGGAGTCCTGCTTGTGTCCATCAGCCCGTTTGCGTTGCCCTTCTGTCAGGCTTAGAAGCACAGTGTCCACCACGGCTGCAAACGCCTTCGGGACGCACACCGTCCTTCTTCTCCATTGTCCGCTCTCTCGGCAAATTCCCTGTGCCAGACAGCGCCCCACCGTGCCACCTCATCACCGTGGCCGGTTCGGGACAGGGATCTGGAACTTCAACTAAAGTCCCATATGCTCATAGAACCTGGATTTGTGGCAGGAGGTGGAGAAGTCAGTGGGGCCAAGACCAGGAAACACTGGGGAGGGGTGGAGGAGTCTCCCTCCTTTCTCCGTGGGCTTTAGGAACAGCCGAGCACCTGCCTGGAGCCATCTCCTGGATTTCACACCCACAACCGCTCTCCGGTCAACAGCAACAAGGAGGAGGCTGCTTAAGATGACGGCGTAGGGAGACCCCGAGCTCAACTCCGACCACAGACCCGCCAAATAGCCAGCCGCAGGTGGAGAAGTCGCACCTCGGAAAGACCTGCAAGGTTCCTGAACAAGCTCCTCCACAGCAGAGAATAAAAGGTCGGGGTGGGGGGAGGGGGGAGAGAGGGAGAGATGGCCCTGCCAAAAATAGCACCCCGGGCGCCACAACCCCCGGTTGGGAGGGATCTCCCAAACATGGAACTTCTCCCTGAGGGGCAACAGGTTGGTGGCCCACATCAGGCACCCCAACCCTTGGGACCTGCACTCGAGAGATGGGCTCCCCAAACATCTGGTTTTGAAAACCAATGGGGCGGACTTCCCGGAAAGCCGTAGGACTGTAGGGAACTGAGGCTCGCCTCTTAAAGAGCCCGCACACGGACTCACCCGCCCGGGACCCAGCACCGAAGCGGCTGTTTGAACAGTACCTAGACCACAAGTGAAGGAGATTCATTCGTTATTCTTAAAGCACCTGCAGGAGGGGCAGGAGGCAGCTGGGACTCCCTCCAGGCCAGAGATGCGGGCAGGTGCCCCTTTTTGCATCCTCCGTCCGCCCTGCTGCTGCCAGTGGGCGCTGGCCCCCATGCCTTACCCCACCACAAGCCGCTGAAGGGGAGAAAATATTTGCAAATCGCATATCCAATAAGGGAGTGCTGTATTAAATATATAAAGAACTCTTACAACTCAATAACAAAAACACCAGGCAGTCCGATTAAAAAATGGGCAGAGGATCTGAATAGATATCATTTTCCCAAAGAAGACATCCAGATGGCCAACAGACACATGAAAAGATGCTCAACATAATTCAGCATCAGGGAAATGTAAATCCAAAACCACAGTGAGATACCACCTCACACCTATCAGGTGACTAGTATCAAAAAGACAAGAAGCGGGGCGCCTGGGTGGCACAGCGGTTAAGCGTCTGCCTTCGGCTCAGGGCGTGATCCCGCGTTATGGGTTCGAGCCCCACGTCAGGCTCCTCTGCTATGAGCCTGCTTCTTCCTCTCCTACTCCCCCTGCTTGTGTTCCCTCTCTCGCTGGCTGTCTCTATCCTGTCAAATAAATAAATAAAATCTTTAAAAAAAAAAAAAAAGACAAGAAGCAAGTGTGAGGATGTAGAGAAAAGGGAACCCTCATACACTGTTGGTGGGAATGTAAATTGATGTAACCACCATGGAAAACAGAATGGAGGTTCCTTAAATAATTTAGATTTCAACCAGCAATTCGATCCAGCAATTCCACTTCTGGGTATTTATCCAAAGAAAACAAAAACACGAGTTCAAAAAGATACATGCACCGCTATGTTCATTGCAGCCTTATTTCTAATAACCAATATATGGAAACAACCTAATGTCTATTGATGGATGAATGGATAAAGAAGATGTGATACACACACACACACACACACACACTCACACTCACACAGTCTCATGCAATGGAATACTACTCAGCTATAAAAAATGAAATCTTGCCATTTGCCACAACATGGATGGACCTTGAAAGTATTATGCTAAGTGAAATAAGTCAGACAGAGAAAGACAAATACCATATGATTTTACTTATATCTGGAATCTAAAAAATAAAGCAAATGAACAAACAAAACAAAACTCACAGAGAACGGATTGGTGGCTGCCAGATGGGAGGT
The DNA here is from genome assembly GCF_002007445.2 of Ailuropoda melanoleuca. Classification (NCBI taxonomy): domain Eukaryota; kingdom Metazoa; phylum Chordata; class Mammalia; order Carnivora; family Ursidae; genus Ailuropoda; species Ailuropoda melanoleuca. Next base: position 95,559,416 of record NC_048238.1, on the reverse strand, counting down.
GGGTTAGGCTGTGGGTAATATGGTTTGAATGGGATCAAGAGGTATGAACTTCCAGTTATGAAACAAGTAAGTCATGGGGATGTAATGTATAGAATGAGGATTTCAGTCAATAATATTATATTGCAAATTTGAAAGTTGCTAAGTAAATCTTCACAGTTCTCATTGAAGAAAAAAATAACGTTGCAAATGTGTATGGTGACAGGTGGCAAATAGACAATATAGTGATTATTTCACAATGTATACAAATGTCAAATCATTTGTTGTACACCTTTAACATAATGTTGTATTTCAATTATACTTTAGTAAAAAAAGAAAACAAAAAGAACGTGAAGTATTCATTGAGTTTTTACTATGCGTGAGACACTTATCTAAACAATGGAGCTAACCATTGAATAAAACTGACAAAAACTTCCTTCCCTCATGGAATTTATTTTTTTCTCCAAATTTTCATTTAAATTCTAATTAGTTAACATATAGTGTAATATTGGTTTCAGGAGTAGAATTTAGTGATTCATCACTTCCATATAACAGCTGGCATTCATCATAACAAGTGCCATCCTTCATCCCCATCCCCCATCTAGCACACCCCCTCCCCCTTCCCTCCATCAACACTCAGTTTGTTCTCTGTCATTAAAAGTCTTTTATGGTTTGCTTTCCTCTCTCTTTTTCTTTTTCCCTTCCATATGTTCATCTGTTTTGTTTCCTAAATTCCACATATGAGTGAAATCACCTGGTATTTGTCTTGCTCTGATTGACTTATTTCGCTCAGCATAATACACTCTAGCTCCATCCACGTCATTATGCATGGTGAGATTTCATTCTTTTTGATGGCCGGGTAGTATTCCATTGTGTATGCATGCGTGTATGTGTGTGTGTGTGTGTGTGTGTGTGTGTATGTCTACCACAACTTCTTTTTCTTTTTTTTTTTAAAGATTTTATTTATTTATTTGACAGAGAGAGAGACAGCCAGCAAGAGAGGGAACACAAGCAGGGGGAGTGGGAGAGGAAGAAGCAGGCTCCCAGCGGAGCCCGATGTGGGGCTCGATCCCAGGACTCCGGGATCACGCCCTGAGCCGAAAGCAGGCGCTTAACCGCTGTGCCACCCAGGCGCCCCTACCACATTTTCTTTATCCATTCATTAGTCAATGGACATTTGGACCTTTTCCATAGTTTGGCTATTGTTGATAATGCTGCTTTAAACATCAGGGTGCTTGTACCCCTTTGAATTAGTATTTTTGTATCTTTGGGTAAATACCTAGTAGTGCAATTGCTGGACTATAGGGTAGCTCTATTTTTAACTTTTTGAGGACCCTCCATACTGTTTTCCAGAGTGGCTGAACCAGCTTGCATTCCCACCAACAGTGCAAGAGGGTTCCTCCTTTTCCACATTCCCGCCAACATCTGCTGTTTCCTGTGTTGCTAATTTTAGCCATTCTGACCAGTGTGAGGTGGTATCTCATCGTGGTTTTGACTTTTATTTCCCTGATGATGAGTGATGGTGAGCATATTTTCATGTGTCTGTTAGCCATCTGGATGTCTTCTTTGGAAAAATATCTATTCATGTCTTCTGCCATTTCTTAACTGGATTATTTGTTTTTTGGATATTGAGTTTGATAAGTTCTATATGGATTTTGGATACTAACCCCTTATCAGATATGCCATTTGCAAATATCTTCCCCCATTCTGTAGGCTGCCTTTTAGTTTTGTTGACTGTTTCCTTTGCTGTGCAGAAGCTTTTTATCTTGATGAAGTTCCAATACTTGATTTTTGCTTTTGTTTCCTTTGCCTCCAGTAACGTGTCTAGTAAGAAGTTTCTGCGGCCAAGGTAGAAGACGTTGCCACCTGTGTTCTCCTCTAGGATTTTGATGGTTTCCTGTCTCACATTTAGGTCTTTCATCCATTTTGAATTTATTTTTGCATGTGGAGTAAGAAAGTGATCCGGTTTCATTCTTCTGCATGTGGCTGTCCAGTTTTCCCAACACCATTTGTTGAAGAGATGGTCTTTTTTCCATTGAATATTCTTTCCTGCTTTGTCGAAGATTAGTTGACCAAAAAGTTATGGGTCCATTTCTGGGTTCTCTATTCTGTTCCACTGATCTATGTGTCTGTTTTTGTGCCAGTACCATGCTGTCTTGATGATCACAGCTTTGTAATGGAGCTTGAAGTCTGGAATCATGATGCCTCCAGCTTTGTTTTTCTTTTTCAGGATTGCTTTGGCTATCTGGGGTCTTGTGTGGTTCCATATAAATTTTAGGATTGTTTGTTCTAGCTCTGTGAAAAATGCTGGTGGTATTTTGATAGCGATTGCATTAAATGTGTACATTGCTTTGGGTAGTATAGACATTTTTAATAATGTTTGTTCTTCCAGTCCAAAAGCATGCAATTGTTCCTCATTTCTTTGTGTCGTCTTCCATTTCTTTCATCCGTGTTCTATAGTTTCAGAGTACAGATCTTTTACCTCTTTGGTTAGGTTATTCCTAGATATCTTATTGTTTTTGCCCTCATGGACTTTACATACTCAAACCCAATGATGCCTTTCCAATTCTGATCAAAAAAGAAAATAAAGCAGATGAACTCTGGATTAAGAACCAACTGACTACACTCACTTCACCTGTCTTAGTGGAGTGGCCGATCTCTGTGGCCTTATCTCCTTGTTTCATTAGGTTGTGTTTCTGCCAGGAAATAAGCATTTTCATTATGAACACTGCTTTCACATCTACTCTGCATAATCATTTCGGAAAATAGCTCCAGCAGCCGATCAGCTTTTGGAACGAGGGTGAGCATTGGAGGTAGACAAGCTTCCTAACTGCCCTGATGAGGTTCATGGACCTGTAACCCGTCTTACTATATCCAGGTATACTGCCGGGAGCACAATTTTCTAATAACAGTAGAGGAGAGGGACACCTAAGTGGCTTAGTCGGTGAGTATCTGACTCTTGATTTTGACTCAGGTCATGATCTTGGGGCCATGAGATCAAGCCCGGTGTTGGACTTCATGCTCAGTGTGGAGTCTGCTTGGGACTCTCTCTCTCCCTCTGCCCCCAACCACCCCCCCCAATAAATGAGGTCTTTTAAAAAAACAGTAAAGGAGAATGCAAGAATGCCACACAAGGGCACCAGCTGGCTCAGTCAGTTAAGTGCTTGTCTTTGGCTCAGGTAATGATCCCAGGGTCCTGGGATTGAGCCCCACATTGGGCTCCCTACTCCGTGGGGGGGGCTTGTTTCTCCCTCTTCCTCTGCCTCCTGCTCCCCTTTCTTGTGCTCTCTCTCTGTCAAATAAATAAATCTTTAAAAAAAGAATGCCACACAAGAAGATATATTGCCTACTAAAGAAGAAATATTTTATATAAAATTTAACTATGTTACCATATGATTCTTACACAATGTTCTGATTATATTTATATCTTGATTTAAAGACTACTAAAGAGTATGGGGGTTTTCAGTGGAATCTTAACTAAGATGTCCTGTATTTAACCAAGGTCATTCACAGTTTGGCTTGGAAAATGATGTATCAAAAGGTACAGGTTTGGGGCGCCTGGGTGGCTGTCAGTTGGTCGTCTGCCTTCAGCTCAGGTCATGATCCCAGAGTCCTGGGATCTAGCCCCACGTCGGGCTGCCTGCTTGATGGGGAGTCTGCTTCTCCTTGTGACCCTCCCCCCTCTCATGCTCTCTCCCTCTCTCTCAAATAAATAAATAAAATCTTCAAAAAAAGGTACAGGTTCATCTATTGGTCAGTTTTCTTTGATGAGAGAGAGAGAGAGATCAAAGGGTATGGAGAGTCGTTTTGTTCGGAGAACTTGGCCCGAAGCTTATAACAATGTCTTAACGAACCTCCTGGCATTGGAATCCAAGCATTGATTTTTATTAAACTTTGGAGGTTTTACAATTCTCACTGAGCTGAGGTCAGAGCTGGCGGAGTGCTGCCCAGCTGCCTGCCCTGCTAACCACAGCCCCTTAGTATATGGTCTTAATAGCTAGTGGAACCTCGTCCTCTTCCTCACTACCGTGACTGTCGTTGCTTCAGAAATGCCCCAAAATGGCACTCAATGATGTGCAAACACAGCAGATGGATTGCTAATCTCTTTTCGAGGCTTCCTTAATGGTGCATTCATAGCCCCTTGGAGCAAACTCAATTTCTCTCTGTGCACTCTATTTCCACTTTTACAATTCTAGAAGAAATCATTTTGGCAAACACATTTTGTGACTTAGATGAAAGGTAATTTATACAATTGCTTACCTACTATGACAACAAGCAGCAACTCGAGTCACAGGAGGATGGATGGCTATTCATCAGTCACAGCTAAGACACATAAATGGACCCTGAGCCTTTTATGAGGCTGGAAGCTGTGAACTTGAGAGCTACTTCCGGCAAATCTTGTTTCTTCAGAGGGGGGGCAGGGAACAGGAAAAAAAGGTCAGCTCTTTGGATCTTCACCTTTACACTGCTCACCAGATCTTAAGAGCCTGAAATGAGCCCCACAGAGAGGATGAAGCTTGGATGGTCCCAATGCCAAATGCCACAGCGCTAAGGTCATCTGTGCCAGGGCTGGAGCTGTGGTCCGGGGCCTGCACCGCCCCCAACAGAATTCCAGCTCTGCTTAGCACTGGAGGAGATAATGCTAAGTGAAATAAGTAAAGCAGAGAAAGACAATTATCATATGGTTCCTCTCATCTATGGAACATAAGAACTAGGACGATCAGTAGGAGAAGAAAGGGATAAAGAAAGGGGGGGTAATCAGAAGGGGGAATGAAGCATGAGAGACTATGGACTCTGAGAAACAAACTGAGGGCCTCAGAGGGGAGGGGGGTGGGGAATGGGATAGACCGGTGATGGGTAGTAAGGAGGGCACGTATTGCATGGTGCACTGGGTTATATGCAACTAATGAATCATCGAACTTTACATCAAAAACCAGGGATGTACTGTATGGTGACTAACATAATAAAAAATTATTATTAAAAAAAAGAAATGTTGCTTTATACAGCAGGCCCAGTAGAGCTTGACATTTATTTTTGAAATATATTTATATTAATAATTAAATTACATATGTTTTATTTTTAATATGTATTTTACTAGATAACTATAAATATGGTACGTTAAGTGTTATTCATATTATATACTACATATAATATGTGTATACAAATAATATGTATATATACATATTTAAATACACACACAACCTTGAATAGAGAAGCTCTTTTCAAGCGGGGGCTGGGGGGGTTAGATCTAAGCCAATGGTTCGTAACTCTGGCTGCACACCTGGGAAGGTTTTAAAAATTCCTGAAATGTCCAGGCCTAACCCCGGACCAATTGAATTACAATCGCTGGGGGTGAGACCTAGGAGCCAGGATTTTTCTGAGTTCCTCAGGTGATTCTGATATGCATCTAAGGTTGAGAACCACTGCTCGAACCAGTTAAGGCTGATAAAGGCACTGGGTCTCTAACTTAAGAGCATACCGGAATCACCTGGGAAATTGCTAAAATGCAGACTCAGTAGGTTTGGCTTTGGGGCCTGAGATGCTGTATTCTTAAGAAATTCCCTAGGCGATTCAGAAGCTGGTGAGCCATGGACCACAGGTTGAGAACCCTGGCTAAAGAACTCTACCCTGGGGGTGCCTGGCTGGCTCGGTGGGTAGAGCATGAGATGCTCGATCTCAGCATCATGAGTTCAAGTCCCATGTTCATCGCATGTAGAATTTACTTAAAAAACATTCTATCCTGGAGCTTGCGTGTTTCTCATGCTTTTTAAATTATTTAATGTCATAATGGTCCTCTCCTCTCATAAGGCTCCCTCTTCTGCCAGTGCCTATGTGGGAGGTTATGGTATGTGGGGGTAATCAGGCTGATAAATTCAGACACTTCACCTTGTCACCTCCAGAAGAAACAATAGATCAAAGGGGTGCCGAGGCACAGAGAGGAGGGCAAAGGGGGACAGAGCACGAACGGAGGAAGAGGCCTGGCTTTAGTAGGTGCTAGAAAGAGAACCCAGACTTGGAGTTAAGAAGTCAATCTCATGGAAAGCCAGAGTACAGAGGGTGAAAATTAATAAAGGCAAACCTGATTTAGAATGGAGCTGGGAACAGGCTCCTTGCTTAGCGGGGAGCCTGCTTCTCCCTCTGACCCCCTCTCCCTGTTTGTGCTCTCTCTCTGTCGAATGAATAAATAAAATCTTTATAAAAAAATAAAGAATGGAGTTGGAAAGCCCCAAAGGGGAGCTCTCGCAAAGGAACTTTCCGTCACAGCTTAGTTCACATTCCTGGGCAGGAAGAAGTTCACTTTACTACCCCGGCACGAGGAAGGAAGATTTTCTCCCTAGTCCAGCAACAGCCTAACCAATGAGACACCTGAACTCCCTGCTTTTCTCCAATAGACTTTCATTCAGAGCAGGCCTTCCTTACTTCCTGTTTTTTCTCTATGAAGTAATGTTCCTCTCCTTGGTTCTCTGGACTTGCCTATGGTTTGCCCTAGTTTGCATGTCCTAAATTGGGCCCTCTATTCCCCCAATAAACTCATTTTCCTGGTAAGATAACTGGTGTTTTATTTTGAAGCTTAACAGAAGAATCTCCCCACAGCATCACCCCCCGCCCTCCACCACAAAAGATAGGATAGACTTAACCTGGACCTAGGGAAAGTCATTCAGACCAAGATTCCTGAATAAGCCTATTCAACTGTATCCAGCTCTGTCCCAAGCACCTCTTACCTGTACAGCCCCGAAAGCATTGTTTTCTTGCCCAACCTTGTGTTTTGCTGACCTCTAGGAGAAAAGTCTAAGCATTGCCGCTACTGACTTACTATAAGGTCAGGGCAAAGGGAGGGAGTGGGAGGAAGCATAGCCATAAGAAAGAGATCACAAGTGGATCTCCTAGTTGCCTATGCTAACACTAAACCGAGTCTCAGTCTCCTTATTTGTAAAATGGGGATATGAAAAGTATTCCCTTACAGGTTTGTTGTAGGGGCTCAATACAATGCCATGTATAAAATTCTTAGCACCCCTAGAACACAGTGAAGTCTTAACACACTAATCTCTATAGTATACCTTTTGCTGTTGCATTTTTACAGTATGAGATGAATGCATGAATAAAAGTTGGCATTACTCTGTGAATGAGAATTTTTAAAAAAGATTTTATTTATTTATTTTTTCATTTAAGAGAGGGAGAGCAGGAGATAGAGCATGAGCAGGGAAGAGAGGGAGAAGCAGGCTCCCCACAGAGTAGGGAGCCCTACATGGGGCTCGATCCCAGGACCCTGGCATCATGACCTAAGCCGAAGGCAGATGCTTAACCGACTGAGCCACCCAGGTGCCCTGTGAATGAGAATTAGACAAAGAACTTCCAATCCTGTACACGCAGTTAGGGAGCAGTTTTGAGGACTCCAAGCTATAAGAACTTCTTATAGCGAAATTCTCACCACCTTCATTCATTCTACAAAGATTTATTGAGTGCCTACACCATGCCAGGGGTCATGGTGATTGCTGGGAGCATGGGGAGCAAGACAAAGTACCACTCACATGGAGCTTACCTTCTAAAAGAGAGAGAGACGGTCCATAAACACATGAAGAAATATACATTAAGTCAAGCGGCAGCAAGTACTAAGGCAGAACTCGAGCAGGAAGTGTCATCTGAGCAGACACCCGAAAGCATGAGACAGTAAGAATGAGTCATGGGGATATTTGATGAAAGAGCTTTCTGGGCAGAGGGCAGAAGGAGTTCAAAGCCCTTGAGGCTGGAGCACGCTCCAAGTGTTTGAGGAACAACAAGGAGGCCTTACGAGTCATATAAAACCCAGTGTTTGCTTAAAGGGACACGTGGCCATCAATATCTGTATGTTTATTTCAAGTCCTGAAGACTGGAAGTCCTAGAGAAGGCTAAGTGTGAAGTCTGGTAATTCTTTGTGGATTCTCCAGTCCCTGGCACGCTGCTTCTTTCCTGTGCCATGACCTTGGGGTTAGGCCTGCCTTTGCTGTATGCAGTTGGCCCGGGGTACCCGGGGAAGTGGGGAAGACTTACTCTGGTTCTCCCTATAAGGCTAAAGACCCAAATGAATGTATTGGATTTTTCGGACCAAGGACTCATCTTTTTATTCATTCCTCCACTCAACAAGCATTTATGACTTACTTTCTTTAGGTATAACTGTGCTAAATTCTGTGAAAGACACAAATAATATTAAGACAAGAGGCCCATCAATCTTGAAGCCTTTTTGGAAACATTTGGGATAAATCATAACGTTTTAGAACTATGCAATCCCAGTCTTTAAGGACTAAATGGGGTGAGAAGACATACATATCTGAACAGCTAATGAAATAGTGATTAGTGATAATATTAGCCCTAGACAATTGTAGCAGTAACAGCACAATGCAGCGAATGATGATATAAGCTAGCTAAGTTGTTCAGATAATGAAGATTCTAGCAGTTGGTCAAGAGAAGCTTCCTGGAAGCAGAGAGGCTCAGGCTGGGCCTTGAAATATATGCAAAGGCAGAGAGGAAGAGGGAAGGAACAAGAGAACAAAATGCCAGTGCTTTGAGATAATCACTCCTGAGAAAACCGTAGGCTGAATCAGTCATGCTAGCCAGCGCCACCTTCTCTGCCATGATGACCCATGGTCTAGAGCTGTCACAACTTCTCTAACACTTTCATTCTCTAAAATCTTAACAGTTTATGCATTTCATGTAATAAGTGACCTCTAACCTGCAAGATAATAGTATCGCCAATTTCCCAAGAATCTGGGCCTAAGGTAACAATTGACTTCAATCCTAATTTGCTTCTAGTTTATGTAAATGGCTCCAAATTGCCATAGGAAGATGGATGGCCTTTTCCAGCTTGACTAGGCTTTGAAGGCAGAGGTGACTAGGGCATCTTTTTCACGTCTGAGCAGAAAAATATCTACAAAGACCCAGAAATATCTAGGTCAAATGACTTTGGTTGGCTTGATGAAGTTGTTTCTCTCGCAGGCTTCCAAGCTGGGTGGGTGCAGTGGCTGAGTCTGGTCAGCTCAACTCTGGCTGCTTTTCCACAAAGAACACTGCAGTCTAGTCTCTTGGACAAGGCTCGATCTTTGCTTTTAATTACAACAACATACTGGGAATGGACAGGATTCTTACTTTTGTTCTTATGTTAACTCATACCATTCCTTCAATCTCCTTCCTATTCTTTTCCCTAGAAGATGCTTTTGGAAATCCAAGTTCTCTCACGATGGTGCCTAGGATAATGAATTCCAGAGATAGAGGGAGGGGAACTCCTCCGTATTAGTACTGTTAGTATTTGTGTGCATTGGATTTTAGCTACTCAAGCTGAGCAAGGAAGCCAGAATCTACCAAGGACTCCTGAAGCTAGAAGCCATAAAGTCTAGTGGTAGAGAGTTTGGTCATATTAATACATATTACTATATTAGCTACCATTTATTGAATTGCTTGCACGGCACCAGGCTATCTGCTAATCTGATTTTTCCAGAAGCCCTGGAAAGTAGGTACCATTTGTACCCCCTTTTTGTAGGTGGAGAAACTGAGGGTCAGGGAGGCTAGGTGACTTTCCAAGTTATTTTTTTAGGTTTGTTTTAGTAATCTCTACACTCAACATGGGGCTCAAACTCACGACCCTGAGAACAAGAGTTGCACGCTCTTCCAACTAAGCCAGCCAGGAGCCCCATTGCCCAAGTTTTGTTTTATTTTAAAGATTTATTTATTTATTTCAGGGGGTGAGAGAAGGGGGGGTGGGAGTTGGGGGAGGGGTAGAGGGTGAGAATCTCAAGCAGACTCTGATGCGGGGCTTGGTCCCATGACCCTGAGATCCTGACCTGAGCCAAAACCAAGAGCTGGACGCTTAACTGACTGAGCCACCCAGGTGCCCCTGCCCAAGTTCTTATAACTAATAAGCAGCAGTTCTTCTGGTGGCTGGTTAGATTGGCGGTCTGAGTCCTGGCTTGATCTTTCTAATTTGTGGAAGTGCTTTATCCCCTTTTCTGCAGAATTGTATGATGAAGCTCCTGCCTCATGAAGTGGCTATGAGGATGGAATCAGAGAAGGTTTGAAAAGTCTCCTGGGGCCTGGCATATAGTAAGTCCTTAGTAAAAGGTAGCTGCTCTTGATTTTATTTTATTTTTAAAAATATTCTATTTATTTATTTGGGAGAGAGAGAGCGTGTGTGTGTCTGCATGAGTTGGGGGGAGGGGCAGAGGCAGAGGGAGAAGCAGACTCCCTGCTGAGTGGGGAGCCCAACACAGGGCTCGATCCCAGGACCCTGAGGTCATGACCTGAGCCGAAGGCAGACGCTTCACCGACTGAGCCACCCAGGGGCCCCAAGGTAGCTGCTCTTATTAAGAACCTGAGCCCCGGGTCCAGAGACCATCCTGCTGTGATTGTCTCTATGCTAAACCATGTGCAGGTTTCACTGAGTGGCCAGAATGCATATCTGTTTGTATCTCCTTCGTTTGATGGAGCAGTATGCATGCTCGAGCGCAAACACTGGAGTGGGTGCCAATTCCATTAGCTTGGGTAAATTGGGTGGGGAGCTCTTGACAATTGAAGGCATTCATGTAATATTCCTACTGGAATTTGTTGTGTGTTTGCAAATTGGTCCTATGGGAACATTGCTTCTTCAGAAATCTAATGGTTGATACGAGACACGGAGCTCTCTAATGCATTTGATGATTCAGATTGCAGGGGAGAAAAGGTCCCTTGCAATGAGACATAACTGCCTTTCTGGGTAACATTTGGTGCGTTTGATGGGCAGCTCCTGGCACCCATAGCATTAAGGCTTACGTCTCGCTCCATCATGAAAATCCTGTTATGCAGCATATGGCACTTGTCTCCAGACCCACACGCTGCCATGAGGAGCTCATGCAAAATCCGGCACATGGAAAACTGAACGCAGACTCCTGATCACGCTTTTTCCTCCAGCGTTGAGATTTCACTTGATGAAAAGCCCGGGGGTGATACACAGCACTAGGCAAAGCAGAGTGATTCATCAAAACCTTCCCTGCTGACCTCCCCTCCCTCTTCGCTTCCTCCTCTTAACTAGACTTTCCTTTACGTCAGCTACATCTTCCTAAAAACACTTCATGTACCAAGTCACTCTTCTCTTCAAGAACTTTCAGTGGCCCCCCGTTGCCTCTGGCACCCAGTGCAAACACCTCAGGCTGTCTCTTTTCCACAGCAGCGCTCCCCACCTCACTGACTCATTCGGCAACTTTTTTCATCTGGTACGTGTTTATCGTGCATCTACTATGTCCCATCACTGGGCTAGGTACTGGGGCCATGGCTGTGAACCAGTCAGGTGCCCTCATGGACCTGTTGTCTTAATTGGGCTCTTCGGCTTCTCGCTTTTCACTCGGTACCTGCTCGTTCTGCTGGGACACCTGTACGCACAGCTGGTCCTCTATGGAAATGTCTCCCCTTCTCCTCTCTGCCCATGTATGCTTCTCACCACAGTGGCTAAAACCTCTATGAAAATGCAAACCTACCCACAGGCCCCACACCCAGAAGCAGCAAGCAGGAGCCCAGGAGGGCCCGCCTGGCGCAGAAGGCTGAAAGATCTGTAGTCAAAAACCATCTGTCTAAAGCCTTTGTATCCAAGTAAAAGAAAAAACTCCCAAAGACTTTACATGTGCTAATTCATTTCATAAAGGCTCATTAAGTAGGGAGGAGGAACCCAGGTCCAGGCTAGAATGATCCCTGAAGGCGATAGACAGCAAATACAGCAAAACTTTTGTTATCATGGAGTTTGTATGTGTCTTGGGGTCGGGATGAGGATATGCAGGCTGGATTGATGAACCAAAACTTCAGGCATCTTTGGTATGCCGTATTTATTAGTGATTAGTGATGAATTGCTTTGGAACAAGTGGATAGGACTTCCTAATGTAATCGTGTTTAGGCTCGGTGATAGACATGGAAATCTGACATGAAAACAGAGCAGCCCGTGATAGTCATTAAGCTAATTATGTACGGAGTTGCTACTAGATGTCAGCCAAGCCTGCCCCCAACATATGTGGGGCCCAGGACAAATGTACAAAGGGAGTCCCACATACCATATGTCTAAAGATTTACAAGTTATAAATGAAGCTAACACTGTTTAATAGAATGTGTTCTGTCTTCCTACCTTGAGCAAATACACTATTTTCATCACGATGTGGAAGCTCAGTTTCCAGTTTAAAATTCTCGGATTCTGTAGCATTCCAGGTTGAACAGGACAGCACAGAAAGGTCAGCTGTAAGCTTCCAGTCCCCGGCCTGACCTGCTGACCCCTTCTCTTCCACCCCATCTCTGTCCTGTCCTGTGAGGGGTCCCACACATGTGGGTGGACTCCCCGGCCCTCCTTTGTAAGTATTTGGCACACTGGCAGTGTGGTCCAGCCTTTCATGGATGGACCAGGGACAGAGACCTGCACAGGCCCTGGGAAATCCCTGGGCCCTGGGAATTTATGGTATGGACTAGAAGGGAAGGGCATGAACTCTAGTTGGGCATGTTCCTTTGGTTCAGCCCTGCTTCCAGGAGGGGTGCAGCCAAAGGAGGGCCAGAGTGAGGCTTCTAAAGTATGGGACCAGGTGCCTGCCATGGACTGAGAATAAGATGATTCCAATATGCTTCTCTCCCCCGGAAACTTACAACGTGGTGAAACAGACATACAGGTAGGTAGCCCGTTCTAATGCAGTGGGACAGAGAAATGCTCTCTGGGCTGAAACCCGCAACACAGAAAAGGTTACAGTGGGAGATGATGTCTGAGAAATGACAAACCCAGGAAGAAAAGCCGGAGAGTGGGCTATCAAATGCCATGCCTTTTGTTCCTTTTCTTTTAATGTTTTACCTTGGTGTTCATTAAGGTGCGGTTAACATTCAGTCAAGTGCTCAAATTTTTACAGCTCCTGCCAGTCACAGGCTGTCTTGCCCTGCCCCTTGCCAGTCAACATCCCCTGCCCAAAGGTGACCACCATTCTGACCTCTGTGGCTGTAAATTAGTTCTTCCTCTTTTGGAAGCTCATATAAATGCAATGTACGATCTGAATCTTTGTCTGGTTTCCTTCACTTGACAGTATGTCCGTGAAATCCATTCATGCTGTTTTGTGTAGCTGTAGTGTGTTCTTTTTCACTGTTGTGTAGCATTTTATGTTATTAAAATATGACCTTTCATTTATCCATTTTACCTTTGATGAACATTTGGGGCTGTTACAAATAGTGCTGCTATGGGCTTTTCCGTTCATGTATTTTGGTGAACATTTATATTATTATTTAAAATTTTTTTTAAAATTTTGAAATAATTTCAGACTTAAAAAAACAGACCTCAATTGCCTCCAAACACTTAAAGCCTTAAAGCTTTTTCATTTCTTTTTTGTTTTCTGTTATAGAGATGTAAGCAAAATATATACTTAGCTGGTGATCTGTATTTATTCTTTGAATTAAAATACACAGTTATACCTCAGATTTACATTTTATCAGTGCCTTTTAAAACCTGTAGTCCATAATTTCCCATTGCTTGATTGTTTTTCAGAAAAAGCTATAGCTCTGGGGTGCCTGGCTGGCTGAGTCAATAGAGCGTGCAACTCTTGGTCTCAGGGTTATGAGTTCAAGCCCCATGTTGGGTGTAGAGGTGACTTAAAAATAACATGTTGAAAAAAAGAAAAAAGAAAAAGCTATAGCTCCTTACATATTTTTAAAGATTTTATTTATTTGACAGAGACAGCCAGTGAGAGAGAGAATACAATCAGGGGGAGTGGGAGAGGAAGAGGCAGGCTCCCAGCAGAGAAGCCTGATGTGGGGCTCGATCCCAGAACGCTGGGATCATGCCCTGAGCCAAAGGCAGACGCTTAACGACTGCGCCACCCAGGCGCCCCAGCTCCTTACATTTCTAATCAAATTTTCTTATTGAAACTCCTTTTATTCCTTCTGGATTCTCAAAGCCAGTCTGCTTTCTGCCTCCCTTGAAATGTTGGAGAAAGTATCCGATTTCTCCCACGCCGGCTTCTGCTCAGCCAGGGCCATCAAAGGCATCCCAATTCGGGTCTTCACAAGCCTCTTTCCCAGCGAGCTAATGGTAAGTCTGACAGTCTGGCTACAGGACCTACAACTTGTGGTTGGTAAAGGGCTGTGTTTTAAAACATCCATTGCCAAGTGAACAACCCAAACGTAAACATACACACACATACATGGATGTATAGACACTCAGACCGAGCCTGAATCTTGGAGGCCTCCAATGCGGGAGCATCTTTGCTTCAGGTAGCTTTAATGCAAAAATGGATTCTCCACAGAATTCAATTAATGGCAGGTCAATTAATGGCAAGTCCCTCCCGTCCATCTGTTTTATGTATTTCTCACGCTCGCCTTCTCTCCCCAACCCTACAGTGTAATACTCAGCGTACACAATGGAAGTTTGCTCCGTTTCCCAGAAGACAGTGGAGTTCACACTGAACACTTTGGCCCACTGCTGCATCTCACAGTTGCGTGTCCCCAAAACAGGATGTTTTCTTCTTCAGAATCATATGACTATCTCACTGAGAACTTACTCATCTCTGGCCTGTTTTTTAAATGCCACCCAACACAACAGGTGCTGAAAATCTGTATCCCCTTACTAAATACTTCTTGCTTGATGGAAGCAAAATATCTAGGCAAAGGAGAAGACAGCACAGACTCTCAATCCCTTGGAAATCTCCGCTATCCCAGTATTCTAAGATTCTCTTGTTGTTCGCCAACCCAACAGCATCCCTAGCTTTTTGTACATTTCATCCATATGTTTCAGATGCACGTATGTTTAAATTACTAAAGGGCAGATTTAGAAAAGCAACCCATTGTCAAAGATCCCTTAGGATCCATCTTATTTAACTACGAACCAGATGTCTCATTTTCCCAGTAGGAAATAGGCTTTGAACTTGGAAAGTTCACATTCTGTTTTCTACTCATCTCAACACAGTGAGAGGATTTGCAAATTGGTCAAGTGGGCCTCTTGCATCCCAGAGCAACGGGGCATGGTTAGCATTGTGCGGGCTGTCACTGGAGTCGAGCTCTGAGTCAGGAAATCTGTGTTCTGCTTCAAATTCCTCTACACATTCAGGATGACCTCTGGGAAGTCACAAGTTTTGGGGGCCTTTGTTTCACCATCAGTAGAGAATCTTGCCTTGACTACGATGTTGGAGGATAGAAAAGAGATGCGTAAGATGTTTATAGCTTGCTGAGGGAAAGATAAGCACATGACCCCCCAAAGGCATGCTATCACAGTAAATAGATTTTTAAAAAGATTTATTGGTATATTTAAGTAATCTCTACACCCAATGTGGGGATCAAACTTGCAAACCCCGTGATCAAGAGTTGCACACTCTACCGACTGAGCCAGCCAGGTGCCCCTAGATTTTTTTTTTATTGGTAAAGTGAACCTGCTTAAATGTGATTGTGTTCCATGCATTCATATAGACTCCTGTGGTATTAGAAGGATCTGTAGAGAAACCATCTATCCCAATTGTCCATCTGGCCAATAAACTTTTTAGCAGCATTTTTTTTTAAATTTTATTTATTTATTTGACAGAGATAGAGACAGCCAGCGAGAGAGGGAACACAAGCAGGGGGAGTGGGAGAGGAAGAAGCAGGCTCATAGCAGAAGAGCCTGATGTGGGGCTCGATCCCATAACGCAGGGATCACGCCCTGAGCCGAAGGCAGACGCTTAACCGCTGTGCCACCCAGGCGCCCCTTTAGCAGCATTTTAATAGACAGACACAAGGACTCTGCTTGAATGCTACCTGCCCAAAGAGTTTACTACCACCTGAGAGGACCTTTTCTTTGTTGAGCCCCTTTAGCCATTAGCACCGTCTTTCTTAAATTCAGCTGGACCCCACATCTGTGAGACTTTTGCCTGCTGCTCCCGATTCTTTCCTCTGGACTCACAAAGTATCAAGTTTGTGCTTTCTTCCACAGGATGGGTCTTCAGATATTTGAAGACCACTCTCATCATGTCTCTCCTCCAGAAAAAAAGTTATTTTCCTTAGCATCAAATTCTATCCCCATCCCAGAAACTTGCTGAGATGATAATGGTATGGTAAGACTCAGGGACCTTGGTCATACTCCCGGATATCCCCGTAGAGGAGCTCAGGAATCTCATCCAAACAATACCACATGTACCGTCTTGAGCCAAGGGGACCAGAAGGTGAGACACACAGCAGACCCTCCTTGAGCCATTTCTCTTGTACCCTGAAGGGCCAAGAGGGTTTTGTTTTGACAGTCCTGTTTGAAACCTGTGGATTCTTGGGAGGTCTTGAAATTTGCCTGAGGAGAAATTGTGAATAGCAGGCATTAAACAAAGCAAAAGCTAAACTGATAACCGAATAACAGCCAATCTCTTTTATGCAAATGAAGGGGTAGATATTTGTTGAGCACCTGCAAGGCTCGCCATTTTGTAAATGAAGACACCAAGGCATAGAGAGGTTAAAGTGACTTTGCCCAAATCACGGAATAAGAACCTTAACTGTCTGCTTTCAAGGCCCCCATCTGTTGCACTAAGCCAAGCTACCTCCCTTTTCATGTGGGAGGTCAGGAAATATCTCTTCCTAATTCAATCCTTCTTCCTGTAGGTGATCTGAGGTTGTTTTGCTCTGTAGAAGCACTGGATTCACCTTCGCTTTCCTGAGCCCCAGGACAAACTTCTGGATCCTTCCAGTACCCTGCACCTGCGTCACCCACCTCAATAATGGCTCTGACAGGAGGTGTCAGCAAGAGCTGGCAAGTTTTACCTATACCCCAACCCAAACAAACAAACTAATAGGGACCAGAATCTCTTGGTAGGGTGCGGTTATCAACCTAAACTTTAAAAGCCATTGATGAGGTTCAGGGCTCACATAGGTCCTTGCACTCAGAAAGGCCCAGGAGTACCTGAGTGGCTCAGTCGTTAAGTGTCTGCCTTCAGCTCAGGTCATGATCCCAGAGTCCTGGGATCGAGCCCCATGTCGGGCTCCCTGCTCAGCGGGGAGTCTGCTTCTCCCTCTTCCGAATCCCCTGCTTGTGTTCTCTCTCTCACTGTCTCTCTCTGTCAAATAAATAAATAAAATAAAATAAAAAAGAAAGGCCCAGTGCTAGTTTTAACGTTCCACTATCACCACTTTAAAATTCTTGAAAAAAACATTTTTTAAAAAAGATTTATTTATTTATTTATTTTAGAGAGAGAGAGAGTGCATGTGGGGGGGGGCAGACGGAGAGGGAGAAGGAGAGAAGTGGACTCCCCACTGAGCATGGAGTCCAGCACAGGGCTGGGTCTCATGACCCTGAGATCATGACCTGAGCCAAAATCAAGAGTCAGACACTTAACCAAATAAGCCAACCAGACACCCTGAATTGTTGAAAAATTTTTGAATAAGGGACCCCACATTTTTATTTTGCATAAGCCCCACAAATTACGTAACCAGTCCTGATAAGGCCAGTCCTACACTGACACCTGGGCAAGCAGGGCCCCTGTCCTGTGCCTCACACTTTAAAAGACCCCACCTATCCAGCGGTGTTCTAGTAAATGTTTACTAAATGTCTGTGGAGAGGGGTCAGGGGGTGGGGTGCGGGGCACAAGAGGTTTGTAGTGTTTGCTGACTTTCATGGTGTAAATAGTCCCACCACAGCTGATTCCCAGCTACCCCTGTGATGTCACCAAACCCACACTTGGGAAGAGACGTTCCCAACTGGCTCTCCCAAGCTGGTATGAGCCAGTTCTGGGACACTGCTGTGACACATCTCAAATGCCAAATGAATGAATCAATGAGTGACTATAGGAACACATGGATTTTCGGTAACTCAGGATCCGTAATTCTAAACAGCTCTTCTTATGAATAACTCTGTTCATAAGCATTTCTTCATTTCTTGGCCGATTTCCCGATCCAACAACAATTACAAGGACAAAACACGTCTGAAAATTGTGAATATTTCTGTGTTGTAGAGCTGCTGATGTCGGAGATGGATGCTACCTTGGAATCCAGAAGGGATTTGAGTGTGAAGGTTAAAGAAAAGACAAATTAATTTATAAAATCTTCATTTTCTGATAGCATAACCACGATAGATTCTTGCATAGTAAGTTGTTTCTTGACTTTCATCTGGCGGTTCTGAAGGCATTCAAACATAAACACTGAATTCACGACACTTGTACTTGGTGGCTGAGGGACATTTTGCAATAGTAAATCATTCATATCACTCTTAAATCTGTGAATATGTAGGTCTAGATACAATGTGTGTAGGATGATTCCAACGGGCATTGAAAACTAGAGTTGCAAATAGTTTTATTTCTATAAACATATGTAGTAAGATTGAACCAGAGGACAACTCAGCTCTAGTAAAATAATTTAAATGTTATTTAATTATTACTAATTATTATTATTGATATAATTTAGTTTAAAATCTTAACACTATTTGTCATTTATAGTTTGCCTTTTTAAAAATTTTGAATACCTTAGAAAGATAACTTTTTTGAAAACATGAAAATATTTCAAAGAATTTGTACACATACTTTATTTTTCGATTAAAATGTGTTTAAATGTTATATATTTGATACAATTACATTTTAGTTTTTAATCCTTTGGCAAGGGTTGGCAAACTATGACCCACAGGCAAACTGCCTATTTTTGTAAATAAAGTTTTTAAAGAAGATTTTACTTATTTATTTGAGAGAGAGTAAGCGAGATAGAGAAAGAAAGAGAACATGAGTTGGGGGGGAGGGGCAGAAGGAGATGCAGGCACCCCATCGGGCACGAAACCAGCCATGGGGCTCAATCCCAGGACCTGAGATCATGACCTGAGCTGAAGGCAGACGCTTCACTGACTGAGCCACCCAGGCGCCCCAAGGAAGTTTTATTGCAACACAACCACCCCCCGCCTTTTTTTCTCCCACATATTATCTATCAGAACATTGGGCTACAATGGCAGCTGAGTAGTTAAGATAGACCTTATAGTCTGCAAAGCCTCACATTTTTATTAGCTGGCCCTTAACAGAAAAACGTTGCTGACCCCTGCTTTTTTTTTTTTTGGAAGTTTTATTTTTATTTAAGTAACCTCTATACCCTACCTGGGGTTGGAACTCACAACCCCAAAATCAAGAGTTGCGTTCTCTTCTGACAGAGCCAGCCAGGCACCCCTACCAACCCCGCTTTAGATTGTAACTGACAGTCCCACAAGTTATATGAAGGATCTTGATTATAATGACATATAATACAAACAGGGATTTCACTGTAATAAAGGCAAGAAAAATAAATTTTATGGAATAAGTACAAGATAAATTCCCAATTATGTATGTCCTTAAGTTCTTATTCATCTAAATATTGTTGACCCATCAAAACAATAACCAGGGGCGCCTGGCTGGCTCAGTTGGTAGAGCATGAGACTCTTGATCTCAGGATCATGAGTTCGAGCCCCACTTTGGGAGTGGAGCCTACTTTAAAAAAAAAAAAAGAAGAATATCCAGACACACACAACCACAATTAGATTTAGTCATTGATATTTTGCTGACTTTCAAAAGTACAAAAAAATCACTTGATACATATTCATCGATCTCGTTGTTATAAGGTATAGTTGTCAAAGTGGGAGATGGAACATAGAACATATTTTAATAATTTGTTGCCTTGACTTATAATTTTTAATTATTAAGCATATGGTATATGGGCCTCTGTTAGAATTCTTGCTCTGGGCCCCTCGAATGTTAGGGGGTACATGGAGAGGCTTGGTGAGTGTGTCAACAATTGGTTGTCAGGAGCCAGTTTTTAGTCTACTGGGGTCTTGTGCTCTGAGAAGTCTCTGAGAAGTGTGGCCAATGCCTGACGAGTAGAGCGGAGCCTACCTGCCTGCAGCCACCGCAGGGCACTGCCGCAGAAGCTGGTGAAGCACCTGCTCAGGACTGAGTGGTGTCCCCTCAAACTTCATATACTGCAGCCCTAACCCCCAGTGTGGCTGCATTTGGAGACAGGCCTCTCAGGAGGTCAAGAGGTTAAGTGAGGTGGTAAGGATGGGGTTCTAATCCTGTAGGACTATGGCCTTGTCAGAAAAGAAAGATCTCTCTCTCTCTCTTTCTCTCTCTTTCTCTCTCTCTTTCTCTCCCTCCCTCCGTCCCTCCCTGCCTCTCCTTCCTACCTCCTGCCTTGTAAGGACACTTTGAGAAGATGGGAAGAGAGCTCTCACCAGAAACCAATCTTGCCAGGACCTTATCTTGACCTTTCCAACACCAAAACTGTGAGAACATAAATTTCTGTTATTTAAGCTCCCCCCATCTATGTGTTGCTGTTACAGCAGGCAGAGAGGACTGCCCTGTGTCTGAGGCCGAGATGCAGGGGTGAGTGCGCTTACACGTAAGCTGCTGGAGCCGAGCCATGAGGGGACGGTGCTGAGGAGGGGAGAAGCCAGCCTGAGGAGGGAGAACACGCAAAGCATGGTTATTAACACACTCGCTGAGTGGGGGGCAGTTGCGTGGGAGGGGGAGGGAAAGGCTGACCTTGAGCTTCTGCTACTACTCGGCTATGTTTCCTCCCTCTAGTTCTCTTCCAACCTGGCAACGTGTGTAGCCTCCAGAGTGAGGAGTAGACTGTGGCCTTAGTCTACTGATTGGCCCACAGCCCCACAAATAAATGCTATCGTGTGATATTAACTCCTTTTCTTCTTCCTCTCCACGCCATCCCTCCAGGAAGCCTTAGGGCAGGTATTTGGGCAGAGAGAGGAAAACCGGATTCCTCCACAGCAAGTTTGGTGACCAGAAGATGAAGAAAGAAACCTCACAGGAGCCCAGATCCAGCTTTTCCTTGTGGGACAATGGCTGGGAAGAAATGATAGATGGGCAAGCACATCTGTTTCGCATCAGTCCCCTTCGGGTGGCTGGAGGCTCCTGACTAGCCATCAGGGCATGTCCACCCAGCAACCATTTGTTGTCTAGAAGCAAGATGAGTATGTCTGATTCTTTTCAAAGTAGGAGGAGAGAGCAGTGATGGAGCCTATGTGGATTTGTGGTTGTGGTGGGAAGAAACTGGGTCAGAGTCTCTGTGGGGAGACCTTGGTTCCCCGACAGGAGAAGAATGGCCCGGGTGGGGGAGTGGTGGGGGCAGCACAGGGAGTCACTGCTTTCTTCTAGCATAGTCTCTCAAAGAAACATCTTTTCAACCACAGGTTGACCTGTCTGCAGTCAAAACCTTGAGAAGAAGACACTATAGTATTCCATGTGAAGCCAAGACCGTGATACCCATAAGACAGGGAAGCCAGGTACTCACAATGAACAATAAGCTACCAGTGCACATTAGGGTAAACAGACCAGGTAAACGGAAAATAACAAGTGTTGGCAAGGATGTGGCGAATCCATATTGGCAGCGTGAATATAAACTGATTAGCTGCTCTGGAAAACAGTCGGGTGGTTCCTCAAAGAGTTAAAATTAAAATTACCATATGATCCAGCAGTTCCTTTTCTGGGTACGTAGCCAAAAGAACCAACAGCCGGGACTTGAACAGGTTTTTGTACAACCACGTTCATAACAGCATTACTCACGATAGCCAAAACACGGAAGCTGCTCAAGTGGCCATCGACAGATGAATGAATCAGCGACGTGTGCTCTACACAGAAAATGGATTGTTATTCAGTCTTAAAAAGGAAGAAAATTCGGACATACACTAAAACGTGGATGAACTTTGAAGCTCTTATGCTAAAATAAACCAGTCGCAAAAGGACAAAGTCTATATGATTCCACCCATATGAGGTACAGAGAGGAGTGGATTTTGTGGAGATGGAAGTAGCATGGTAGTTGCAAGGAGCTGAGGGGAATGGGAATGAGGAGTGGGCACCGAGTTCCAGTTTTGCAAGATGAAGAATGTTCTGTGAATGGATGACGGCTTTTGTTGCACAACAATGTGAAAGTACTTAATATCTCTGAGCTGTACTCTTAAAAATTAATTAAAATGGTAAACTTTATGTTATGTATCTTTCACCACGATTTTCTCAAATTAAAGGAGAAAAGGAGAGGGCAGGCAGGGGCAGGGGCCTTTTCCCCATGCCATGTCATCCGTTGGCTGGCTTCTCTGGATTCTCTGAGTTAGACCCTGATTACAGTCGCCTATGGAGCTTTTAAAAATAACAAGGGTTATGAAATCAGAATCTCTGGAGTTGGCTCCCAGGGCATGGATTTTTTTTTTTTGGTCTTTTCTTTTTAAGTAGGTTCCACAATGGGGAGCCCAATGTGGGGCTTAAACTCACCTCCCTGAGATCGAGACCTGAGCCAAGATCAAGAGTCAGATGCTTAACCGATGGAGCCACCCAGGGGCCCCTGGGCGTGGATGTCTTTAAAGGCTGCCTACGTGGGGCGCCTGGGTGGCACAGAGGTTAAGCGTCTGCCTTCGGCTCAGGGCGTGATCCCAGCGTTATGGGATCGAGCCCCACATCAGGCTCCTCCACTATGAGCCTGCTTCTTCCTCTCCCACTCCCCTTGCTTGTGTTTCCTCTCTCACTGGCTGTCTCTATCTCTGTCGAATAAATAAATAAAATCTTTAAAAAAAAAATAAAGGCTGCCTACGTGATTCTCATGCACAGCCAGGGGAGGGGGACTGCTGCCTTAGCTACTGTCTGAAGAGCCCTGCAACTCAGATTTTGACATTTTTGGCTGTAAAATATACTTGACATAAAGGTTACCATTTAAAACCATTTTATTTTATTTTTCAAGGATCTTATTTATTTATTTGACAGAGAGAGAGAAAGCACAAGCAGGGGGAGTTGCAAGCAGAGGGAGAGGGAGAAGCAGACTCCCCGCTGAGCAGGGAGCCTGATATGGGGCTCAATCCCAGGACCCCAGGCTCATGAGCTGAGCCAAAGGCAGACACTTAACCCATTGAAACACCCAGGTGCCCCTAAAACCATTTTAAAGTACAGTTCAATGACATGGAGTACGTTTGTGATGTGTGAAGCTATATGCCACCACCTAGTTCCAGAACTTTTCCATTACTTCAGAAGCAGACTGGACACCCATTAGAAGTTACTCCCCATTCACCCCTCCCCCAGTCTTTGGCAACCACCATTCTGCTTCCTGTCTCTGTCAAATTTGCCTCTGCTAGATATTTCATATATGTGGAATCATATACTATCTGTCCTTCTGTGTCTGGCTTATTTCACTCAGCATGTTTCCAAGGTTTGTCCATATCATGGCATGGATCAGTACTTCATTCCTTTTTTATGGCACCATAATATTCCATTGTATCGATAGACCACATTGTGTTTATCCATTCATCTGTTGACAGACATTTGGGTTGCATCCACCTTTTGGCTAATTGAAATAATGGCGCCATGAATGTGGACGTGCAAGTACCTATTCACGTCTCTGCTTCCAATTCTCTTAGGTATATACCTCAGAGTGGAATTGCTGGCCCACATAGAAACTCTACATTAAACCTTTTGAAGATCCACCATTTTGCATTCTCACCAGCAAAGTAAGAGGAGTCTAAGAGATTGCCGCAATTCATCCCAGGAGGAGAGAGGACACTACCAAGGTCCCCTGTGTTTAGGGAAGGCACTGGCTGATACTTATTCTCGAGCCACTTCCCCTTGGGTCCTGTCTTTATCCTTTTAAAAATCATGTTGAGAAATAAATCCCCTCCTCTTTTTAAACTAAGTCTTACCGTGGCATTCCCACCTTGGAAGGCTTTCAATCCCTAAAAGAGTTTTGAGGAGCCCCAAGGCCATGAGAAGGATGCTCGGCACCTTCTGGGGTCCTGTCCCAGAACTCGACTTGCCCTCAAGGAAAGGGTGGGCCCAGCGCTACCCCCTTGTTCAGCCCTCAGCCCAGTTTCCCTTTGGCACTGGCGCCCTGCGCATCTGAATGAGCAGTGTCCCCAGGCCTGGAGCGAAGCCTTCCCAGCCCAGCAGTCAGGCAGCCTGAGACAGCAATCCTCCTGCCTTCTGGCCTCCTAATATGCTTTGCATTAAAATACCCATTTTGGCTTTGCCTTTGAGTCCATTCTCAGGGGAGCAATAAAAGATGAGCCATTAACATATGGCCCATGGAAATGTTGAGGATGGAGAGATGACTATAATTCATTCAATTTTGGCCTTTTCGGCACTTTTCCCACACACCAGCATTGCCTGCAGTGATAAGCGTCCTAATCCCTTCCCTTTCTTGGTCTCAGTTTCCCTATCTACTAAAACAAGCAGGGAATCTCCAAGAAGCACTTCCAGCTCTAAACACTGCATGATTAACATTCAGACAGAGCCTGGTTCTACCAGACTCTGGGCATCCACTCTGTGCGGTAGAGCGGTAGGCAATACTTTGGGAGATATTTTCTTTCCCGCGTGAAATGGTATGAAATCAATTTCTTTTATGATGATACCAGTCTCAAACCCTCCAAAATAGAGCTCCATCCTTGAATCTGTTGTAGGATAAGGTTTTATTTGCAGAATTTTAGTGTGACCTTTTCTGAGGCAGAATATTGTGTTGGGGGGGTAGGGTGGGAGAGTGGTAAATGGGGGTGGGAAATGCTGGATTGTGATTAACCAGATAATGAAGCCCGTCTGCTTTTAATCAGCCCCTTCCTGTTCTCCCAGACCTCTAAACTTTTAATATTAATGGAAACAGATTTGAATTCTGGAAAGAGCTATTCTGGAAAATAATTGGATATTTACTAGGTGAAAAGTGAAATTGTGCAGGCATTTCATAGGGTTTGGTATTTGACAGGTGCCATTTTTCTTTCCAATGGCTTGCATACCTCTGTTTTATAAACCAATATGGATAATGGCATAAAAAGATTACAGGTTTACATGGTGGTGAGGCCTGGGAATATGTTCAAGGGGTTGGGGTTGTTGGGCAGAGAAAGAGAACTTCAACTAGGGACAAAGCTGAAGTGCTGGAATTAGTAGGGCAGAATTATTTGAAGGTAAAGAATGATGGGTCTTTAAAAGAAATAGACCGTGTTCATAAATGGGGATTGCGCCCAGAAAGAGAGAGAGAAAGAGAGAGAGATGTTACCTATAGAACTTACCTATGGAAGTCTGACTCCATCTAGGAAAATAATGTCTCCCTTGGTTTCCAAAAGGACTTTGTAGTTACATGAAGTAGGAAGGCACTAGAAGGGAGTGGGGAGCTTTTACTGAAACAAAGGGCAGACCTCTCCAGGGTTTTAGGCAAGCAGAACAAACCATAGGCAGATCTGTTAGGAAGGGAAGAAGGGGGCTGCCCCAGTGGGTTGACTCAGCCCCCTTGGGTTCTTCGCCTTGAGGCCCTCTCACTTCAGTTGTTACTGCTGGGAGCATCCCCCCCCCCCCCGTGTTTCTCCTTTGTGTTTCTCCTTTAATGGTCTGGCCCTAGTGTGGAGACAACCCAGAGGAATACTTCAGAGAGTGTACAAGCAGGCTTTCTGCGTCGATATTTTCCTGACGCTGCCATAATTTACTTGTAGTCCCAGATAACTGGGACTTTACCAGAACCTGAGCTGCTTTTTGGTCCTACTGGCTCCCTGATAGTCTCCACAGGGTGGTCGCCATGTTATTTCCCACACGGAGAGTGGGAGCATCTGGTCATCTTTTCCTTTCTGGGCTTGTTTTCACAGCCTTGTTTTTTTCTTCTTCCTCTAATTGCTGGTTCTGGCTTTCAAGCTGTAGGATGCTCCTCGTTTTCCGTCGATTGGCAGAAAGAGGTGTGTCTTTCATCTGTGAGTGCAACGTTGTCATAGGCAAGACCGGGCAGGAAAGTCTGGACGGCTCAGGGCACATCGAGCCACTGCTTGGAGAACAATGGAACCTCACAGCCACTGATGAAATAGCATGTTTAGGTTTTCAGGGAGACAGACATACTTTGCAGGGCTTTATTCATGTCCTTTAGGGAGGACACTCTAGGAGCCTTAAGGGAGTATCCCAATCACATAAAAGCTTTCTTCTGTGAAGGAGTCTTGGATGGCCGTGTGTGTCATTTGGTCGTTTCAAATATTTTTAGGTGGTTAGTTGGAGCAAAAGATGAAATGTTTTAGCTTCTGCAAATTCATGAAGAATACGGCGTATTTTCAGCTTATCCTGGAAACTAGGTCTTTTAGAACACTATTCTTGCAGATGTGGAAATTGAGGCTAATACAGAGGAAAGAACTTGTCAAAGTCACTCAGTAAATCACCAACAGAGCCAGGACTAGTCTCCAGGCTGCTTGAGCACGAGGGCAGTGCACTGCCAAGTAATGAACTTTGGGGAACCAAATTAAGGCAGTAGAATTAAGCTATTGGCTTAACACAGAGATCAAATGCAGGACCAAGGACATCAAAATATTGCTTTCTAATCTATGGCTTTAAAGGGCCCCGATTGGTACAGGAACGCTGAGCAAGAAAAGCTCTCTTCATTCCCACCTGTTTCAGCCTCATCACCTCATCCCCCCCCCCACCCCAGTTATAGCCAAAAGCTAGTCCCTGCTGGAAATTTTCTGTTATTTTCCCCTCCAATTATTTCTTCCACTCCTTTAAACTTATACCGGACACTATATTCATTCCATAAAATTCACAGAAGGTATGTCTGGAGTGAATTGGGCTGGGGTTGAAAAGGAGTCGACAGAGAGGGAAAGATTGGGTTTCTTTAAATCCATGGGCCAAACTCAACCAACCAAATGCAATAGCTTAGGCTATGTTTTCTGAGTGTTCATCTTCAATACACTATCCAGAGAGACCTGAGGTTGATCAGATCCCCTCCAAGAACCACCTCCCCTAGTCTGCAAATTTCTTGCTCTGCCAAAACCCAGCTGAAGAAACCACTGCCCATTTTGTAGTTGGAATAATAATACAGTTTATCTGGCGTGCCAATGATTCACTTTGTGGAACATCTGTGGCAATTTTTTTTATTGAGGTGAAATTCACATAGCATGACATTAACCATTTTACGTGAACAAATTCAGTGGCATTTAGTACATTCGTGATGTTGAGTAACCACCACCTTTATCTAGTCGCAGAACATTTTCATCACCCCACTCCCCTCGTTGCCTGTCTCTGGCAACCACCAGTCTTCATTCCTTCTCCATTGCTTTACCTATTCTGGATATTTCATATAAATTGAATCATACAATATGTGATCTTTGTGGTCTGGCTTCTTTCGCTCGGCATAATGTCTCCAAAGTTCATCCAAATGGTGGCATGGCTCAATAATTAATTCCTTTTTATGGAATTAAATAATATTTCATCATCTGGATATTCTACAATGTGTTTATTCAGTCATCCCTTCATTGATGGGCCTTTGGGCTAGTTCCACCTTTTGGCTATTGTGAATAGTGCTGCTTATGAACATGTGTGTACATGTATTTGCTTCAGTAGCTGTTTTCAGCTCTTTGGGGTATATATATCTCGGAATGGAGTTGCTGGGTCATGCGGTAATTCTAGATTTAACTTTTTGAGGCACCGTATGGCAAATTTTTAATATCATTCTGACTTCTCTTGACCACTTCTCGAGCTCCTTGTCCATATTTTCTCACTTGACAGTTGGTAAATCTTCAAGGGATATTAACTGATTTTATTTATTATTTATTTATTTTTAAAGGCTTATTTGGGAAAGAGAGTGAGGGAGGGGCAGGGGAAGATGGAGAGAGAGAGAGCGAATCAGAGAATCTCAAGCAGACTCCTCACTGAACGCGGAGTCCAATGCCGGGGCTCCATCTTATGACCCTGATATCATGACCTGAGCTGAAATCAAAAGTCAAGTGCTTAACTGACTGAGCCACCCAGCCCCCTTAACTGATTTTAAAATTAGTCTGTTTAGTCTAAAATTAGTCAACTATAACTTTGCAAGTAAGTTTTACTGCAAATTCATCATTAAATGCTTTCAAAACAAAACAGGAAATTCTTTTTGGATTTTAGACCAGCATTACCTACTAGAACTTTTTGCACTGTCCAGTATGATAGCCATTAGGCACAGGCAACTACTGAGCATTTAAAACGTGTCTAGTGAGACTGAAGAATTTAATTTTAAATTTCATTTTATTCTTTGTATTTTTTTTACCAAAAATAAAATTTAAATAGCCCCCCGTGTCTAGTGGCTACTATAATTATGGTACAGCATCCCCAATTTTCTTTAGCAGAATAAAAACGGAAGCTTATTCCCAAATAGTATCTATTTTATACATTACTGAAACATGATGGATGTGTTTGGACATGATGAAAAATAAATTTATTTTTCTTTATAGATCTCAAGCATAAAAACCCAGTGCTGGTAAAGGTAGTACAAAAATAGTATTTTTAAACAGTGCTGGTGGTGGTGTAAAATTTTTTCAATGAACATTCATTCATGCCCACATTCGTTTATTTATATTATTCAATAGATGTTTTAGTTGAATCCCTATTACGTGCCAGGCAGTGTGATATGTGCTGAGGACACAGAGATGACCAAGACATGATCCCTCCCCTCACAAGTGCACGGTCAAGTAGTCAGGTAACTACAAAATAGCAATATGATGTAATGATAATGGTTTTCATTTTTTAAAAAGATTTATATATTTATTTTCAGAGAGAGAGTGTGCATGGTGGGAGGGGAGGGGTAGAGGGAGAGAATCCCAAGAAGACTCCCCGCTGAGTGTGGAGCCCAACGTGGGACTCGACGTGGGGCTCGATCCCACAACCCATGAGATTATGACCCATGAGATCACCACCCGAATGGAAACCAAGGGTCTGACTTAACCAACTGAGCTGCCCAGGCGCCCTGATAATGGTTTTCATTGTTTAAGCACTATGTCCATGTGAAGGACTTCGTATACATAATTTCCTTTAATCGTTGCAATAGCCCCCTGAGTTACGTATGATTATCCCCATTTTAAAGACAAGGAGGCTGTGGCTTAGAGAAGTTAAAGCAGTTGACTAGTGGTGCACTGTGAACGCCGTAACTGAGGTCTATACGAGATACACTTCTTGCACAAATAAAGGAGTAATTCACCACGTGTGGAGTGTAGGTAGGAGGGGAAGGAGGGAAACTGAGCTGGATTTTGAAGGATGAGCAAGAGCTATGTCTAACGATGATCCATTTTGTTCTGTAGCTTTGAAATTTTTCACGTAATTGACCCAGCAACTCCACTTAAGGGAATTTATCTCGAGGAAATACCCAAAAGTAAGGGGGAAAAAACCCTCGGTGAATGAGGGTGCTCATATGTCTATTTATAATACTGAACAGTTGGAAACAACCTGCAGGTTTAACAATAGGGGAATGGTGAAATGAATTATGGTCCCATTACTCTATGGAATATTAATGCAACCCATGACAAAACTTGAAATGATAATTAAAAAGACTAAGGAGCAATACCAAAAATACTCACTGTATGATGTCAAGTGATAAAAGCAAAATACCACATTGTATATTCACTACGAATGCAATTATGGAGAACACGATTACATATGGGTAGGGCTCCAAAGGCCCTACCCACACGCACAAAGAGTGGCATTCAGGCCGTGGCATCCACGTTTAAGAGTTTATTTTTTTGTTGCTTCCACTTTTTAAGTAATATTATTTTATCTTTTACTATGAAATAAGTGGAAATTATAAAGGGAGACATCTAGCCTTTTCCCCTGGCTTTAATGTGACTTTTACTTGTTCCAAATAGTCATTTTCACTGGAAAATGTGAGATTCCTTTTAAAATGAATCAAATATGGAAAATATTGTGTGGTCCATTTTGTCTTAGCCAACTCAGAATTGGTCTCTGGGTAATGAAAGTAAGTCGAGAACTGTTTTCTTTGCACATGTTTGAGCGGTCTTGATTTCATTGTGATGTGCAGCAGAAATCACATGGCTGTCAAACACTGGCTGGTGTTTATGAGGCCATGGATCTGGAATAAGAGAACTCGGGAGTGACAGTCATTCCATTTTCAAAGTGTCTTTCTCCTGGGACCAAAGTCAGGCCCTGAGTATATTTCTTTTTCATTTATGCGATGACATTAATATAAATCCAAGTCTTGATGTTGATAACGGGCTGCTGTTGATGGACAAACGTGGAACGGAGAAGGAGGTGTTTGTTTTCTTAAGCTGTTGGGATGATAAACTGCACAAATACAACCACAATAACGCCGTCCCCTTGGTGCAATGTGGGGTAAGGCTTTGAGGCACAATCTCGTTTCCTGTGGGGCTGTCTCAAGCCTGAGATAGGCAATTCAGAGGTCACATTTTTGTTCAGCGTTTATTTCTCATCGACAAAAAAGGTCGGCTATTGGACTTGGCATGATGTAGAAGCCAAGGGTCACATAGACTGAGCCTCAAATCCTGGCACCCCTATGTGCTGGCTGTAAGACCTTGGGCAAGTTACTTTACCTTTCTATGCCTCAGTTTTCTCATCTGTAAAATGGGAACAGTAATAGAGCCTAGCTAATAGGTTTGTTTTCAGTATTAACTGAGACAATACATAGTACTTAGCCTAGTATCTGACACAGCCATAGCTTAGTAAGGGGTTAAGTGCTAGGGCACCTGGCTGGCTGAGTCAGTGGAGCATGTGACTCTTGATCTCGGGGTTGTGAGTTCGAGCCCCACCCTGGGTGTAGAGATGACTTAAAAATAAAATCTTAAAAAATAAATAAATAAGCGGTAAGGGCTGTTACTAGCATGTACAGGAGACCATGCTAAGTAACAGGTTGTTTTCTTGTCTTTTTCTTCTAATACATTATACATCACTTGAGGACAGGAGCTATGTGTGACTCGTTCACCATGGTAGCCCCAGAGCTAGCACATGGTTTGGGACACAGCAGTTGCTCAAGAAATATTTGTGGAGGGGCGCCTGGGTGGCTCAGTCAGTTAACCATCTGCCTTCGGCTCAGGTCATGATCCCGGGGTCCTGGGATTGAGCCCCGAGTCGGTCTCCCTGCTAGGCAGTGAGTCTGCTTCTCCCTCTCCCTCTGCCTCTCCCACAGCTCATGCTCTCTCTCTCTCTCTCTCAAATAAATAAATAAATAATCTTCAAAAAAATATTTGTGGATATTCTGTGTTCTTTTATGAGATGATCAGTCAGCTGTAGCCACAAGAGGAGGCCGAGGAGAGGCTCTGGAACACAAAATCGATTATACTCACGGGGGCTAGAGAGGGAGGCACATGGCCCGCAGGGTCCCAAGGGAGACACCAGGTGGTCAGGAGGCAGAAGACAGGAGCAAGGCGAAGGTTTAGGCCGTGGCCTTTCTTGTGTTCCAAGGCCGGCCGGGGTGATCAATTTCAGCTTGTGTGACTGATGTCCTTGGGCTTTGGGCTAAGGGGGTGGTCACCAGTTGTCCAGCGCCTGGCCCTGGGATGATTAAGGCAGAGAAGGATTGTCGCCTGGGGTGCAGGGCCCGGACGGAGGAGATATGGCTTTGGATTGGTTAGTTTGCCTGTCAAAGGCATGTTCCTGGTTGGGTCCTTGGCTATTTCTAAGAATGGGCTACTCCGGAGGGGGGGTAGTCTCTCCTCAGCCAGAAATGTTTTCTAAAATGTGAGAACATTATAACATATAGACAATTAAAATTAGTTTTAAACAGTGGAATGAATGTGATGATCACCTAATGCTTTTTGGAAATACCAGGAAGCATGAGATACAGTCCCTGAACTTCAGGAGCCTTCGGGCATTGTGGGTAAGGACAGGAATGGGGCAGGGAGATGTGGCTAGGACTCTGGGGGTTTGAGAGAACAGGCACTCAATTCCAAACCAGAAAACCAGGTCTTTTCTTTCTTTCTTTTTTTTTTTTAAAGTAATCTCTAGGCCTAATGTGGGGGCCTCGAACTCTTGACTCTGAGATCGACAGTCGTACGCTCTACCAACGGAGCCAACCAGGTGCCCCTGGGAAACTGTGTCTTGAGTACTAATTCTCCTTACTAGCTATGTGGCCTTTGGAATGCCAATTAATCTTTCTGAGCCTCAGTTTCTTCAACCCTAAAATGGAAAGAAGAAGAAGAATTTCAAAGCTCACAAAGTGTTATGAATTTATGTGACAAATGTCTACGAACGTGCTTTGTGAACGGAAAAGCAGTATATATAACTGAAGAGGTGTTATTATCTAAATAACAGCAGTGCAATGCTGGGAATGGCGAGTTTCCGATAGGCGCACCTTACTCTCTTTGAGGGATATAGCAGCTCGGGGAAAGAGCCCAGCCCTAGTGTTTGTTCGGGTTACCATTATTAGATTGGCTTGTCAGTTAAAAAAAGATAGTCATGATTCTTCACCCTTTACAGGTAAAGGATAAGCCCTAGGAAATGATTTGCATTTTATCACTTCTAATCTCTGCTTAAATTGTTTCTAAGATTGAAGCAATTGATTGGGAACTCCCGAGATTGACACATTTTTCCTTCTGCTGCAACAGTGAATGACATCAAAGCCAATTTGGAAGTGTGGTATTGAAATTAAAGTTTGGGTTTTTTTTTTATTATGTCCACTTTCAAGTCCCTCCCCTTGTCCTCAGCCTCCCAAAGGGCTCTTTATATTGTTTTAGCCCATGAGCTGTGGTAGAGGATGAGAGGGAAAAGCAGATTCATAGATAGGCACAGAGGGGTTCTAATGTTGATTTGGTTACTGGGCAAAGGAAAAGAGGTGGGGGGGAGATTTTCAGGGAGCGAGAATTCCTGTCTCTTCTAAGGTCTTTCTAGCTGGATGAAAAAACAAATTGACATGGGACAGATTAACAGAAAACCAAATTTAATAGGCAGTTGTATGGGAAATCCATATAGACATGGAAATTCCAAAGGCAGCAGAAAGAGGTCTATATATCACCCTGAACTAAGGAGAAGGCGGTAGGGGTCTGGGATTGCAGACGAA
Source organism: Ailuropoda melanoleuca (assembly GCF_002007445.2). Lineage (NCBI taxonomy): Eukaryota > Metazoa > Chordata > Mammalia > Carnivora > Ursidae > Ailuropoda > Ailuropoda melanoleuca. The sequence goes on along the minus strand of NC_048238.1, from coordinate 95,526,755 downwards.
AGGAATGCATTTCACAGGGCCAGAAGAACAGACATTGCTAATTAGATGTTTGGCCTGCATTCCAGATGGGTCACTCAGATAAAATGTATCTCTGCTAATAACCCTTATTCTGGGAAAGGTCCCCAATTTAGAGGCTTCTGTGTGGTTAAGGGAAGACAAAAGTTTCCCTTGAGCCAGCGGGGTCTCAAGTGCCTTCAGTTGAAAATAATCCGTAGAGGTCACTTTCAGGCAACAGGCTTGAGCAGTGGAGACCTGAGTGAGGAAGAAGGGCCCACAGTGGCCACCGGGCTGAACACACACAGGCTCTTTAGGGGACCCACCTCGGAAGAGCCATAGGCCCTAGCTGACCCATGGGCTACTTTCAACCGGGCACAGGTACCAAAAAAGGAAATTCCATACGTTCCCATACCTCAGCACTCCCCGCCCTGTACATATAGCCCCCCACCTCTGCCTCCTGGCAGTCCCTCCTTTGCCGTCCTGCCCACTGCTCCCTCGCTGTGTATTCAGTTAACTTCTATCTCCTTTGTTCTGCCGTGGGTGAATTCTTTCCCTGCCAGTGACACTGGCCTCCACCCAATCTATTGATCAATTAATCGATTGAGTTGCCCCACATAATTCACATGCCAAAGTGGCACATTCTTGAGAGGGTCTGTCCTGAACCCCTACAATATCTATGTGTCTATATGGTATATTCTTCCTCAGTAAATGCTTCACATCTTCAAATCCTCTTGGTGATCTGCCATTGCTGTTGGATTCACTAGGTTGGTGCTTTGTGTTTGGTCCAAGAGGAGTGGCTCTGATGATTCCCCAGTGCCTGGCACCACAGACTTTTAAGCTGTTGCAACAACCATTTTTCTGATATGTTCAGAAACGAAAACAATACAGTGGTGACATGCAAATCAATTTCTACTTTGAGCAGAATAAGAGAACCTGCTGGATTCTGTGGAGCAGGAAAAATAATTTTCCCACTACCTCTTTAGGTTCCTGGCTGAGACCGGCTCACCCCCTTCTAATAAAAGACAGATTGACAGGAGGGGGAAAAAAAGTTTAATAACATATGTGTGTCCCGTGCACGTGCAGAGACCCACGAAATCAGAGTAACTCTCTGAAATGGCTGAAGCCATCACCTTAAAACACATCTCCAGCTAAAGACAAAAGATGTTGGGATGGGGAGTCAGTGAAGGGAGGTGACTGGGAAAAGCACAAGAAACAAGGGTAAGGTTGTTATACAGTTAAGTGCATGGCTTCTCCACTGACAGCAGTTTCTACAGATTGAGAGTCCTCTTCCTCTTCCTGGTATAGCCGAGAAGACACCCTCACAAATGGAGATTTCCCCTATAAATATATCTTCCATTTGGTTTTCAGAGCTTCATCCATGCCTGTTGTTCCTTAAAAATAATCAACTCAAAATAATCCTTATGCTAAAGGGACATATCCTGTGGTGGCAAATGCTGGTCCCCTTCAATTTGATTACTTTTAATTTTCCTTCCTCCTTTGATTAATTGGGCTGGGAGGCTATGGTGCTGTAGTAAGACAAACTCAGGCTTTGGGGTCAGATGGTTTGGGGTCTGAATCCCCGTGCTGCTCTTTGTTAGCTGGGGAATATTGAGGAAGGTCCCTGACTGTCCTCCCAGCCCTAGTTTTCAGCTGAAAAATAAGAGAAGTTTTGTGAGGACTTCATGTGATACTGTATGTAAAGCAACTGGCACCTAGTAGATGTTCCAAAAATAGTAGGTAAGGAAAGAAAAAGTATGTTTTGGTTGTGTCTTCAAAAGAAAAAAATCACTGGGAAGAGAGGTAGTCTCTCTTGGGGCCTTTAGTAAGTTATTGGTGGTGGCCTTGTTCATCTATGTTAATCAGCAAACACATTTACACTCTGAGGCGAGTACAAGTATCTTCCCTGGCCTGACTGGGGTCTGTGTGAAATGTTGGGGGTCTGGGAGCGAAGGGTCAAGAAAGAATTCTTGAGACATCTTTGGTGCAACAAAGGTGGTTTTATTAAAACATGGGGACAGGACCCGTGGGCAGAAAGAGCTGAACTGGGGTTGTGATGGGTGACTGATTATATACTTTCAAGTTGGGAGGGGGTTATGGATAAAGAAAGTCTCTAAGGAATTTGGAAACAGGGTTTCCAGAACCTTGAGGGGCTAGCTTCTATTAGAATAAGGTCACTCGGGGGCACTTGGGTGGCTCAGTCGGTTAAGTGGCCGCCTCTTGGTTTTGGCTCCAGCCATGATCTCGAGGTTGTGAGATCGAACACTGCATTGGGCTCTCTGCTCAATGTGGAGTCTGCTTCAGATTCTCTCTCCCTCTCCCTCCAGCTCACTCTCTCTCTCAAATAAATAGAATCTTAAAAAACAAAAGAATAATGTCGTTCACTACTATCTAGTCAACCTTAGTCATGAGACCCTTCTGATGTATATCAGTGGGCCATATACTTGGAGGATGATTGCTGATATATAACGTGGGGTGGGATAGAGATAAAGGAAGTTTCTAAAGGGATTTTCATATGTTAAAGAAGACTTACAGGATCCTGGAGGTGGGGCTAATGTCAATCTAAGGATGCCTTTTGCCTCTAGCAACGTATTAACATTGAGGCAGCTGAGTTCCTAGAGGAAGGTCACGCTGCTTGTCCCAAGGACTTGTCGATGGGATGTAAGTTGTAAAGAAGTTTAATTTTTTCCCATATTTCTATTGCCTTTGTTCTCCACATCAACAGTCACTTTCCTCTACATTATAAGCTAATTCAGATATTTTGTGGAAATATATTAAGTTTTTAAATAATTTAAGAAAACATTTTCATCTCCCCATCTTTTGCTGAGGTTGTTTCTTTGAGCCATTCTAGACAACACCAGCAGATTAACCGCCCTGAGACACCAAGCTGAGAGTTGTGTTTCCCTACTGACTGGAGTCCAGTGGCTCCCCAGTGCCTACCAACTTTAGAACTTCCCAGCCTGGCAGTCAAGACTGTGTCTGGGACCTTTAGAGTTATATCCTGTACTGCTCTGTCCTAAGGGGTTGCTAGATGGCTAATAGCCAAAGTGGTGGACCTTTTGTTATTTCCTATAAGCACTTTCCTGGAAAGTGCTTTGGAAGGGAAAAAATAGAAGGAGATGGGTTTTGGTGCACAATGCCCCAAATTTGCCACTTTGGCATGTAGATTATGTCAAGCTGAAGATGATTAGGGTCCAATGGACTCAAGAAGAGCTTTCACGCCCCCCACCCTTCCAGGAAGAGAGCTATTACCAAAGATACCTTTTTTTTTTTTTTTACATTAAGGAAGATCTTTCTGCTTGGCATGGCAAACATTTGTTTACCACACATTTGCACTTCCCATCTTCCTGTGAATTATCTGTCTCCCCTTGGAAATCCCAGGTCCCTATCCCCTTCTCCTTAACTCAAGATGGCACAGAAACCTCACTCACAGGGCACCTGGGTGACTCAATTGTTAAGCATCTGCCTTCAGCTCAGGGCGTGATCCCAGGGTTCTGGGATTGAGCCCCGCATGAGGCTCCTTTGCTGGGAGTCTGCTTCTTCCTCTCCCACTCCGCCTGCTTGTGTTCCCTCTCTCGCTGGCTGTCTCTCTCTCTCTGTCAAATAAATAAATAAAATATTTAAAATTAAATAAATAAAATAAAAAAAGAAAAAAAAAAGAAACCTCAATCGCCTGACCGCTGGGGAGCCTCTCACATCTTTGTACATAATTAAATTTTTTCCTCATTAATCTATCTTACATCAATTTAATTATTGGGCCAGCCAAAGAACCTAGAAGGGAAAAAGAGGAATGTTTTCCTCCCCTACAAAGAAAAAAATGGAGACTCACTATGGGGATTTTAGTATCTGTGTACGTAGGTTCGCGGGTGTCTGTGTGTCTGTGTGTTTCTGTGTATGTGTCAGTGCATTATCCAGACAACTTTTCTCATACTCTAAGAAGAGTTGGAAGGGGAGCAAAACGTACCACCCCAAAACATGTCTCCTTGCCACAGTGACTACTTTAAGCTGGTTATTTTTTTAAAGGTGGGGGAAATGCTCAGCATAGAGCCTGATGCAGGGCCCTATCCCACGGTCCTGAGATCACGACCTGAGCCAAAACCAAGAGTAGGAAGCTCAACCGACTGAGCCACCCAGGCGCCCCTAAGCTGGTTATTTTTAAGAGACAGTAGACACAGGTGAAGCTCTGAAAATCCAGTGGAAGTTACTCTTTTGTACTGGACATTTACACTTATAAGGGAAACCTCCATTTGTAAGAGCATTTCACTGACTGTACCAGGAAGAGGGGGATGGCTCTAAATCTCTAGAAACTCTTATCAGTGAAGAAGGTAATGACTTAAATCAACAATTTTACCCTTGTTCACTGCACTTTTCCCAGTCGCCTCCCAAAACTGACTCTCCACCCCAACATCGTCTGTCTTTAGCCCAAGGTGCTAGTTAAGGTGATGGCTTCAGCCATTTTGGAGTTACTCAGATTTCCTGGGTCTCTGCCACATACACAGGAGATACACATTATTAAGCTTTTGTTTTTCTCCTGTCAATCTGTCTCATATCAATCTAATTCTTAGCCAAAGAACCTGGAAGGGAAGAAGGGAACACTTTTCTGCCCCTACAACTTCTGCTGAGAAGAGCCTCTTCTGTAGTCAATGCCACCAGCAGTGGAACTACCATTATCCCTTCAACTTGCTTCGGTTTTTCTTGTCTCCACCCATGGGCTCTCATTCTCTCTTCACTTAGGGTGTTCCACATACTCTTTGGCTAGTGCTCCCTGGAGTCCTCCTTGTGGGCGTCAAACTGGACGTCCCCCACCACCCAGCCCCCGCCTTCTCTGATGGTGAATTTTATGTATCAGCTTGACTGGGTTAAGGGATGCCCAGATAGCTAGTAAAACTTTTTTTTCTGGGTGTGTCTGTCAGGGTGTTTCTGGAAAAGATTCGTATTTGAATCAGTAGACTGAGTAGAAAAAGATCTGCCCTGACCAATCTGGCCAGGCATCACCTACTCCATTGAGGGCCCAACAGAACAAAATGGCAGCTGAAGAGCAAATTCTCTCTTTCGATTCTTGAGCTGGGATGTCTATCTTCTCCTGCCCTCGGGCATTGGAACTCCGGGTAGGGACTTGGACTGAATTATACCACTAGCTTTCCTGCTTCTTGAGCTTGCATGTGTCCGAGCGTGGCAGAGCTCAGCCAATTCCTATAATCAATGTCCTCTTATGTATCTGTATGTATACTATTGGTTCTGTTTCTCTGGAGAAGTCTAGTACACTTTCTCACCCATCATATCCAATTAATCACCCTGTCCTGTCGTTCTACCTCATAAATAATCTCTCAAATCTACCCATCTCTGTATTTCCTTTGCTTCCCCCTCTAAGGTATTGCCATCTTGGGATGCCTGGCTGGCTCAGTAGAGCATGCGACTTTTGGTCTCGGGGTCACGAGGTCGAGCCCCACGTTGGGCATAGAGCTTACCTAAAAACAAAAAAAAAACAAAAAAAACACAAAAAATAGGTATTATCATCTTGCTTAGAATTCAATAGAAATTCTAACAGAAAATTGGTCATGTCATACCCCATTGCCATGCTATGGACTGAATGGTGTCCTCCAGCTTCGTCTCTCTCTCTCTCTCTCTCCCCAACCGCCCCTTCCCTACCCCGGGTTGCCTCATTTCCATTCCTCAAAGACTTTATAGTCTCTCTCTTATCCACACTTCTCCTTCTGCCCGAAGTTCTTCCTGCCAGCTCCTGCCTTTAACTGAATAGCTCCTATTCATTTTTCAGGTCCCAGCTTGGACATCACATTCTCTGGTTCCCTAAATCAACCCCAAGTCCAGGCTTGATGCTCCTCCCAGATGCTCACACACACACACACACCCTGCGTTTCCCCTATTACACTTTATGGCAATGGTCCATTAATGTCTCTGTCTCCTCTGCTAGACTGTGAGCTCTCAGAGGGCAGAAAGCGTGTCTGTCTTATTTATGGTTATTTCCCTCCCCTATCTCTTCCCACAGTGCTTGATACAGTAAGAGCCCAGTAGTCACTTGTTGAGTGTATTCTTGAGCTCCAGAAATTCATTAGTTCTCATCTGGGAGAGCTTTTTCTTTCTTTTAAAGATTTTAAAAATTTATTTTAGAGAGAAAGGGGGTGAAGGGGCAGAGGGAGAGAGAGAATCTCAAGCAGACTCCTCATTAAGCATGGAGCCTGACACCGGGCTCCATCTCACGTTCCTGAGATCATGACCTGAGCGGAAATCAAGAGTTGGATGCTTAACCAACTAAGCCACCCAGGCGCCCCCCAAGGAGAGCTTTTTACACACGAATTCAGATAGTGCCAGTGGTAAATTTAACTTCATAAAAGAAAAAAAATAAAGGATTGGCTATCTTTCATCAGCAGTGAGTATAATGGTATGTACCTAGCTGTACCAATTCAGATATACAGATCAGAATGAAGACTGCTGCAGGAGGCCAGGTGGAGGGGAACAAAAAGAAAACAAAACACCCTGCATTGTTTGAACTTAGTGCATCTAGGAAACCGCCCCCCCTCATATTTAAGCATTCCTTTAATGGTGTTTACTCAGTGGCATGGTTTCCTTGACTTAGCGGTGGTTGTTTTTTTCCCTGTGGTTTAAAATACCTTCAGCCAAAGTAGCAGTTATGAAAACTCCCAACCAGATGTGTTCTCTCCATAATCTGAACTCCTCCATAAACCCCTTAGAGGGTTCTCATTTTGATACCTAATGTTGCAATAATAAGGTTGCACAACTTACCACCTTCCTACTTTGTCAGCTCCTTGAAGGCAGGGACTGTTTTCTTTCATTTTTGCAGCCCAAGCCCTTAGCAAATGCTTAATGCGTAGTAGTATCTAGGGCACATTTATTGAATAAATGGATGCAATAGTTAAAAGGATCTGCCTTGTGAGCAATCGCTTGCAGCTCAGGCAGAGGCCAGGACAAAACAATGTCTCAGGCTCTGCAGCATCTAGTCTGCTGGTGTCCGCTCCCGCCAGCAGCCATTCCTCTCTAGATGTTGTGCACAGCCCCTATTTATTTAATTGGAATTTAACTACATCGAAAGAAACAAACATAGGTGAATTGGACTTCATAAAAATTAAAAGCTTATATGCTGCAAAGGACACCAACAAGGAAGTGAGATAAGAATCCACAGAATAGAAGAAAATATTGGTTAAGTCCTTTATCTGTTAAGGATTGAGCATCCAGAGTATATAAAGAACTCTTACAATGCAATGATAAAAAGATAACCCAGCCAGGGGTGCCTGGGTAGCTCAGTTCGTTAAGCATCTGACTCTTGGTTTCGGCTTAGGTCATGCTCTCAGGGTTGTGGGATTGAACCTCATGACAGGCTCCACGCTCAGTGCAGAGTCTGCTTTCCTTCTCCCTCTGCTCCTCCCCAACTCTCTCTCTCTCTCTCAAATAAATAAATAAAATCTTTAAAAAATAAATAAATAAATAAAACACAACCTACCCAATTAATACATGAGCAAAGGACCTGAAGAGACATTTTCCCAAAGAAGAGACACATATTTCCAACAGGCACCTGGAAAGATGCTCAACATCATTAACTATTAAGGAAATGCAAGTTGGAACCACGATGAGCTACCACTTCATACGTACCAGGATGGCAGTGATCATAGTAATAATAATAAAGGTTGGCAAATATGTGGAGAAACTGGACTTCCCTGCATTGCTGGTGGGAATGTAAAATGGTGCGGCTATTTTGAAAAATAGGCTGGCAGTTCCTCAAACAATTTTTTTAAGATTTTATTTATTTGAGAGAGAGAATGAGTGAGTGACAGCAAGAGAGAGAGAGCTCACAAGCCGGGGGAGGGGCAGAGGGAGAGGGAGGAGAACAGACTCTCCACTGAGCAGGAAGCCTGATGTGGGACCCGATTCCAGGACCCTGGGATCACGAACTGAGCTGAAGGCAGATGCTTAACTGACTGAGCCACCCAGGTGCCCTGGTTCCTCAAACAATTAAACAGAGATCATATGACTCAGCAACTCCATTCCTGGGTATGTACCCAAGACAAGTGAAAATGTTAACACAAAAACTCATAGGCGAATGTTCATGGAAACATTATTTATAATGTTATAGTAGCTAAAAAGTGGAAGTAATCCACAATATATAAGGAATTTATGTAACTCAATAGCAAAATGCCAAATAGCCCAATTAAAAAATGGCCAAGGACCGAACAGACATTTCTCAAAAAGAGACATCCAGATGGCTAACTGGTTATGTGAAAAGGTGCTCAACCTCATCAGCAGGGAAACACAAATCAAAACCACAATGAGATATCACCTCCCAATTTGTTAGAATTATTATGATCAGAAAGACAAAAGGTAACAAGTGTTGGTGGGGATGTGGAGAAAAAGGAAGCCTTGTGCACTGTTGGTGGGAATGGAAATTGGTACAGCCGTTATGGAAAATAGTACAGAGTTTCCTCAAAAAATTAAAAATAGAACTACCTTATGATCCAGCACTCCTACTTCTGGGTATATAGCCAAAGGGAATGAAGTCAGTATCTCAAAGAGTAATTTGCCCTGCCCTCCCATGTCCATTGCAGCACTATTCACAACAGCCAAGATACGGAACCAATCTAAATATCCATTGACAGACGAAAAAAACCAGAGATACAGTGGAATATTATTAGTCTTCGAAAAGGAAAATCTTGCCATTTGTGACAATATGGATGAAACTGGAAGACATTATGCTAAGTGAAATAAGCCAGATGCAGAAAACCAAGTACTGGATGAGCTTACTCACATGTGGAATCTAAACATGTCAAGCTCGTAGAAACAGAGAGTAGAATGGTGGGTACCAGGCAGGGAGGGTGGGGAGGAAATGGGGAGATGTTGGTCAACACAGGCAAAGTTTCAGTTTTGTAAGATGAAAACATTCTGGAGATCGAATGTACAACTATATGACTATAGTTAACAACATTGTACTGTATACTCGCAATTTGTTAAAGGGATATATTTTTTTTAAAGATTTTTGTTTTTAAGTAAACTCTACACCCAACATAGGGCCTGAACTCACAACCCCGAGATCAAGAGTCGCATGCTCTAACGACTGAGCCAACTGGGTGCCCCTAGGGGGTACATTTTAAGTGTTCTCAGCACACACACAAAAGTGATAACTATGGGAGGTGATGGATGTGTTAGTTTCATTATAATAACTATTTCATATTGTGTACTATGTCAAATCAAGTTGTACATCTTAAATACAAGTCGAGAAAAATGTAAAGATATATACAAATTAGACTGCCAATAAAAAAAAGTGGAAACAACCCGATTATCCATCAACTGGTGAATGGATAAACAAAATATAGCATATGCTCGCAATGGGATATTGTTAAACCATAGAAAGAAATGAAGTACTAACACGTGTTACAGCTTGGATGAACCTTGAAAACATGCCAAGGTAAAGAAACATGTCAAAGAAGATCATGTAGGCTGGTCTGAGTGCAGTGGTGTTTACAATGAACTGATCACAGCCAGTTACAGATTTCTTTGTTCCTTCTCCACTCCCACTGCTTTGCTTGACTAGACTTAAAAAAAAAAAAAAAAAGATCGGGGCACCAGGGTGGCTCAGTTGGTTGGGTGTCTGCCTTCAGTTCAGGTCATGATCTCAGGGTCCTGGGATCGAGCCCTGTGTCGGGCTCCTTGCTCAGTGAGGACTCTGCTTCTTGCCCCTCTCCCCCTGCTCGTGTTCTCCGTTTCAAATAAATAAAATAAAATCTTAAAAAAAGATCACGTAATATATTATTCCATTTATATGAAATGTCCAGAATAGGCAAATCTGCGAACGCAGAAAGTAGGTCAGGAGTTAAGGACTCACAGCCTAATGGATAAGGGTTTCTTTAGAGGGAGATGAAGTTCTAAAAGCCGATGGTGGCAGTGGTTGTACAACCTTGTGAATGTACTAAAAGCCACGGAATTGTAGAATTCAGGAGGGTAAACCTTATGATATGTGAATTATATCTCAATAAAGCTGTTATTTGAAAAAAGGGAAACAAATATGTTTCCTCTCACCCCTATTCACTTCCAGTCTTTGTCAGTGCTTACACATGTATTTATTTGTATATTTATAATCAGTGAGTGCCCAGTATTGTGTGCCATGTTTTTTTCACTTAACATCATTCCACATACATTGCCATGTGCTGTATTAACCTAGTTTATATGTTTGTCAATTTAAAAATAAAATTGAATCAAAGTGTAGCAGATATGATACATAGAAAAATGCACAAATCATATGAGTATAACTTGGTGATTTTTTCCCAGAGTCACCCGTCTACTCGTCGTTTTGTGTAGCAAAAATGACGTGCATCATAGTGCATATTATACTTTGCTTAGCTATTTCCCTATTTGGGGGGACCTTTTGAGTTGTTTTTGACGCTTCAAAATTATAAATAACAAAGCTAGGTTCAACTTTATATGTGTTACTGCCCAATATATAGAGAATAACACAGTTATTTCTATATTCTCCAATCCAAGATTAATGGATCAAGAGTATGTCAAATACTTGTAGACCACTTTTTCTGAAAATACACATTAATTTCTAGTCCCATGAGCCATATGTAACTACCTAACTCACCACAGCTTCACAAACATTAGGTTTTCTCATTTTAATCTTTACTACCCTAGTTACAAGGTGTATAATAGCACTTTACATCTGTTTTGATTTCTACTCTGTCACTGGCATGGTGACTGTTCATCTGTGGGGTAATTTTTTGTCTGTAGTTCTCATGCAGAAGCTCCCCATCTCCTTTGACCACTTTTCTAGTAGTATCTGGATGTCGAGTTTGTGCCTTTTTCTCAATTCCAAATGTATTTTAACAGCGTGATCTCACCGATCATGTTTTCACATTTTTGTGTCCATCTTGCAGCTTTTAAAATATTTGTTTTATTTATGTAAATTGAAGTATAATTGACTATGCTTTATTTTATGTTACTGCAAAGATGTCTATTAAAATGTGATAAACGATAGCCTCCATTTATCTGATAAACCATTTTCTCTCTTCCACAGCTGGGATAAAAATGTGAGTGCATTTTCTTCTTAATGTTTTTATTATACTTAAGTCTTTCATTCACCTGGGATTTATTTTACTCTATGATTTAAACTATAGATCTAAGTTATTTTTATCCACACTGAAATCCATTAATTAAGTAGTGATTTCTTTTTCTCTTATTGTTTCTGGTTTGCCAGATGTTGAGCTATTAAATAATCAATTGTATTCTGGAACATTAATATTTCCTTGAGCATTTAAAATCCAGGTATACGTGTTAATGATTTGTTTAAAAATCTTAAAAGAATGAGTCTACAATAACTGTGCTCTTTCAGAAGAATTCTTCTAACAACTTGTCGAAGTCTATAAAACTGCTTTCATTTGTATGGTGTTAAATTTATGTGCAAACATAGCTATCTTTTTTTTTTTTTCAAACATGGCTATCTTTACAATATATGGTCCCTCAAGTGTTATTTCTTCTTGGTAAATAGCATCATTTATTCATGTCCTTTCTCTACTTCTGTTGGTATTTCGTCATTTTCTTTTAGTGTATTTTTTTCTCTCAAATTAAGTGAATGACTAAGTATTTAATACGTTGCCATCATCGTGAATATCCTTTTTCTTTTTTTTCTTTTTAAAGATTTTATTTATTTATGTGACAGAGAGACAGCCAGCGAGAGAGGGAACACAGCAGGGGAGTGGGAAGAGGAAGAAGCAGGTTCCCAGCCGAGGAGCCTGATGTGGGACTCGATCCCGGAACGCCGGGATCACGCCCTGAGCCGAAGGCAGACACTGAACGACTGCGCTACCCAGGCACCCCATGAATATCCTTTTTCATTATATTGTTTAGCTTGGTGTCACTCTTATTAGGAATGCAACTGACTTTTGTCATTTATCTTCTATTATATTACTTTGCTGAATATATTTATTTAATTTTTAATGAATTTTGCATTGATGCCTGGGACTTCGTTATATAATCCTGTCATTTGAGAGGAGTGATATTTTTATTTCTTCCTTCCACGTACTTCTAACTTGTTTCATTTTCTTCTTCGATCTTATTTTATTACCAAGTTAATTAAGACTGATGAGAGAGGCACCCTTGTCATGTTTATGTTTTTGATTGAGCGTCTCTACTGCATCTGGCTCTTGATTTTAGGTGCATATAATGATCCTGTTAAGAAAAATACCTTTTTGTATGTCAATTACACTTCAGTAAAAAAAAAAAATTATATAAGGGAGTCCTCAACTCTCTTTTCACACCAGACATCATTTGTAGAATAAATAATTTACCTCAGGATAGAAAAATAAAGAAAGAAAAACTTCCACGCCTTTTTATTTTGTTTGACTGATGGAAGTTTTGAATTTCGAGAATTGTCTCCTCACCGTCTTCTGAATATCAGGCCTCAGCTCAAACAGCCCCAGAAAGGCCTTCCTTCATAACCTTATCTAATATGCCCACTCACCTCTGGCCGCGCTCTGTCACGTCACTCTGTCTTATTTTCATCAGAGCACTTGTCACCATATGAAGCTCTTCTGGTTAGCTTTTGCCTCACTGGCTTCCCCGCCCCCGCCGTGAGAATGGAAGCTCCAAGGGAGCTGGGCTTTTTGCCCGTCTCCTTCACTGTTGTATCCCCAGTGCCTAGAATAGTGCCAGATACACATGAGGCAGTCGATACATATTTTCTGAAGGCATAAATGGATATAATTTTATACTTTATCCATTGAAGTGGTATGTTGAAAGTGCTTCTATGGTTATAACATTTTTGTACCTAGCTCATGGCAGTTTGGTTGTTTTCCTTCTGTTATGATATTTAGAATTTTAGTGTCCATAGTCATAAAACTAACCTGTAATTTTCTTTCCTGATATTCTTGTTTTTGAGTATTTAAATAAAAACCATATTTGCTTCATAAAACAAGTTTGGTAGAATACCTTTTTCTATATTTTTACTATTTAACTTATTGATTGTTTAATAGAAGAATTGTTTCTTGGAAAAATTCTCCAGTGAATCGATCAGAGCCAGGTGCCTGCTTTTACATTATTTTCTTTTATTTTTATTTATTAATTTCAGCTTTATTGAGGTATAGTGACTACACTATTTGAATATTCCTTTTTCTGTCATTTCCTCTATGAATAGTCTATTCATGTTAACTTTCCTGAGTCATAGTTGGTATCGCATATATTGCGTAGGTCCTCCTTCCTAGCTACTCATTTACCACTCTCATTAGCACGCAGCTGTGAATGATAATAACTCACCCAATTCAATCTTTAACTCATTCAACAAATACTTTGGAATCATTGCCCTAGGTGCTGGTGGCACAAAAAAGAGGAAGATACAATTGGACCATAGTCTGATTGTAGAGTGTGCTAGTTAGTCTCTGTGGCCCCCTTAATCCCATCCCAACCCATTCTCTGCTCTTCTCTGTGCTCTGGGAGTCTGACTTCTATAGACTGAACCATCAAGGCTCTCCTGCCCTCTGGCTTCAGGCAGGATTTCATCTTGGGGAGGTATGGGAGGTTGGCATATTTATTCTCCCGGCTTCCTGTCTTTTAGGCCGTGTTTTGATGGCAGCTTCATTCTTCCGTCTAACGCCACAGCTCCTGTCAGGCAGCCCCTCTGTTACAGCTCCGGTTCTTGCCATGGTCCCTGTTAACCTTAAACGATAAAACTGCCACTTATTTTACCAGCAAAAATGGGTTTATTTGGGAGTAGCAGAGAATTACAATCTGGGAGGAGCAAGTTATGGCAAAACCGTAAGTGAGTCTAGATAAAAAAGAAGACGACTCTTTTATGGACAAAAGGGGGTAGTTGGGAGGGCTGTTGTAAACAAGAAGTCCATTGGAGTAAACTGGGAGTTCCAAGTATAGTGGCTTCTCATTGGCTGAGCTGTGACCGTCCCTCATTGGCTGGGCTGTTGCGTGGGCGGGGGGAGGAAGCCTTCCTTCCTCCTGCTGGGATGGTAAAGCAGTATCCAAGTGCTAGGTAACTTTTCCTGTTGGGTCTGCAATTGACTATGAGTGGTAGGGTGTGAGAGCTCTCCCTGCCCAAACTCCCAACTCCATTTTAGTGAGGTTTCCTTTCAATGATTTTCACATCCCCTAACATCATTTCTGCTCCTTGTCCCTTGGGGCTAGGGTGGTATTGACTTGTTGCTGCTGCTAGCCCCAGAGCACTTCAGCGTCCCTTGTTAGTTCCTTTAACCCTGTGGGCATTATTGCAAACAGTCCCTTTATTCGTGTCCAGTAAAACCTTTTGGAGTGTGCCTTCTGTTTCCTGCTGGTAGTCTGGCTATTATAAGCAGACAGACAAATAAATGTATAATTAAAATATAGTGCAAAATGTGTTTTAATAGAGAGATACATGGGGTGCTATAGAAACAGAGAAGAGGGGCATGTAATCTCAAATGTTTTTAATTTCTCTCCTATGTGTTGTTAAATTGCTTTTCTCATCTCTGATTTATTATGTCAGGAGTTTTTTCTGTCTTATAAATCACTTGATCAAAAATTCTGTGATTTTTTCGAAGAAACAGCTATTAGTCTGTTAACCAAATATTTCTTTGTATCTTTTCCATTTTGCTTATTTTTATTTGACTTCTCTATTTCTATATTTTGGGTGGTTGCTTTATTTCCTTTTATTTTATTTTTTAAAAGATCTTATTTATTTGAGAAAGAGCGAGCAGGGGAGGGGCAAAGGGAGAGGGAGAGAGAGAATCTCAAGCAGACTCTGCGCCAAGCACAGAGCCTGATGTGGGGCTCGATCTCACGACCCTGAGATTATGCCTTGAGCTGAAATCAAGAGTCCACCACTTAACCCACTGAGTCACCCAGGCACCCCTATTTCCTTTTAAAGGGCTTTAGTTCATCATGTTTCTCTCACCCTCTCTATCTTACTTATTAATACAGGCATTTACAATGACAAGTTCTCCTTTAAGTACTAAATTGGCAGCATTCCATATATTATGAAATTCTTTATTTATGTTTTCATTTAAAAACATTCTGTCATTTTGTATTCCATTTCCTCCTTGACTTGGAAGGAACCTAAGAGAGTCTTAAAACTTCGACATTGCTGTTTATTATTTAGTTCCACTCTTGCAATATATTTTTAATGTTATTTCATTATAGCCTGAGAATGTGCTATGTAGAACTTTTTTTATATTAAAAAATGAACATTTGCATTTTCTGTGTATGACAGGCTTTTGCGACGTGTCTGTAGTAACTAAAAATAAAGTGTTTTCTACCACTTGATCGTGAAGTGATCTCCATGTGCTAATGCTATACAGCCCTGTGAGGCTCCTTCAAAAAGTCATTCCAGCCCCTGCTTCCCTCCCCAAGTGCCACAACTTAAAGGGAGATCCCTGGAACATACCCTCTTTTTTTTTTTCTTTTTAAGAGACCCGAACAAAGAACTAATCTGACTCAAACTTTAAACCTTGTCCTGTTGTTGTTTGATTGGTTTTTTGGGGGGTAAGGGGGTGCTTTTTTGTTTTTACTCTCCTAGTCACTGACTTTGTTAGTCCCTTTCCATTGTGCCTTGACTGATTCTTAGGAATGAATGAATGAATGCTTCTTTCTTCTCTCTGACAACTTTAGCTGCTTCCTTGAGTTGACTTCAACTTTAGGCCACTTCAGGCAACGTGTCTCCTCTTTGCATCTGCCCTTCAGCCTTGCAGTGAACTCACGGACAAATGCCACCTCCGTTTCTATGTTTGGCTTTGTTTCTTCTTTACCTGCTTATGACAGAGGTGGCTAGCTGGTCCATGAAAAACAACCCTGTTCCCTCTTGCACAGCGTGGAATTGTTCCTGGGAGGTGACCGTAAAACCAGGGACTACATTTCCCAGTACCCTTTGCATCTAGGCGTGGTCCGTGTTCTCTGCAGTGGACTGTGAGCTGATAGGGATTGTGTCACTTCTAGGCCAGGGAGCCTCTGAGAGCTGGTGGGGTTTTTCCACTCTTCCTTTCCTCTTCTGATGGCTGGGAGCAGAGGACTCTGGGATTCTATGGATAGAAACCCAGAATGGAAGAGATTTGGTTTCTTAATTATTATGAAAGAAAGCTGCCCGCCAATCAGGAACATGCACATTCTACTCTTAAGTCAGTGAGAAACTTCTAATGTGTTAGGCCACTGAAATGCTGGGGTTTATTTTTATTACATAAGCCATCACCCTAATATACTGTGGACCATCTTACCTAAAATATTAAGATTGCTAATTCAATTTAATTAAACTCTTCTGATATTTCTCTCAGTTGTATTTTTCAATATATGTCATTGCTTTGTATTTGGGGACATAAAAATCGAGAATATTAGGTTTTGTTGACTTGCTTTTCATTTTCATTTTATTTGTCAAAGTAATCTTGACACCCAACATGGGTCTCAAACTCACAGCCCTGAGATCAAGAGTCACACGTTCCATCAACTGAGCCAGCCAGGCCCCCCTGGTTTTATTAACTTTGTATTATGGTTTCCTTGTTCAATCTCGCATTCTTTTGCTCTGATATCTATATTATATGATTAGAAATCACCGTTTTATTGGCATTTGTATCAACTATAACAGACCTTAAACCAGCTCTTAACTTTGAATCAGTTCATGTATTTTTATTTAAAATACGCCTCTTGGGGCACCTGGCTGGTTCAGTTGGTAAAGCATGAGATGCTTGATCACAGGGTCCTGAGTTCAAGCCCCATGTTGGGTGTGGAGCCTACTTAAAATAAGAAAATAAAATACATTTCCTTTTTTAAAGAAAGGTTTATTTATTTATTTTAGAGAAAGAGAGCATGAGCAGAGGGGCAGAGGGAGAAGAAGAGAATCCCAAGCAGACTCTGTGCTGAGCATGGAGATGATGCAGGGCCTGATCTCATGACCCTGATATCATGACCTGAGTCAAAACCAAGAGTCAGACGCTTAAATGACTGTGCCACCCAAGGTGCCCCATTTCCCTTTTCTTTCTTTAAAGTAAGCCCTACACCCAACATGGAGCTTGAACTCATGACCCCAAGATCAAGAGCCACATGCTCTACTGACAGAGCCAGCCAGGCACCCTTGTCACTCTCCTTTCCAGAAGAGAGTTCAACCCATATATATTGTTCCTATAATGGATACTCTGCCAGCGGGATATGCTAGGTGTGTGACCTTGGCCAACTTTTTTTCTCCCCCTCAAACTCAATTTTCTTATCTATTAAATAAGAACCACATATTATAGGATTGCTGTGGGAATTAAATTAAATCAAAATCTGAAACAGCCCTGTTGGACTGTGTTGACAATTTGCTTTAGTTTTTCTAGAACCTAAAATATATTCCTTTCCAAAAGAAACTTCAATTTGTTTGGATCCGTGTGATAATAGCTCCAATTCACATAGCTTTACATAGATTTTTCCATTGTGATTTTTTTCTTCTCTAGAATGTGAGGCACAAGATTTCTAGGCATCCTTTAAGTATTTTATAAAGATTTTATTTATTTGTTTGGGAGAGAGAGAATGTGCGTGTGCATGAGTGGAGGGAGGGTCAAAGGTAGAGAGAGAGAGAGAATTCCCAGCAGACTCTGTGCTGAGTGCCCGTTGCCAGGCTCAATCTCATAATGCTGAGATCATGACCTGAGCTGAAATGAAGACTTGGACACTCAAGTGACTGAGCCACCCAGGCACCCATTAAATGTTTAATTTTCTGTGGACAGCTCAATAATGCCATCATCTCAAAGTGGAAATAGTTGGTGTAGGTAGCAGGATTTGAACCAAGATCTTCTGACTCTTACAGCCAGAGCTCTTTCCAGAACATTAGGATTGCTAGTAGAAGATGAGGCAATAACGTCTCTTCTCATCTTTCATTACCACCACCATTAAAACAAAGCCACAAAACCAGTGACCGTTTACATAACTCAAAAAAAAAATCATGAAAAGTGTGGTAGGTAGTTTAGCACCATTGAAGTTTGATTGAAATCTGAGATTTCTCCCCCTTCAATTAACTTGGTAATCCCTAGATATAATCACTTTTTAGATGATTAAGAGATTTGGAAACAACGATGCAAGATAAGTTATAGGAGAGATGACCTTATAATGCTGCTGCTTTGTTATATAATTGTCCTAAGCCGGAATGCTGGTGGCACCCAACAATGCTTTGCTGTTCTCAGAAACTTTGAGTAACTCTTGCATACCATATTCCCCTTCCCAGAGAAAATACAGCTTTCAATGAGCAATCCAGTTGTGGGTTCGGAAGAACGTTTTCTGGGGACAGAGAATGAGTATCCAGTGTTGTGGTTTTGCAGGGAGATCCATAATTGTGTGTTCGCAAGGGAAGAGGTTCAAGAAGGGCATCTCAGAGGGAAATTTCAGCCCTTCTCTGTGTCTCAAGTGTGACCATGGAGCTGAGAGGTAGATGTATGAGAGGCGAGAGCCAGGCCTGATCATTGAGGAAGGTCGTCTCTTGCATGGTCTGCTTTGAGGGGCAGTGGAAAAGTCTCCCGCCTCACTCCACACTGCCCCCTCCCCACTGATGCTGGAAATGTCATCTGAGCACCCTTGTGTTCAGCACTGCCATCTTCGAGGAGGGCGCTGTTGTGAGGAGTGTGTTGAATCACTCTACTGTACCCCTGAAACTCATATAACACTGCGTGTTCTCTAGACTGGAATTAAAATTTAAAAAAATAAAGTAGGGAAAAAGAAAAAAAATACAAATACAAATCGCCCCAATACCACTACCCATTAAGCTACCAGCTCCTCCATAGGAATGAGTTTCTCAGACCCGTTTCCTTTTCTTTCCTTTCAGAAGCAAGCTTTGGTTGCTTTGGGAGGCAGGGTGGGTTGGAAGGCAGAGCAAGCTTTTACCTGCCTGATTCACATTTTCCCTGACCATTTTGGACCCAGTACCCTTGACCTTGTTAGAAGGCCCTTTCACACATCATCTGCTCCACAAAAGCTTGAGTTCCTGGAAACTCGGGTCTCCACAGGAGCCTGGGAGACCTTTGTAAGAGTTAATCTTTGGGGTCATGTGGGTTCAAGGACCTCAGTGGGCCTTGTGTCTGGGAATGTGTGGGGCTGGGGAGCCGGTGGTGGAGCTGCTCCTTCACAGGCCAGACCTGCCTTTCCTCCCTCTGCTGCTTCTCCACAAAGGGAGCCCCCGTGGGAAGAAGGTCTCCCCTCAAAGGAGCTGGCTGATGAGGAGGGGAATGTGCCAGGAAATGGAAGACAAATGTTCAAATTCCAAAGGGGAAGGGTGGAGTTCGAAAGGAAACCACTGACTTATGTATATGATTTCATGTATAGAAGAAAAAAATGTTACCTGACTCACAGCTGGCCGAGGGGAGAAAGGAAATGGGGAAACTGTGAGGGGCAGGGACACTCTTCTGTCCTAGCTGCTGAGAAACGAAGGCAGCTGGCCTGTGTGGGTTCCCTCACGGTTCCTGAGGCTCACGTCCTCTTGGGCCATTAGTCTCAAATCATGAAGAATGGAGAGTTGAGCTTTGCTATTCTCCTCACCTCTGCCTTCAGTTCCCATCCGGGACCCTTTCCTTTCTCTCCTGTTCCTTCTCCTTTCAGCATGATGAGCTGACTGCTTCTGAAGTGTCTCTAGTACCTTAAGAAAAAGAACCAAAGGCTTCATTCAAAATTTAGGGGCGACAGGGCTCCTGGCTGGCTCAGTAGAGTGTGCGACTCTTGATCTCAGGATCATGAGTTCAAGCCCCACGTTGGGCGTGGAGCCTACTTAAAAAAAAACAAAATTTAGGGGTGACGTTTCCAAGTGGCATCTTTCCCAGGGGAATTAGCTTTTTTTTTCAGAGGACAGTGGAATCAGAACAGATTACCTCACCTTGAGGCCTGACTCTAACCGAGGAATTTCAGAACAGGTGGGGATGGAGCTCAGTGTCCCTGGAAGGGTGGGGCCTGGTCTTGAGAAGCTCAAGGAACAGTCCAAGAGTTTCTATCCCAGGAAAAGGGAATTCTGAGCCATTTTCCAGCCCACGACTCTGTGTCTTGGGCTCTCTACCACTCCCCAGAATGCACCTCTCTGGCATTCTGGCAACAGCATCTAGGCTTTCTTTCTGTCTGCTCCCTTCAGGGTACATAATGATACTTCCGGCTGAGGCTGTATTTGAATGACATCCAAACAGTCGGCCCTGCCTTCGATCAGAATTCAGACAAGCAGGAAAACCCTGCAAGCCTCACCTGTTTGTGGTTAATCTCCACCAACCAGAGAATGAAGAGTAGCCAAACGAAGGGGAGAGTCTGCTAATCCCCCCTTTCCCAGGCCCAGAAGCAGAGAGAGCCGAGAAGAGAAGGTGGCTTTTAATGGACTCGGAGAGGCTCCTAAACAAATGTCAAGTTTAACATGAATGTGTTTAGAAAAGGCACCCAAGATCATTCTTTTTAAATCTGTTTTGTAAACTGCCAACTGACGGGCCTCCCAGGGTCATTTTCCATTTGTTGGGTCTCGCAGATGACAACTGTCCCTCAGAGACCCCCGGGACAGCTGGAAATACCCTCTTATTGATAAGAGAAAAAAAAAAGAGGAGTCGTGAGAAGAGAAGCTTAGAGCAAGAGCTAAATGTATTCAAAGACAAATTAAAATTAGGAGTCAGCCTGAAAAAACATATGGCTTGAAAATGACCGTTCCAGCCTCCATCGGGGAGTGCCGCCCTCCCTCTGCCGGCCCCTTCGTGCCTCCCTGCAGAACCAAACAGGGGTTCCCAGGCCCCGTATTCAGGCGATCATGTGAATCAATTGCCTTCTTGTTTGGTGAAGAGAGTAAGCCATTATTTACAGTTGTCTTTCAGGAGCCTTGGGGAGATGCAAAATAATTGTAGTTCCCAGCAATGTGATGAAAGTGTTAAAAGAAATGCCCCCTTTAGCCAGAACAGAACAGAAAAGTGAAGAAGTACTTGATTCCAATGGGTGTTTACTTTTTTACTTTTATTTTTTTGAACATTTTATTTATTTATTTGACAGTGATAGAGACAGCCAGTGAGAGAGGGAACGCAAGCAGGGGGAGTGGGAGAGGAAGAAGCAGGCTTCCAGCGGAGGAGCCCGATGTGGGGCTCGATCCCAGGACCCTAGGATCACGCCCTGAGCCGAAGGCAGACGCTTAAAGCCTGAGCCACCCAGGCACCCCTCCAATGGGTGTTTAAATTGGAAAAGCTCACGTAGGACTTTCCAGCCAAACAAAGGAGGCGACTTGAGGGACATCTTTAAAATACATTGTTAAAGCTTGTTAGAGTAAATGTCTTTCTTGGATTTAGGGAATCGCTTCAGATTGGTGTCCCCAGGGCTGGCCAGAGCCCGGGGAAGCCCAAGCCCTGTGAATTATTGGCCTGGCTTGCATCTGGGAGGAGCCTAGCTTTAGAGTGGGCCCTTCTGGACCCTTCCAAACACACAGCGGCTGCAGGAAGGTAGTCTCCACCCAGGCCTTTGCAGCCAAGAGAAAACCTGGGGGCCCTCATGAGTGAGAAATGGGGAGAGGGGAGAAAGGCATGGGAAAAACAAGAGGATAAACATTCCAAAAGGCATGAGAAGAGCCCCAGAGAATTCCTGGTTTTCCCTACATCTACTACTTGAATTTTAAGTGCATGTGTTTTTCTCCCCCTTCTACAATTTCTTCATTAAAAACGCCGGGGCAAATCCCTTTGCTGTGGACCGAGTTCAGGCTCGTCAGCTAGAGAGCACACCTGCATCAGGGTGGGGGAAAGCACATTTCCTTCCCTCTCAACATTTGTCTTTTATTTGGGCAAATCAGGAAAGGGAATTCCTCTCAACGCAACTGACGGTGGAGGAAAGAAGACCACTGGGGCAGAAAAAGATAGACGGCTTGTCTGGCAGACACTGAGCTGAGCTTCTAGACACCGCAGTCCCCTCTTGGGTGACATGACCTTGGGCCAGCCACTTCCCCTCTGGGGGGGGCCTTCGTTTCCTCGTCCTGAAGACAGAGAGGTGAATCATCTTTAAATCTTCCCAGCATTCAGTAGGTTTGCATGGAGAGTGAGCTCTTCGAGAAGATACCAAGAGTGTGAACCGATTTGCTTTCTGGGCCAGCTAGCGTCTTAAGTAGTTTAGCTTGGTTGTCTTCTCAAGGAGTCCCCTAACAAGTAGTGGTGTATGTAGTCATTTTAGGAACACAAATGGTTTTTATTCGACTGCTATTCTAAATGAGTCGTTAGTGCATCCCTCGGCATAATTGGGTGCCAACGGATTGCAAACACATAGGACTGGTACAGGTCCAGCGTGCATCTGGAGCATGGGCCTTGGAGGTAGGCAGATCCGAATTTGAATCCAGGGCTCTTTGTGCCTCTTACTGGACGAATGGCCTTTGACACATGACTGGATCTCCCTCCCTAAGCATAACTCCTCATTTGCCCAAAGGGTTGTGGTAAAACTCTCCTTCAGTTAGAGCAAACACAAAATGAGACACTAGCACAGTGCCTGGGACATAGGACTCAAGCAATGTGGCTGCCATTGGTATTTGCCTGGCTAATATCAAGCAATCATTTCTGTTTGCCATGGTGTGTGGTAAGAGGGTTCTTTCAGCATTGAGTTCGCTGTCGGGTTCTCTGCCTCTCTTCTGCTCTCCCTCTGGCCCTGTCCATCCCTCTCCCCACCTTGTTTTCCTCTCTCTCCCTCTTCCCCAACCCTTCTATTTTCCTCCCTCCCCTTGTTCTGTCCCCCACCTCCCTACTCCTCTACACCCTCTCTTACAAGCAGCTTTTGTACTGCTCTTGGCTGCCTTCCTGGTTCAGTCTAACTCAGGATGTGACCTTAATGTTACTAACAATAGCAGTTCACTCCCACAGCCCACACTGCGAGCTTTCCCTGAAACAACTCATTTTATCCTCACAGTCCTAAGCGGTACACGAGTATCCCCGTTTTACAGACGAAGGCATAGAACACAGAGGGAGATTAAGGGACCTGCGCAAGGTCAGGTAACCACTGAGTGATGGAAATGGGATTCGAGCCCAGAGAGTTTGGCTCCAGGACCTGGGTTGCAGGTCTGTGCTCTTTGTCACGACAGGACGCTACCTCCATGAAGCGGAGAGAGGTGAGACTCGTGTGTCTCCACAGGTGGCCCAAACCATGAACAACGCACTTATGATAATTGAATAGAGTTTGAACATGCACGCTTCCAGAGGCGGTCATGCACTAACAGTCGGACCATTGCTGCTATAGGTCGTAGCGGCAGGAAGGGAGGGGCAAGGTAGAGTTGTAGAGTCCTGTGGGGTGTGGGTAATGGTCCCAATGAGAGTGAAAATAGCCCTGCAATCCAAACCTTCCCCAAGTTGCATCCCTGAGCAGGGCCCTAAGAGCTCATTCACAGGCACCGTGAAGCTGAGCTTTCTACTTCCCAGGCATGTGTGTCCTTGGTTGTCACACCTTGAAGGGACCTTGACCTTCCTGTGGCTGTTGAGGTGGCAAAGGGTTCTTTTCTCACCAGCATTAACAGCTTTTAGTGGGTCTATTATACCACTCAGTCAGTTTCCTCATCTGTAAAATGGGAATTTACTCACCTCCTTTGCAGGGTAGAGTATCTGCGTGGACTTAGGACAGGGTGTATAAAGCACACTCATACTAGTCAAGCCAAAAAAAGAAAACAAAACAAAATACTATTCAAGACTCAGAGTGGGTGCTCTTAACAGGCTTCCAAAACGATGGCTTGTACGTTTTAACACTTTTACTGGCCTACTTTATCCTCTACCTGATACCGCCCCTACTCCCAATCCCTCGTAGAAATTCTGGCACTTGGGGAGAATTCCTTGCTCATCTGGGAAATATTCTTCTCCACCTTCACCAGCCCCTGGGACTAGGGAGAGTAACCTTTGACCTTTCTCTTTGGGGGCTTAATCTGAGTGTCTGCTCCCCTCTCCTGTGGCAAAGTGTGCGACCTTATGTCAGTCATTTCCCTTGAATAGGCCTTAGTGGCCCCAATATTAGATAAGAAGTCTGGACTTAGTTCATGGTGCACAACTCAGGGTCCCTGGAGGTTAAGAGGGGACAGACCTGTGTGCATCTGCTGTCTGTGCCGAAAGGGTGCACGTGTCTTACTGGCAAGTTATGGGCATCTTTAAACACGTAAGTTGCTGCAGCTTTGGGGCATTTTCCCATTGGTTAGTTCTTTAAATTGGTTCAAATTTCATCAGTTCTGTTCAATGAGTTGTTTCTTAGTATAAGAGTCTCTAATTTATCTGCTGATAAAACTTACCTTATTCATTCTCCAAATTCATTAACCTTCAAAAATAGAGTCAGGAATTGGAATTAGAAGGTGAGATTGATATTTCTTTGTCATTAATTTGTTAACCCTTCAGTTATCTTACGTAGTCAGGGGACTAGGAATTCAGGTTGTCTGATAAAGGGCTGGGGTTCCTCCATTTACAGAGAAATGGCTCCAGAGAACTTCCCTCACGTAGGAGTGGGATCCAGGGTCTCAAGCACCTTACTCTCCACTGTGCCTCAGTCCTTTCTAAGCCCGGATACTCAATCCTGTAGGTAGACCAGTGGTCAGCCAGCTCTGGCGCACAGGTCAATTCTGGCCTGCCACCTGTGTCTGTACACCTGTTTTGCAAGCTAAGAATAATCTTTACCTTTCTTTTTTAAAAAAGATTTATTTATTTTATAGAGAAAGAGAGAGTGTGTGTGTGAGCAGGGGGAGGGACAGAGGGAGAGGGAGAGAGAGAATCCTCAAGCAGACTCCCTGCTGAGCACAGAGCCTGATGCGGGACTCGATCTCACAACCCTGAGATCATGACCTGAGCTGAAATCAAGAGTCGGATGCTTAACTGTGCCACCCAGGCCCCCCCTCACCATTCTAAAATGGTTGAAAAATCAAAAGAATACTATTCTGTGACACGTGTTACTGGAACATAGCACGTGCTCATTCCCACACGTGCTGTCTCTGGCTACCTCTGCACTACAACCGTGGAATCGATTCGTTGTGAAAGGGCCAGTATGGTCTGCAGACCTCCTAGCTGGCCTAGTCCATGAAAAGTTTATCAGCCCCTAAGCAAGATCAACAGCCTTACCGTCAAAGTCTTGGGAAGAACTTTATGAAGACCCCAAGTCCTGGCTGCCTCTGTACTACCAGAACAAGCCTAGAGGGGGACTCGCAACCCCTCACTCCCGGCCCCTCCAGACTCACCCCACTTTCCCTACTCCACCACAGATTCAAACCTCAAACAGGTCCAAGGTGCCAAGCACTAAACCTCTAACTCCTTCATATCCCTAGGTGGTCAGTTGTTTTGAAATGTTCTGGTTTGAGGCCCACAGGCAGACGGGAGGAGCCTTTGACCTGTGGAGCTCACCTCTGCCTTTGCTCCCAGAGGCAGAAGAACCGAGGGGCCACACTGCTCCAAGCATCACTTTCTGCCCTGATTTGCATAAGGCAGCCTCACCGAACAGAGCTGAGTCATTCCCATAGCTTCCCAATGGCCAACGAAAGGGCTTCCACATGGAGACGATTCCACGATCGATTTGCTGACCTTTTTGCCTTGCAAAGCACGCGACTAGATCCCCAGCCATGCCCCCATCCATGGGCAGGTATAAAACCCTCATCCTTTCATGACCAAAATTCATTTTATTTCAGAAATAAATGTGGAGGTTTAGCAAAAGGCAGGAAAGCTGCTTCCAAGAGCCAAAAAAGCAATGTTATTTCAAAGAGCTTTCATACTCCTCTGGTGGCCGGAATTTGGGAGAACAGTGGGCAATGGTGGGTCACGTCCCCAGCACCTGCGCAGCCCGCAGCCCGCGGCCTGTCTTGCCCTTTCCTTCTGGACTGGTTTTCTCTCCTCTCTCCACCTCTGCCTCTGCCCCTTTCCCTTTGTCTTCTTTTGCTTCCTTACCTCTCAGCCTGTCCTCTCTGGTCATCCCCTGCTTCCCATCTCCCTCTCTCCCAGTCCCCTACCCCTCAAATGTCCATAAAATCAAATGAAAGAAAGTCTTTTAATCATTTGTAAATAGTACTTATGGTTTCAACTCCTCATTTTATTCTATTTTATTTTTATTGTCTATGCTGTACCTTTCATTTCCATGACTTATAAACTCTTGATTTTAAAAGCAGTTGAGTGAAATGTCTAGTTTCTCAAACTAAACAAATGGACTTTTTATTCCCCCGTGTGCCTTGGTAACAAGGCTGACAGCTGCCTCTAAGCTGAGCGCTTACCGAGTGCTGAGCACCATGATAGGAGCTTGCGATGTTATTTTTTAAAAAGGTTTATTTATCTATTTGAGAGAGAGTGCAACGGGGAGAGGGAGAGAGAGAATCTCAATCAGACTCCGTGCTGAGTGTGGAACCCAGCATGGGGCTGGATCTCACCACCCTGACATCATGACCTGAGCTGAAACCAAGAGTCGGACGCTTAACCGACTGAGCCACCCAGGCGCCCCACGAACTTGAGATGTTATCAACTCATTTAATACAAGAGGAAATAGGTACTCTTATTATCATTCTCATTTCAAAGGTGAGGACATGAGACACAGATGTTAAATGTCTTGTCAAAGGCCCTCCAGCCTGTATCTGACAGAGAGGTTGAAACGCAGGCAGTCCACTTCCCAAGTTCGCATCCTTCACCATGAAACTTAACTAACCACCTGTGGGGCTAGATGGCCGTCAGTTCAAAGACGGCACAAAGGCTCCGCCATCGATTCCTCAGGCTCCCCTGCAGGATTTCATGCTTTGGGCATGTACCTCTCCCATGGATATAAAGGTCTACATTTATTTTCCCAGAAAGCATTGATAGAGATGAAGGGAAAGGTTGGGAACCCTCTCACTGCCTCCTCTAACTAAAAGGTTCCAATGTTTTTCTTGTATTCAGCCTCCCCGTGCCCCACACTAACGCCAAGTAGAAGCCTCTCTTTTCTTTACATTTTTTAAAACCTTTTCTATTTCACAGGAAATGAAAAAGACAGGGTCATTGCTCTCCTGTGTCGTTTCCAGACTATTATCCCATGGCCGTTGCTCACCAACCATGTTGATTTGGAAGCCTGGTAATGATGATGATGGTGGTGGTAAAGAGACAACCTGGAGGGCAAACATTACCCAAAGTAATGGATTTCTTTTTCTTTTTTCTTTTTTTGAGGGCGGGAGGGGCAGAGGGAGACAGAGAGAACCCTAAGCAGTCTCCACACTCAGTGCGGAGCCCAATGCCGAGCTCGATCTCAGAACCCCGAGATCATGACCTGAGCTGAAATCAAGAGTCAGACTCTTTACTGACTTAGCCACCCAGGTGCCCAAGGAATGGATTTCTTATGGCAGAAACATCATACTGTGTTTCCACAGAATATGCCGGGAACATTCTTCTTCTTTTTTCTAAAAAAGATTTTATTTATTTATTTGACAGAGAGAGAGAGACAGCCAGCGAGAGAGGAAACACAAGCAGGGGGAGTGGGAGAGGAAGAAGCAGGCTCCCAGCGGAGCAGGGAGCCCCATGCGGGGCTCGATCCCAGGACCCTGAAGGCAGACGCTTAATGACTGAGCCACCCAGGTGCCCCAGGAAACATTCTTCTTGGAAATAATAATAACTTACTGTTTACTGAGCATGTACCATGTGTCAGACTCTGTTCCAACATCTTTACATGTATTAGCTTATTCAGCCTTATTAAGATGCTCATGACAACTTTGTGAGGAAGACTGGGTTACAGATGAGGAAAACAAGGCCCAGAGAAGTCAAAGGACTTGGGCAAAGTCACACAGCTGCCGCCTGGTTAAAATCCAGATCTGTCTGACTTTAAAGCTTGTTCTTAGAAAGCAAACTGCTCTATTGATGACCTTCCAATTATACCATGTAGATGAGCAACACTTTTTTGTGAAGATTTATTTATTTGAGAGAGAAAGAGAGAAAGTAGGGGGGCGGGGCAGAGGGAGACAGACAGGGAGAGAAACAGACTCGCAGCTGAGTGCGGAGCCTGATGCGGGGTTCACTGCGGGGCTCGATCTCACGACCCTGAGATCATGACCTGAGCCAAAACCAAGACTCGGACGCTTCCCTGACTGAGCCCCCCCCCCAGTGCCCCAAGATGAGCGACTCGGGCTCACAGCCACCTTTGACGCTGACTCCACCCCACCCCTCAAGGTCTCAGTGGCGGCTGCCTCAGCGGTCCCTCAGGCCGACATGTGTTCCCACAGCCATCTGATTTAGATGGGCTTGGTCTGCTCTTTCTCAGGGGGCGGTGAGGGATTAAATGGAGCCAACATTCTCTTAAATTCTTTTCCTGCCTCTTTTTCTTGCCCCCTGGAGGCTACTAAAGTTCCTTTTCCTCTGAGGATGATTTTTTTGTTTTTGCCTTTTTTTCCTTTAGAGAATCGTTAAAAAGCTTTCTTTCCTGTGTTGAAGTTCTACCTGGTAATCTTTATTTCGGTTTGAATTAATAAAGTAATCTTTCCAATTACGAAAATAGAGCTATGATGAGGACAAACTGGAAAAGAAAAAAGACACGGGGTGTCCTCTCACCCTGGCCCAAGCTCTGTCATCGTTTGGCGAAAGAGCACAGAGGAGAAGCCTAGGCTCTAAAATCAGATGGAATGTGTTTGGCTCCCCAGGTCTGCGTTTATCAGCTCTGTTAATTAGCCTTTCTCGCCATCTCAGTGGGTTCTGATCCCAATTTCCAGTGTGTGGAGGCAAGGGTTTCCCCCCCACGCTCCCAATTCTCTGACATCCGCTGGGCGTCCTCTAACTCACCTCAATTCTGACACTATTTACCCAGAGAGACCATCCGATTCCACAGGTTAAGGGCTCAGTCCTGCAAGCCTGTCCCCCACACCCACTTCAGAAGGAAATCCCAAGCCCAAGTTGTTGCCTGTGCTGCTGACCGATAAATCGGAGGTTCCAAAGACCCACTCCTCAGGTTCAATAATCTGCTAGAGTGGCTCACAGAACTCAGAAAAGCATTTTCTTTACTAGATGACCAGTTTATTTCGAAAGGGTATGAGTCAGACACAGCCAGAAGGAAGAGATGCATAGAGCAGGGTATGAGGAAATAGAGTAGAGCTTTCATATTCTCTCTGAGTGCCAGTCTCCCCAAATCTCCACGTGCCCACCAACCCAGAAGCTCTTTGAACCCCCATCTCCCTGGAGTTTTATGGCAGCTTCATTACACAGGCGTGGTTGATTAACTCATTGGCCATTGGTGATTGATTCGACCTCCAGCCCCTTCTCTCCCTGGAAATCAAGGGGTGAAAATGGGGTTGACCCCTATGGCAACCAGCCCCATTCTCAAGTGTCATCTAAAAGCCACCTCATTGATAGGACAAAAGACACCTTTATCTCTTTCCTCACCTCAGAAATTGGATTTAGGAGCTCTATACTAGAAACTGGACAGAGGAAGAACAAATATCTATTTCTTATTATAAATCACAATGTCACACCTTCATTTCCCCCATCTGTAAAATGGGGACCACATAACATCAGTGTGGGGATCCAATAAAAAGGTGTGAAATGCCTATCTCTGCATCTTGCAAAGGATAGACACTCAATAAGTATTCGTTCGGGCAGTTTATTTCTTTCCAGTCTATTTTCCTAGGCAAATTTTAAATAATTACAATAATAATGTATGCAATTTCTTATACTGTGTTTCTTCACTGCACCTGTTTCCATGGTGCCTACTTTGCGTGGCATCCATTTTAATGACTGCATGAATGTCCCTCAGGTGGAAAATCATTATTTAGCTTCCCCCCTATTTTGGGGGCACTTAG
The DNA here is from genome assembly GCF_002007445.2 of Ailuropoda melanoleuca. NCBI lineage: Eukaryota > Metazoa > Chordata > Mammalia > Carnivora > Ursidae > Ailuropoda > Ailuropoda melanoleuca. The sequence goes on along the minus strand of NC_048238.1, from coordinate 95,497,090 downwards.
GTTGTTTTCAATTTTATGATGAACATCGGGGTACATATGTGTGTGCATGTGATTTGCTGTTTTCATAAGATACTGATAGATTCTTTACACTGGGGTTTGTTTTCAGTTCAATTTTTTTTTTAAAGATTTTATTTATTTATTCGACAGAGATAGAGACAGCCAGTGAGAGAGGGAACACAAGCAGGGGGAGTGGGAGAGGAAGAAGCAGGCTCATAGCGGAGGAGCCTGATGTGGGGCTCGATCCCATAACGCCGGGATCACGCCCTGAGCCGAAGGCAGACGCTCAACCGCTGTGCCACCCAGGCGCCCCTCAGTTCAATTTTGGTGTGTGTGTTTTTTGGTTTTTTTTGTTTTTTTGGTGTTTTTTTTTTTTAGGCATCTGAAGAACATTTTAAAATAACCAGAATGAAAACCACTCTGGTTCCTGTGGGGTTTCCAGGTGGGGGTGGAGGCTGGAACCTTCCTGTGCGCAATGCATTTGGGGGCCCACTGCAGGTGGAAGGCACTAAGGAAGTGGGAAAGAGATCTTCCCCACCCCAGCTCAACCCTATGTTCTAAGTTTCCCACATGGAAATCATTTACCTGAAATGAAGGCAAGAGATTCTGGATGAAATTATCTTACTCTCATTCTTGGTCCCTGTGTTTGGAAGAAACTTGCATTTTCCAGCTCTCATGGAACAGGCTGCTGATGAACTTAGAAGCTCTCTCGCGGAATGCTTCTGAAATCAAAGGACAAGAGGCCAGAGTATCACTTCCATTAGACTCTGCTCTATCTTACCTTTTGATTCTTTCCCCTCCAGCCCCACAGCTACTGCCTTGGCGTTAGGGCTGGGCTAGGGTGAGCTTGGGTCTGCTGCAAAATTGAGGTGCTTGGGTCTGCTGCAAAATTGAAGGGATGCCCAAACCCTCACATTTTTTTAAAAGATTTATTTTGAAGTCATCTCTACACCTGATGTGGGGCTCGAACCTCCAACTGTGAGCTCAAGGGTCGCCTCCTCCACCGACTGAGCCGGCCAGGCACCCCAAACCCTCACATTTTAATGCAGTGTTTTAAATACCCAAACAAACATAAAACAATCTATAATGAACAAAGTATCAGAAATTTAAGTACAGAATCTGACAGTGCCGTTCCAAGCCATGTTGGAGCCTGAGGCAAAAGAAAAAACGTGTGTCCCTTTCCATGTTTTTATGTATTTTAAAGGTGTTTTTCTCCCTAGAAATAGATTTTGAAATTATCATTGATATGTTTGTTTTAAATCCAAAAACTTAATTAAATTAAATTAAATTAAATTAAATTAAATTAAATTAAATTAAAACCAGGGGCACCTGGCCCGCTCAGTCAGAGGAGCACACAACTCTTGATCTCGGGGTTGTGAGTTCGAGCCCCACATTGGGCATAGAGATGACTTAAATAAATGAATGAATAAAATCCAAAAGAGTAAAATTATAATTAATAAATCCTGTTTGGGGCACGAATAAAACACTGAGGCCAAAAATAATGTTGGGAGTTTGGATATACCTACTTTTTAATTTTTCAGTGGGTTTTTTTTTTCCAACTACTTTAGTTTCCATTTGGTGAGATAATGTTTCTATTTTCCTTGCCTTGACAAATTCATCCCAGCAAACCAGCAAGCATTTGTTTTAGAGAGACAGCATGAGGGGGGAGGAGGAGAGGGAGAGAGAGAGAAAAAACCCCAAGCAGATTCCCCGCTGAGTGTGGAGCCCCATGCGGGGCTCGAGCCTACCAACCTGAGATCATGACCCAGGCCAACATCAAGAGCTGGACGCTCAACTGACTGAGCCACCCAGGTGCCCCAAACCAGCAAACGTTTATTAATTCCTGTCTGTCCAGCACCGGGCTGGCTCGTGGAGATGATACAAGTATGAATAAGGTAGAGCGACAGCCTTGAAGGAGCCCGTGGTCTTCTAGAGAGTTCCGACTCTGCACCCCAGGGCTCCAGAGGAGGTAGAGGCTACAGTAAGCTCTCCAGCCAGAGAAGACTTCTCGGAAGAATGGCAGTTTAGCTGGCAGCAGAATGTGCCAGAGCCTGCAGTCCGCAGGAGGCAGGCCCGCTGGCAGCCACATGGGGTGTGTAGAGGGAGCTGGAAGGAGAGGAGGTGGGAAGCGTAGGGGAGTCCAGAAGGAGACAATCTGAAAGAGTAGGTGAGGAGGGACTCTCGAGTCAGCTAGCTCTGGGTTCAACCCTGGGCGCCTGCACTTCCTCCCTGAAAGGTGATTTTTCCTCATTTTGCTTCCTTGTCAAGTGGGGGGTGCTGGCTATCCTCTGCATGCCCCCCGTTTCTCTATCCTGTCCTGTTACCAGGGCGCAGATCTTAACGGACGGCATCAGCGGGCTTCTCCCGGTTGGATTGGCCCAGGGGGGCGCTAGCTGGAGGCTAGGCATCAGGAGAGTGGGGGCAGCGTACTTCCCTCTCCCCGCAGCCACCCACAGCTTCCTTGGGACACAGCTGACCAGAGCCACCCTGACTCTTCTGTTCCCCCAGCCTGGGGTGGCGAGGGTGTCCGGCTACTACCAGCTCCATTGCATTTCCACTAACTCTGAGTTAGTTCCCTAACTCGGCCCACACTTTTGCAAGTAGTCTCTTCATTACGCTCTCTTTATTTACCTGTGCTGAAGGCGCTGTTTCTTTCCTGCTGGCGCTTGGCATGCAGTAAGTGCTCATTAAACATTTGCCTTTCTACTGCCCCGCCTCGACGACCGCTTCTCTGGTGAAGGCTCCTGCTGGAAGCCTCCGTCCTTTGCCGAGGTCCGCCTCGGGGGCCCTGCGTCAGCCTAGGTGTCAGCAAAATAGAACAAAGGATTCTCCATTCGAAGTCAGCAGCCATGCCAGGGTAAGCGTCAGGACTGGCTTTCCCAACAGCCTGGCTCGGTGATGCCGGCCAGATAATTATTCCGGGCAATTTCTCCTGCCATTGTTCCCTTGGACTGGGTCCATCACCTTGTCACCTGGTGCAGAGGCCTCAGTGAGCAGCGATCCACAGGCATTACAGGCAGCTGGGTTTCCATTTTTGTTTCTGTCTTGGGATCCGTGCAGGTCAACCCCTCACGGCACTCACAGTCTGTGGAATAAAGACCTTGGCTGAGGCCCCCTCGCCCTCCCTCCTTGCCCCCCTCCCCTGTGTGAGTGCAGCAACGGTGGGATCTCCACAGTGGCACCGTCGAGCTCTGCCTCGGGGACCTCCCCAGATGGACTTGCATGTTGTGTAGATCAGTCAATGGAGAGGAGTTTTATTTCTGAGGACGATGTTCCATCAAGCCGTAATTCGTGGCCTTGGCAAAGATACTCCACTGGCCTCCCTTTTGCTCTTAAAGCTGCCAGAAATCCCAGTTCTGTCCCCCTCCCTCCACTGTTGGTATCATCACTGAGGTCGCTGTTTCGAGGACGCTCTGATTTATCCTGTAAGTTTACAAAAGCTACAAACCCTGTTCTGAGTACATGAGTTCCTCTGGGGAGTTATGGTTACTTGCCAGGCGTTGTGCTTAACCCCTCCTGCGCATCGGTGCTGAGAGACTCCTTGCGTATTATCCGCGTGTCTGTTTTAGTTGCTTCTCGTTAAAGCCGAGTTCAGCCACCAGACAGGTCCCAGCAGTGGGAGCGGTGATCCCAGGGCTTCGTGGCCACTGTCCCCGCAGCTGCACCGTTGCAGGTCTCTCTCTCTGGTGGGTGTCCCACCTGTCTGGTAGGGCCTCCATTTCCCTCTCCGGAGACAAAGCCAAGGCCTTGGGACTCGGGCCTGGCGCTTCTCTAACAACTGCAATTCCTCCTTAGGTCCATTTGAAAAAACGGCTGTCTACACGCGGGACCGGGAGTGCGGGCGGAGGAAAGCAAACAGCCCCCCTTCATTCTGGGGGGGGGAGTGCTGTTCAAATAGAATGCCCACAGCTTGAAAGTGCCCAGCGTGTCTACACTATCATTAACATTCCGCTTGAGCCCGGCACCGCCTCGGCATTGTGTTTCTAGGCAAGTTCTCTGCTGCGTCACTCTGTCATCCTGCCACTGTTTGCTCCCTTTCTGGAATTGATGGATTTGGATCTCAATACGTGCTTCGCTGCTACATGGGTTTGGAACCACAGCAGGATTATTTTTACCCCAGTCCTTCATTCCTACATTCAGCTCCACGCCCAGCGTGGAGCCCAAGGCGGGACCTGAACTCACGACCTCGAGATCAAGACTTGAGCTGAAATCAAGACTCCGACGCTTAACCGAAGGAGCCACCCAGGCATCCCTCATTTATTTTTATTGTGAGCTTGAGCCACTCTACTAAAAAATAAAGATAAAAAGACTCAGAACCGGATGCACATTCAATTCTATCCGTGTCACTCCGAGTTCACTTCTGACCTGGCTGACGCTGGGACTGAGTTCCTGCGGTGCTGTAGTCAACGTGCACACACGGTTTCACGTAACATCATTGTGTACACACGTCTCCATAGATCAACAAAGGCCACTACTTGTCATCTTTAATGGCTGGAGAGAAGTCTGCTTTGGAAGCTCAGCACTTTAAAAGACGTCAGATTTGCATCTTTTTTCCTTTCGTGGGCGGCACCTCAAAGTGTACGAGCCGTAAAGACAGCTCTGCTTCTCTCTGGCCGCAAATCAATAACAAGACACAATGTGAATTGAGTCACATCGGAAACAAGACTCGGCAAGTTGAATTTAATTAGTATATATTGTTACAGTGCAGTCTAGTCTCTCCTGGGTAAGGCACCAATGTTTCCAGGCTCCAGTTACTACTTACTTAGCCGAGTACAGAAGATGTGATTAGAAACAAACCTGAGCTGTTTTGAACTGTGGTTCTAAGTGAGCTTGCTTTTCATTTACCTTTGAGACGCCCACGTTCTGCCGGGTGCCTCTGCTTGGATCTTTTTCATTTGTACCACAGGGAACTGGATCTCCGTTGCTTTCCCCTCCAAGCGTTCGTGTCTTTCTAATTTCCTGGCTCCTGCGCTCTGACAAAGCTTCACTGACCTTAAGCACCGTGAGATGGACGTGTTACAAGCTGGCAAAATACCGCGACGCTTTATTTATTCATGTGGCTGCTGGTTCATCTAAAGATTGTCAGGAATATTCTGCTCCTGGCATCGTGGTACCCTTTACTTTAAGGGAGTGCTTTTCATTTTTGGAATCTATTTGTTTTGTATCCCCTGCCATTCGGGGTAGGTCCTCGGTTCATTTCCCTCCCAGTGAGGGGTAATTATATAGTCTCTTGCTCAGGGTGGGTGCGTTTAAGGCCATTCTGTGCCTTTTGACTTATCTACCTGTTTCAGCCCAATTCAACCTTGGGATAGCACACTTCATTTCTAGTGCAGCAATAGCACCTCTACCTTCTTGAAATCGCCAGGAGAAAGACTCATTTGCACAGCAAGTCAGGTGGATGAGAGATACCACTGACAGGTTTGCTCAGAAGAAACGGCTCAGTGGCTAGGGGCTGCGTTGTGTCCACAGTGATCGAACCCTTCACTTCAGAGCAGTGGCTCTAAAGCGTACTCGGACCCACAGTCACGTGAAGCAACTGCTTTTCTAAGTAAGCACTGCACCCAATGTGGGACTTGAACTCATGACCCTGAGATCAAGAGTCGCATGCTTTACCGACTGAGCCAGCCAGGCGCCCCATGATGCTCTCTCGTAACAATTGGTTTACACTTACGAGTTCCCAAGCTAGAGGTAGAAATGCGTTCTANCGACCCTGAGATCAAGAGTCGCATGCTTTACCGACTGAGCCAGCCAGGCCCCCCCATGATGCTCTCTCGTAACAATTGGTTTACACTTACGAGTTCCCAAGCTAGAGGTAGAAATGCGTTCTATGGCAGACTACAGAATTAAGTAGCCTACTGTGAAAATCAAGCCATGACCTTGGCCTCCTTTTAAACTCTGGTCTAAGCAGCTGAACTTACCGGTTACTGCTTATAAGCCATCCCTGCTACTGGAAAAAGGATTCATGCACGCTTCCGGCTGATAACAGGATGTAATAACCCAATACAGTGGGTGGTCCAGGAAATCGATCTTTGCAAGTCTGGAAGAGGCAGTAACTAATGTGGTAGTCCTTTGCATTTTTAGGGAAATCTGTTTAGCATGCCTAGGAACCTTGCGCTAATAAGGTTTCACCCTTTATTTGCTTACTGATCTATGAATTCATTTATTTAATGATTTATTCATTCATTCATTTGTTCATTCATTTACCAAATATTAAGCACCTTATGTGTGCCAGGCATGGCACTAGGCTTAGAGTCTACAGAGATAAATAAGGCACTTTCTATACAGGAGGGCCTCACATGTTAATTACTACTACTACTAGTTATATTACAATTGCTTTATTACCATTACTATTATTATTGGATTATAGTGTGATGAATGCTAAACCAAGGCATATACACGTATGTGGGATCCCAGATGAAGTAACTACTCTTGGGGCAGGAGGTGGTGAGGAAGGATGTCACAGACTTGGTGTTGAAGACTATATAAGGAGTTCACTAAACAAAGAAAGTCAAGCATTCATTGGGCTATTGAGATCAGATAATTTTTCATTTTAATGCAACCAGAGAAGAAAATGTTTCTTATACAAAGAAAGCAGTTCGTATTTTTTCTAATTTCATTTGTATCCATGTTTGTTTACTCCTTCATTCATTCAATATATTTAAAATTTTTTCCAGTTTTATTGAGGTATAATTGACCATAACATGGTATTAGTTTAAGGTGTATGGCATAATGACTTGATATATGTATATATTTGATAAATTGGATATATTCCAACATGATTACCACAATAAGTTTAGTTACTGTCCGTCACCTTATGTAGTGACAAGTTTTTTTCCTTATGGTAAGAGCTTTTAAGATCTACTCTCTTTGCAACTTCCAAATATATAATAGTATTGCTAACTACAGTCGTCACGCTGTATGTTACATCCCTATAACTTATTTATTTTACAACTGCAAGTTTGTACCTATTGACCACCTCCATCCTGTTCCCCTACCCCCCACACCCTGCCTCGGGCAACCACCAGTCTGATCTTTGTTTCGTAAGTTTGGGTTTTTTTCCTCCAGATTCCACATATAAGTGAGATCATGCAGTATTTTTCTTTCTCTGTCTGATTTATTTCACTTAGCATAGTGCCCTCAAGTCTATGTTGTCACAGATGGCAGGATTTCCTTCACTTTCATGGCTGAATAGTATCCCAGTGTGTGTGTGTGTGTGTGTGCGCACATGCTACATTTTCTTTATCCATTCATCCAATGATGGACACTTAGGTTGTTTCCATGTGTTGGCTGTTGTGAATGATACTGCAGTGCCCAGGGAACGCTCGCAATTTACTGAGTATGTACAATGGGCTATGGCACTATTCGACGTACGGAGGAAACAGCTCTAAAAAAATCAGACAAATTTCCTGCCCTCCTAGAGCTTATCTTCTATTAGGTAAGGAGACAGACAACAAAGAAACAAGCAAAAAAAAAATTTATATATAAATATATATATATACATATATGTATGTGTATATATATATATATAGTAAGAAGGTAATAAGTAATAAGTTGTCTGGATAAAGTAGGAAAGGGATATGGGGGGGCACTCACACCTGAATAAGGTGGTAAGGGAAGGCCTTGCAGAGAAGGTAACATTTGAGGAAAGAGACAAGTCCTGAGGTTATGGGGGAAGAGTGTTCCCGGTAGGCCATTCAGTGTGACTGGAGCAGACTGGGAGGAGTGGTAACAGGAAGTGAGATCAGAGAGGTAGCAGGAGGTCAAGCCACATAGAACCTTGTCAAATCTAGTAAGATATCTGGCTTTTACACAGAGAAAAGAAGCCATTGGAAGCAGTAAAATCATGGATGCGGGTTGTAAATTTGGCTTTCAGAGTTTGGGGGAACTCCTGCAATGAAACAAGCATTAATATTTTCCAGTGAGGGGTACCCTGGGGGGCGCAGTCGGTTGAGCTTCTGACTCCTGGTTTCGGCTCAGGTCACGATCTCCGGGTCCTGAGATGAAGCCCGCATGGGGCTTTGTGCTCAGAGGGGAGTCGGCTCTCCCTCTCCGTCTGCTCCCCACCCCCGCCGCCCTGCTCTCTCTCTCTCTCTCAAATAAATAAATAAAATCCTAAAAAACATATTTTCCAGTGTAAACGGTAAAGTGTATTTTTAAAAGCTTTTTTTTGCAATGAGTTGAAGACTTCCTTAAAAAAACTTTTCATGAACGTCAAAAATAAAGACATCATAAAAGTCATGATTTTAGAATATTTTGTGCTGTAACTCAGTGTTTCCCTTGATTACGGCTCCTGATTCTACTGCTGTGCCTGCCCCCTTCACCCCACATTTAACAAATGCCAATTACAGATGGGCTGACAGGAGTGTGAGGTGCGTCACAGGAACACCGCCCCCAAGGAAGGGACACAGGCAGCACAAGAGGGATGACTTGGCAGGAGTGGGTGTTTGGGGGTCTTGATAGAGAAAACGCTTGCAAAAGAATCAGCTCCTTCTGAACCTCTGGGAAATACCCGTGACGAGACTTCTTGAGTTGGACAGTGACAAGATCCTATCCTTGAAGACTGTTACTGCTCGACATTGAATAACGCGAACCTAGATTTCAGCCTGCTTTTTTTTTCCCAACAAAAAAGAAAATGAAATGTAGTTCAAACATCCACATTTGGCCCTCCTTAAAGACACTAGAGAATTTCCAGAACGGGCAGTTCTCTTCTGGGTATTTCTCCGAGTGGCCACTGAGTGGCAGTCCAGGGAAAATTATTATAAAGCACAACCTTGCTGAATACATATTTAATACACGGACACTAACATGATGCTGAAGGTGGAAATTTTTTCTGCCCCTGGACTCGTCCGCTCTCTGAGTCCTGCCATGGGCCCACTGGAGACAAAGGCCGGGTCATTTGTCAGTGGCCCGCCATTAGTGAAGGCCACCCATCTTTCATGCCCCTCTGGGGGTGGGGTGAGGGTATCAGAAGCAGGTATGTGTTTATGTATATATGTGTAGGTCACGAGCATTAATCTGCCAGTGCCGTTCAAACGGCACCTAGAGAGTTGCTCCTTTAGCTACATAATGCGCTCTTTAAATAGAACTAAACCAATCTGGGAATGCAGCCCTATGCAGCAATTTGGTCTTGTGGGAGTGGGAGAGAGGGGAAAGAAATAGTGCTGGCAGCATTTAAGAGTTGAGATGGAAATGGCAGGGAGGGGGCCCAAAAGGAAGCTCTTGAAATGTACTATTGCTTACTTCTAGAAGTCAAAGCTATTTCTTGTTCCATTAGCTGGCCCCTGGTAACCTATTAAAATTGCTATGTGTTAGCGCTCCATCTCTGAATGTCACTCAAATGCTAGCATTCCATGATGTTCAATCCTTGGCTCTCTGCTTTTCCTCTATAGTCTTCCTCTGGGAGCTCCTGTTCACTAGTATAAGGAGGACTCCCATTTCCAGCCCCAGTCCACTGCTAGAAGACACCTCACCTGGATGCCCCACAAACAGCACAACTAATATTAGTCCTGTTATGGGTGGATTTGTGTCTTTAAATGCGTATGTTGAAGTCCTAACTCCTAGTGCCCCATAATGTGACTGTATTTGGAGATGGGGGTCTTTACGGAGATCGTTAGGTAAATTGAGGTCATTAGGGTAAGCACTAATCCAATACGACTGGCGTCCTTATTGGAAAAGCAGATTAGGACACAGACGTGCGCAGAGTAAAGACGATGTGAAGACACGGAGAAGGTGGCCATTGACGGGCCAAGGAGAGAGGCCTCAGGAGAAACTAACCCTGGTGACAACTCAGTCTCAGACTTTCAGCTTCCAGAACTGTGAGAAAACAAAGTTCTGTTGTTTCAGCCCCCAGTCTGTGGTACTTTGTTATGGTGGCCCGAGCAAACAGATAGAAGCCCCAAACACAACTCAGTTTCCCTACTTCTTAGTTGATGACCCTTTACTAGGCCCAGGCAGTCATCTTACTGTCCTCACTCTTTTTTTCCCTCTCCCTCCAAATCCCTTGTTATCCCCATATAATGGAACCCAAAGCTCTATTTATTCAGTCACTGAAATGTCTCCTGAATCCATCTTCTCCATCCAGACCTCACTTCTGTTGTCTTAATTCAACCCACTTCATCTTCCAACTGAACTGTGCAATGAATGGCCTCTTAAAGTATATTTTGGCTTCTCATCTCTCCCTTCCTCCATATACCCTTCACTCTATCGGCATTTGGCACTTTAGATGGGAGAAACAATAGCATGATGGTCTACTGATGGCAATAATGCAGTGCAGAAGGAGAGATGATGAGCCAGGTAGTAGAATTTCTGGCATAATGACCTGGCACAGGTGAAATGGGAAGGGCTGTAGTATGCAAGCACGCTAGGGGTGTCTGGGTGGCTCAGCTGGTTGAGCGTCCGACTCTTGGTTTCAGCTCAGGTCATGATCTCTCGGTCGTGGGATCGAGCCCCCCATCCCGCTCGGCACTTAGTGTGGAGTCTGCTTCTGATTCTCTCTCGCTCTCCCTCTTGCCCATTCTCTCTCTCTCAAAGTACATAAATAAAATCTCTTAAAAAACAGTATGCTAGCACACAGGAGCAGTCTTCCATAGGAACACAGACAGCTCATCTATAGTAACAGAAAAGAAAGTAGAGGACGTGGTACAGGTGTAGATAACGTGGTCGATTTGGTGGTGGGAGTGTAGAGGTCTCTTCTGACTGCTGTTTTTTCCTCAGTGGGAGAGGAAGCATGGTTGTCAATCGTCTGACAGTGAACAGCAAGAATGAGTAGTAGGCTTGAGAAGAATAGAGAAGTTATTAAATCATCAAGGCACATGGCAGAGAACTGGCCTGGGGGAGGAAAGATAGCACGATGCTGGGCAGCACTGGAGGTTTGTGGTCTTGGAGGTAAAGTGGGAGCACTCAGCAGAACTTGGTGCTTTTCTCCAGCTATAACGGGTTGCACAGAGGCAGGTCCAGTGCTGTTGGAAAGTTAGACCTCATCAGGTTGGGGGGTTTGCCAGGTGAGAATAACAGAGGAAGATGGAAGCCAGGGGATTGAAGAGGATGACCATAATGATAGGCTGCAGAATTTCATGCCAGGAAGGAAGTGAGGATTTGAGGGGCTGAGGATCAGTGAAAAGATGGTACAATCAGCAGACTTAAGGACACTGTATAAGGTTGAGGGAGTTCCGGTTCAAAGACAAGGGAGCTGGAGGTTTAGGAGTAGGTCCCTAGAGTGGGAAGCTTGAAAATGAGTTTGGGGTGGGGGTCAGTAGTGGCAGTGGGATTCTGGGGAGAGAGAGGCTAAGGCAGCATGGAGACAAGAACATTGGCAAAGAGGAGTTCAAGGAGTAAGAAGCCAGAGTGGAGGAAGGGTCATCTATGTGTATATTACAACCACTAAGAATGATGACTAGTAGAGAGTTTCCCAGGGGCGCCTGGGTGGCACAGCGGTTAAGCATCTGCCTTCAGCTCAGGGCGTGATCCCGGTGTTCTAGGATAGAGCCCCATGTCAGGCTCCTCCGCTGGGAGCCTGCTTCTTCCTCTCCCACTCCCCCTGCTTGTGTTCCCTCTCTCACAGGCTGTCTCTATCTCTGTCAAATAAATAAATAAAATCTTTTTTAAAAAAATAAGAAAGATTATGATCCCAGAGCTAAAACTGACATCAGGATTTTGTAGTTTGGGCCCTTTGGAAAAGACAAGACTCAACCAATACCGAGCAAAGCCATCTAAAATTTCTGACAATGTTGCTTCCAATATCTGTCACATCCCTTATCCTCACCACCTTTTGACTAAAGCCAAGACCTATTGGCTTTACTGCTGTGATACAGAAAGCTTTGGCTAACATGTCTCTAATTCCCAATGCAACTACCTTTACCAGAACATGAATTTTTCTTCTAAAATTTCCCAAAGCATCAATCCAGCTTTCTAAAAACATTTAAATGTTTTCATTCCCTATCAGGCTGAGGTGCAGAATGAGACAATGGTTGACCAACATGTGTTAAGCTGAGCCGATCATCCAGATTCCACAGCTCAGAACAGGAACACCTATGAAGTCAAAACAATTTTGCTCCTGTCCACCCCTACCCCCCACTAGGCATAATAAAGGCCCTGAAAAGAAAGCCAACTGCTGGCACTGAATGAAAGTGAGCAGAAATGAAGGGAATCTAAGAAGGCGGTGAGTCTTTTGCAGAATGCAGGGGCTTTGTGAGGGAAATCACATATCATAGTGATATTTCAGAATTTCAAGGACCTCCTGTACAGCTGTACAGAAGAAAGACAAATCTGCATATTCTTTCTCAAACACTTCCGCTTTGGAATAGGCAAAACATGTCCTCATAGCTCTATCCGCCTAACACTACCCCCCTCCACACACACACGTACTCTTTGCAAATCAAGTATAAAACCACAATCAGTTAGCTCTTCCCCTACCTGTAACAGTAGGTTTCCTTCTTACAGAGATTAGGATAAAACTAGCAATTTTGGTGTCTCGTCAAGCTTGTTAAAATAGGATTCTCCCTGTACAGGCAAATCTCACAAAGGCCGAGAAAGATTTAGGTCAAATGGACGAGGACTTTAATTATCAGCTGTGCACATTTTCAGCTCCTAGAGCCTTCTGTGAAACCCCAGGCTGCTTGCCCCAGGTAACTACTCTATTATTGAAGTGAGTTGGAGAGGACTCCTCAGGGAGAAATTATAATTGGAAGTGCCATTTATCCTAAACTTCTATCCTAAAAGACAAGATCCTGGGCACAAAGCCAAAAACCTCATATATTTAGAATATTTTTAAAACCCTTAAACAAGGAAGCATGCTTCAGTGCAAGTTTAATGTTCAGGGTTCTCTTGAGACAACATTTTTAAAAGGAGGGCAAATAATACATGCTTAAGTTTATTTTAATGATATTTTTCTGGAAGTCCCTAAGGTCCCTTCCAGCCCTACGATTCTAGGTCTGATGAAACTATTTTAAAGGACTCACTGAGGGGACAACCACAGGTGGCCAACCCTGGGGGAATTTCTAATGAGCAATTGGTCTGCACTGTAAGAAGTGCAAGACCACATCTTGAGCTACTCTGGTATCCACCACAGGATCTATCAGGAACTTAGACTCATAGAATTGTATCCACAAAATCTTCTTGTTGACACGTGACTTAAGAATAATGAAGTTAGAGAGGGCACTGCATTATTTTTTGTGAGAGGTCATAAAGATGAATTATAGGGTCATAGATCTTCAGAGCTTGATGAGACCATTGGGATCATGTAATTCAGTGTTTTCAATTTGTAAAGCCATGGACACTTTTCTTCTAACAGAATACGTTAGTTTGTTTGCAGTAGGGTTGGGCATCCTGGAGACCAGAGCCTCTGCAATACACAATTTAAAAAGTTACTGATAGGGGCGCCTGGGTGGCACAGCGGTTAAGCGTCTGCCTTCGGCTCAGGGGCGTGATCCCGGCGTTATGGGATCGAGCCCCACATCAGGCTCCTCCGCTATGAGCCTGCTTCTTCCTCTCCCTCTCCCCCTGCTTGTGTTCCCTCTCTCGCTGGCTGTCTCTATCTCTGTCGAATAAATAAATTAAAAAAATCTTAAAAAATAAAAAAATAAAAAAAAATAAAAAGATACTGATATAGTTCAAAACCCTCATTCAAGACATTAGGTAACCAAGGCTATAGAGGGAATGACAGTGGACAAGCATAGCACTTCAGTGCTGTAGTCTTTGACTCTCCTTTGACTCGTGGTTTTTCCTGGGTTATGTCATAAATACTTTGGTTCTTAACACTCAGGTCCTAACCCTGTGACCGACCATTTGCTCATCACACCCCGACTGAGCTGAAATATTTCCATTCAACTCAAATGTATTTCCTTTGGCAAACAGAAAAAATAAATCTGAATTTCATAGGATATTTGGCCTGGAATTCAGTTTTTTTGTTTTGTTTGGTTTTGTTTTAGTTTAAGTAGGCTCCACACCCAACGTGGCACTCAAAGTCATAACCCTGAGATCAAGAGTCTCATGTTCTACTGACTGAGCCAGCCAGGCACGTCTGGAATTCAGTTTTTAAGGGTCTTTCCAAACCATGTGAAATCTAGATCCAATACTGAAGGATGGTATCAGGAAGTAATATTAATAGGTTTATCATTCCTTTTTCTGAAGTTCATAATTACTGAAATTAAAGGAAGAGAGAGGGTTTCCTTGTGCACATAATTAAGGGAAATTAAGACAAAGAAAGGCTGAGTTTTGTGAGGGCAGGGATATTGCCTATTAGATCACAACTGCATTCACAGCACTTAGTACGATGCCTGACAGATAGTGTAATGGTTAATTGTATGTGTTGACTTGACTGGGCTAAGGGGTACCCAGAGGGCTGGTAAAACATTTTTTCAGGATGTGTCTGTAAGGGTGTCTCTGAAAGAGATTAGTCCTTAAATCAGTAGACTAAGTAAAGATTGCCCTCACCAATGTGGGTGGGCATTATCCAATCCATTGAGGGCCTGAATAGAATAAAAAGACAGAGGAAGGGAGAATTCACTCTCTTTACTTGAGCAGAAACATCCATCTTCTCCTGTCCTCAGGCATCAACACTCCTGGTTCTCAGACTTTTAGACTCAGGCTGGGACTTGGACAATTGGTCCCCTAATTCTCAAGCCTTGGACTTGGACTGAATGACACTAATGACTTTTCTGCTTCTTCAACATGCAGACAACAGATCAGGGGACTTCTTAGCCTCCATAACCACGTGAGTCAACTCCTATAATAAATCTATCTATCTATCTTATTATCTATAACTTATTGGTTCTGTTTCTCTATCTTATTATCTATAACTTATTGGTTCTGTTTCTCTAATACACATAGGAAGTGTTCAATGAATATTTATTGAATGAGTGATGACAAACGGTCCTTACCTTGAATTTTGAAAAAGGTAGAGGACCGTTCGCTCCCCAAGACTATATAGACACTGACTGTGTGCCTTGCCTTTTGTTAGGTGCTAGCTGGATTGGAAGAGGTAGAGCTCCAGATGCAGAAAATATGATTCTTGTCTTCAAGGAACTTACCAAAGGAATTGAAATAATTTTTAAAAAACCACTAGCAAGCACCCAAGAAGCAAGTACACACTGTGGAGTACAGGAGTCAGCCTTGAGCAACTTCAGCAAAATGGTGGGATAGGAAGCTCCAAGGTCTTGTTCCCTATGGAAACAGCAAAACCAAAAAATCTGGCTAAATAATCTTATAGTAGGGGTGGAAAACAGTCAAAGGTCTACAGCGACCAAGTGAATGCCCAATCAAGAAAAAGCTATATTCAAGACAGAAGGAAAATTCATGGCATTTTTGTTCACCCTCGCCCATCGCCTCCCTGGTGCAGCATGGTTTTGGGGTGGGGGGGCAGGTGGCAGCCCAGTGCCCGATTCCCTCCCTAGAACCAGAAGGAGCAGCACAGACTTTATTTGCAACATTCTAACCTGGCTGGGGGATGTCTGATGGACTAGTCTCTGTTCTGCTCAACTCAGATGTCAGGTGAGGAGAAGCAGTGGGGCTTAGGAAAGCTTCAGGGAGACTAAGACCCTTTGGCAAGATATTATGGATACAGACATATAATAGGCCAGCTAATGATTCAGACAGAAGCTGGCATGAGACTATTTGAGAAATTAACACATTTTAAAAAACAGCTGTATATACAGAAAAATCAAAAAAGCCAGACACAAGCCCACATAAGATGCGTGCTTAGAAAAGACCTGAGAAGATCTTCAGCTTTCTCCATGAGCTTATCCCAAGGCTCAGAGCACACCCAGCTAAATAGCAAAAGACTTCAGCACAGAGCTAATATGCAAAGACTGGGAGGTGGCTGGGTTTTTTTCAAATCCCCAATCAAAATAATAATAATAATAAAGGATATAAAGAAACAAGAAAACATGGTCCATTCAAAGGAAGAAATAAAGTAGCAGAAACTGTCACTGAAAAAACATGCATCAGACTTAGTAGAAAGAATTCAAATATGGTCAAAGAGCTGGAATAGATACGGACAAAAAACTAAAGTAAGTCAGGAAAATGATATATGAACAAAATAGGAATTGCAATGGAGAGATAGACATTATTAAAAGGAACAAAACAAATTCTGGAGCTGAAAATGCCAGAATGTTCAACATAATAAAGGCCATATGTGGAAAACCCAAAACTAATACCGTATTCAATGATGAAAGACTGAAAGCTTTTCCTCTAAGATCAGGAACAAAGGAAGAATCTTCCCTTCTGCCCCTTCTATTGGATGAAGTTCTACCTCATACAATTAGACAAGAAAAATAAATAAAAGGCATTCAAATTGTAAAGGAAGTAGAGTCATCTCTGTTCACAGATGACATGATCTTATATGTAGACAACATTAAAGATACCACAAATAGTCTAGAATTAACAAATGAATTCAGCAAAGCTGCAGGATACAAAAACAGTTGCATTTCTATACAATGAATAATATGAAAGGAAAATTAAGAAAGCAATTCAATTTACAATAGCATAGAAAAGAATAAAATAAAAGGAGGTAAAATAAGCAAGGAGGTAAAAGACTTCTACACTAAAAACTAAAAAGATATTGCTGAAAAATTATGGAAGACACAAATAAATGGAAAGACATCCCATATTCATGGATTGGAAGACATAACGTTGTTAAAAGGTCCATACTACCCAAAACAATGTACAGATTCAATACGGTCTCTATCAAAATCTCAATGGCATGTTTTGCAGAAATAGAAAAAAAATCTGTCCTAAAATTCACATGGAACCTCAAGGGACTCTGAATAGCCAAAACAATCTTGAAAAAGAAGAATAAATTTGGAGGACTCACTTTCTGAATTAAAAACTTCTTGTAAAGATATGGTAATCAAAACAATATGGCGCTGGCATAAGGACAGACATGTACATCAACAGAATAGAATAGAGCCCAGGGGCAGCTGGCTGGCTCAGCTGGTAGAGCATGCGACTGACTCTTGATCTTGGGTCATGAGTTGGAGCCCCACATTGGTATAGAGAATACAAAAAAGAAAAGAGAGAGCCCAGAAAGAAGCCCTTGCATATATGATCAAATTATGTTCGACAACAATGCCAAGACCTTTCAATAGGTAAGATAGTCTTTTCCACAAATGGTGCTTTAAAAAACCTAAAAATCAACATGCAAATGAATGGGAACTACCAGGTAGGGCGATATGAACATCAAATAGGGGGTTGGGCTACAGCCCAACAACTCAAAGTGTGGTCCATATAACAGCAGCGTTGGCGTCACCTGGAAGCTTTCAAGGAACACAATCTCAGGCCTCATCCCCTATCTGCTGAAACCGAACCTGAATTTTAACAAGATTCCCAGATGATTCGATGCCTCTTAAAGTTTGAGAAGCAGTGCATGACATGATCTTTGAGGTCTCTTCTAACCCTGAGAAACTAAGATCTCCTGTTGCTGCATCTGGTAACTGTGTTGCTTCGGGATAATTAACTGGAAACTGTCTATGTTACTAGAAAAATGTTTCCTTAGGTTATGGTTCAACTTTCAGACACAGGGATCAAATGAAGGCGTCTCAGGGAAATGAAGGTGTCTAAGGAGCGCTAGCCTTGCTCTAACTGGCCATTTAAGACATTAAGACAGTTTCACTCCAGGGATGGGGCCAACCACAGCTGCCTACAACAGAGGTTCTCAAACTCGAGCCTGCATCAAAATCACCTGGAGGGCTTGTTAGAATACAGATTTCTGGGCCCCACTTGCAGGATTCCCAATTCAATAGATGTTGGGAAAGGCCCCCAAATTTGCATTTCTAACATTTCTCCAGCGAATGCTGGTACTGCTGGTCTGGGGACCAAACTTCCGGAACCACCTGCCCAGGGTAAAAGGCTTCGGTCCACTGGAGAAGTTCAGATCAGTAACCTCTTCAGGATTGAGAAAGGCCTGGCTGCAATTTAACTCCCTTGCCAGGAAATTTGCTGGTGTTTCATGCATAGTATTTAGCCTGGCCTCGCTTTACTATGGTGAGCCAGGCCAACCTGCTTGCTAGTCGTTGTGGTCCAGGGATGTGAAAGGTTTGATGTGTTGGCCTAATGTGTTGGGATTTTCTGAGGTCTGCTCAACAAATGGGACCTGTTCTGCCTTTCTGTTGTGGGTTTTATGTATGGAGTGTTCCCAAAGGGAGTTATTAAATTGAATCCGCTGATAATCGATCACAGGTGAACTTGGCCTTTATTACATATTACCTTGCCGAAAGCCACATAGTCAAGCACCTCTCTTTTTTGAGTCTGTAGTTTCGGGTCCTCCTGGTCTTCTCTTTCTATAGTTGTCTGAATTCTGAAAAAAAAAAAACTTATCTTTGGGAGCATCTCTCTATAATATAATTTTGAATTTGTGAATTTTCTTGAGCATGTCTCCTTCCTGATGTTTTATTGAAGTGAGAGTCTTTCATCTGAGTTGTTCTCTGCCTTCCTGTACTAGAAGCTTGTGGTGATGCCACTCTGCTTCAGTTCATTCTGATCAAGCCCTTCGGTGTGAAACTGGGCGAATAACTTTGCCAGGTGGTCTTTGAAAAGGGCTAGGTTTATACATGATTGGAGCGTGTTCTTATATACAGGTTGATCATCCAGTGATTCTAAAAGCAGAGTGTTTTGAGGTTTAGAGCAGGGTAAGTGAAGTTTTACTCCGGTAAGGATTCTGTTTCCACTAAAGTGCCTATTGTTTACACAAAGAGCAACAGAACATTTTTGCTCAGAATTCCCTGGATTGGCAACTTGGGCAGAGCTTGGCTAATGGTTCACCTGCTCTTGGCTGGGTTTTGTCTTAGAGCTGTAAGCACCTGCTGGGTCAGCTGCAGGCTGGTGGCTCTAAGACGATTTGCCTCCACTGGAAGTCACGTGTGTTCTGTGGTCTCCCATCCTCCAGCAAACTCATCTGGCTGGATCGCATGGCCATGGGGCAGGTTCCCAGAGAAAGAGAAGGTGTGAAGTATCCCCTGGGGCCTAGGCTCTGAACGGACACACTCTCATTTCTGTCATATTCTATTGGCCAAAGTAAGGCACACGTCCAGCCTGGGTTCAAGGAGTAGAAAGACAGAATCTACCTCTTGGTGGGATGAGCGAAAGTCCCATTGCAAAGGGCTTTGTCAGAGGGAGAAAAGAAGGATCGTGGCCATTTTTGCAACCAACTGCGAAGAGTCACCTCAGGACCAAAGCATGCTGGTCTCTTTTCTTGGAGCTCTCTTGTCTTCACCCTTCTCATGCTTGGTCCTTCTCATCCTTCAGATCTCAGCTTAATTATCCCCTCTACTGAGAGGTTTTCCTACCAGCCTGACCTGGAATTAATTAACATGATTCTCTATTTAAAATTCCTGCTTTTTTTCTTTCAAGTACTCATCTCATTTTGTAATTGTATTATTTGGGCTTATAGATTTCTCTCAACTGTGTCAATAGAATGAAAGCTCTATAAGGTCAGGGAGTAAGCTTCTTTTTTACTGGTGTATCAAGAGTATTTAGTGCCTGACACAAAGTAGGCCTTCAGTGAATATATGTCTAATGAATGAATGAATTGAATGGAAGAAGGAAGTGATATAATCTATCTAAATGAGGAACAGATCAAGTGTTTCAGAAGAGGGTAGAAAGGCTGGTTGGGCATTGTAACAAGCAGAGCACAGAAATGAATTAAAGAAGATCGATAATACAATAAAAAGGTCCAGTGGGGCAGGGGTGCCTGGATGGCTCAGTTGGTTAAGTGTCTGACTTTGGCTCAGGTCATGATCTCAGGGTCCCGGGATTGAGCCCCACTTCAGGCTCCCTGCTCAGCGGGGAGTCCATTTCTCCCTCTGCTACTCTCTCACTGCTCGTACTCTCTCTCTCTCAAATAAATAAAATCTTTTTTTTTAAGTCCAGTGGGCTCTCACCACCTGCATGTTGTCCTTAAAGGGGTCCTGATAAGGTGCTTTGTTCCCAAGGTGGTCCTTCATACTTGAGGTTAAAGCATCCTGGGCTTGGAAAAGACCTTGAAGCCTAAGATGACTTATTTCAAACCAAGAATCAGGGCCTGTGGTTTGCCAAAGGGTCATTTTTTTCTGGTTCACGCTTGTGTTAAAATAAGAGTGCTAGAGATATAATAGAAATAGAAATTTTTTATATGCTTAACAAATCATTATCACCGGAAGAATAAAATGATGAGAAATGATAACTTATTTGGGGAAAGGGGGATAGATGGTTGCCATGCTTCAAGGCCACCAGGAACCTGGAATTTCAGCTCGGAGTATCAGTCCTTTAAGTCTTGAAGCTCTTGGCCTTCAAGCCACTGCAAATCTATAATTTTCCTAAGGACCAGTCCTGTTCACAGCCCTACTTTGCTAGACTCTGGGGGGATGGTTCTTACCGAGGCTGATTTTCCACTTCAGGGATTTTGACAATATTTTCACTGATTGTCACAATTGGGAAAATGCTACTAGCATGTAGCAGCGTAGAGGCCAGAGGGACTGCCAGACATCCTACAATGCGCAAGATAGCACCCACAGCAAGAATTAGCCAGCCTCTTCACTGCGGCATTATTTACAATAGCCAGGACATGGAAACAATCTTGGTGACCACTGACAGATGGACAGAGAGGACATGGTATATATACACAATGGAATATTATTCAGCCATAAGAAAGAAGAAGTCTTGCCATTTGCAGCAACATGGATCAACTTTGAGGGCATTATGCTAAGTGAAATAAGATAAGCAGAGAAAGGCAAATGCTATGTGATCTCATTTATATGTGGAGTCTAAAAAAACCAAACTCATAGAACCGGGGATCAGATCTGTGGTTGCCAGAGGTGGGCATGGGCAGTCGGTGGGGGGGGTGAGGGAAATTGAATGAAGGTGGTCAAAAGGTACAAACTTCCAGTTATAGGATTAGTAAGTTAAGGGCACCTGGATGGCTCAGTTGGTGGGGCTTGTGATTCTTGATCGTGGGGTTGTGGGTTTGAGCCCCATGTTGGGTGTAGAGATTACTTAAAAATAAAATCTTAAAAAATTAATAAATTATTGGGGATGTAATGTAAAGCATGGGGACTATAGTTAATAATACTATATTGCATATTTAAAAGTCACTAAGAGTGTAGCTCTTAAAAGTTCTCATCACAAGGAAAAAAATTGTAACTGTGAGATGACGGATGTTAACTAAACTTATTGTGGTAATCATTTGATAATACGTATTACATCAAGTCATTGTGTCATACACCTTAAACTCACACAATGTTGTATGTCAATTATAGGTCAATAAAACTGGAAAAAGCTTCTGCACAGCCAGGGAAACAATCAACAAAACGAAAGGCAACCTACTGAATGGGAAAAGATATTTGCAGATGACATATCCGAAAAAGGGTTAGTATGGTAAATATATAAATAACTGATACAACTCAACATCCAAAAAGCAAATAACCCAATTAAAAAATGGGCAGAAGACATGAACAGACATTTCTCCAAGAAGACATTCAGATGGCCAACAGACACATGAGAAGATGCTCAACATCACTCCTCATCAGGGAAATGAAAATCAAAACTACAAAACAGTACGGAGTTTCCTCAAAAAATTAAAAACAGAACTACCCTATGGGGCGCCTGGGTGGCACAGCAGTTAAGCGTCTGCCTTTGGCTCAGGGCGTGATCCCGGCGTTACGGGATCGAGCCCCACATCAGGCCTCCACCAATATGAGCCTGCTTCTTCCTCTCCTACTCCCCCTGCTTGTGTTCCCTCTCTCGCTGGCTGTCTCTATCTCTGTCAAATAAATAAATAAAATCTTTAAAAAAAAAAACAGAACTACCCTATGATCCAGCAAGTACACTACTGGGTATTTACCCCCAATATATAAAAACACGAATTGAAAGGGATACATGAACCTCTATGTTTATTGCAGCATTATCTACAGTAACCAAATTATGGAAACAGCCCAAGTGTTCATCCATTGATAAATGGATAAAGAAGAGGTGGTATAGGGGTGCTTGGCTGGCTCAGTCAGTAAAGCATGCAACTCTTGATCATGGGGTTGTGAGTTCAAGCCCTATGTTGGGTCTAGAGCATAGATATATAGAGCGTGTATATATATATATATATATATATGATGGAATACTGTTTAGCCATAAAAAAGGATGAACTCTTGTCATTTGCAATAACATGGGTGGAGCTAGAGAGTATTATGCTAAACAAAATAAGTCAGAGAAAGACAAATACCATGTTTTGCTTATATGTGGAATTTAAGAAACAAAATAAATGAGAAAAGGAAAGAAAGGAGAAAGAGACAGAGAATTCAAGAAACAGACTCTTTTTTTTTTAAAGATTTTATTTATTTATTTGACAGAGACAGACAGCCAGCGAGAGAGAACACAAGCAGGGGGAGGTGGGAGAG
>NC_048238.1:95467797-95474641 GCF_002007445.2 Ailuropoda melanoleuca | reverse complement strand
GGGATCACGCCCTGAGCTGAAGGCAGACACTAACGACTGCGCCACCCAGGCGCCCCAAGAAACAGACTCTTAACTCTTGAGAACAAACTGATGGTTGCCAGAGGGGAGGTAGATGGGGGGATTGGGGGAAACAGGGGATGGGGATGAAGAGCGCACTTATCATGATGAGCACTGGGTGATGTATGGAAGTGTCCAATCACTGTATTGTACACCTGAAGCTAATATAACATTGCATGTTCACTAGACTGGAATTAAAATTAAAAAATTAATAAAAAATTATAAAACTAAATAAAATATAAATGTATAAATGTGTAAGAAATATAAATATATACAAATATTTATGTATAACCAAAAAAAACTTAGAAAACAAAACAAAACAAACAACAACAATGAAAGAATCAGTCAGCCCCCAATGTCAATGGTGCCAAAGTTGAGAAACTCTGCTTTCAAGGACAAGGCCTGGAATGAAGTGCATTAGTGGGTGTGAAGAAGGGAATCTGACACAGCTGCCACATGGATGAATCTGGAAGACATCATGCTAACTGAAATAAGCCAGTCTTGAAATGTCAAATACTGTATGATTCCACTTTTATGAGGCACCTAGAGTAGTCAGATCCATAGAGACAGAAGTTTTATGGAATTATAGTTGCCAAGGGCTGGGAGAGCAGGAAGTGAGTTATTGTTTATTGAGTACAGAGTTTCAGTTTGGGAAGATAAAAAAATATGTTCTAGAGAAGGATGGTGGTGATAATCACACAACAATGTGCTTATGCTTAATGCCACTAAATTGTACACTTAAAAGTGTTTTGGAAATTAGCATCTGAATAGACATTTACCCAAGGAAGAGACACAAATGACCAACAAAGTACATGGAAAGACACTCCACATGATTAGTCATCATGGAAATGCACATCCAAGCCGCGATGACATAGCACTTCACACCCAGCAGGACGACTAAAATCAGAAACAGACAGAAACAAATGCTGACAAGGACGTGAAGAAAACAGAAGCCTTATACTTCGCTGCTGGGATTGTCAAATTGTGTAGCCCCTTTGGAACATAGTCTGGCAGCTCCTCAAAAAGTGAAAGCTCTCGCTACCATATGACCTCGCCGCTCCACTCTTCTGCATACACGCAGGAGAACTGAAGACCTAGCCACGTGACCTGTACACAAAGGTTTCACAGCAGCATTATTCCTAATGGCCAAAAGAAAAAAAAATAGAAGCAACCTAAATGTCCATCAGCTAATAAACGGATCTTCAAAATGTGGTATAGGTACACCGTGGATTGTTATTTGGCCATAAAAAAGGAACAAAGTGCTGATCCATGCTATCATATGGATGAATATTGAAAACACGATTGTAAATAAAGGAAGCCAGTCAGAAAAGACCACATATTATATGATTCCATTTACTTTTTATTTATTTATCTTGTTGGTGATTTTATTCTGAGAGACAGAGACAGAGGGCATGCACAGGTGTATGAGCAGAGGGGGGAGGGGCAGAGGGGGAGAGAGGGAGAATCTTAAGTAGGCTCCACGCTCAGCAGAGCTTGATCTTACGACCCTGAGATCATGACCTGAGCTGAATATATGATTCCATTTATATGAAATGTCCAGCATAGGCAAATATTAGAGACACAAAGTAAACTAGTGCTTGCTATCCAGCTACTAGTGCTGGATAGAAACGGGGATGGGGTATGACTGCTTATAGGTAAAAGGTTTGTTTTGAGGGTTTGGGAATGTCCTACAATTAAATAATGATGATTGTTTCACAATTTGGTAATATGCTAAAAGACACCAAAATGTAGACTTTAAATGGGGGAATTCTGTGGCATGTCCACCAGATCTCAATAATGCTGTTACAAATCAGTGATAGATAATATTATTTTTAAAAACCTAGAAAAAAGTACAATTAAAAAGAAGTACAATTCAGTATCCAGAGTTAATATTGTTACTTTCCCACTTTCTGTTGGAAACCATTTAACATAGACTACAGCATTGTTACAGAAAATTAGCCGTTGATAGATTGGGTCCAAACTATCTAGCATGGATTATGGAATGGAAAAAACAAGAGTGGGAACATTTACCACAAGTTTTTACAAAAGTTTAGGTAATAGCAACAAAAAGTTGAATGTCAGAAGTGCGAGTAGACAACGGACATATTTCAAAGAGCCTATGAGTGTGTGTGTGTACGTGCATGCACGCACGTGTGTGTGTGTGTGTGTGTGTGTGAGATAGATCTACGTAAGAGATATGTCTACACTTTGGATCTTAGTTGCAATAAGCACAGTGAAACAAAATATAATTGTCAGCACAGATGAAAGGAAATCATCCTTTTGCCCAAATACTCCTAGAAAGCATGTCCCCCAAATATAAAATCATCACACTTGTCAGTTTATCCCAGGGTGGGCTGGACCAGGTTTCAAGAGCGCCAGGACAAGGGTGAAGTCAGTGAATGCAAGTTTTGCAAGTGCAAAGTCAGATCCTATATTCACTTAACATTTTGACATTTTGTTCACGATGTCCTTTTGCGTGAATATTGATCTTTCAGCCACGTTGCATTCAAAGAGCGTTCACCTTGATTGCTGAGGTTTTGGTGTCCCCTCCAGTTCTGTGCCTGAGGTGGTGCCTCACTTGCTCTGGCCTAGTCTCCCCCCTGTTTCAGTCTTTTCTGTTGTCAAGCTTGGGCCATCTCTGGCTCAATGCCACCATATTTTAACTTTGATTCTGCTCACTTTACATTCTAGAGAGGTTACCCCAAAGAGCGGAAATGGCGGCAAGAGAGAGGGCAGGAGTCAATGGTTAGATGGTGTCTGTTTCCAGCGCTCCTAGATGGGGGAGGTTCTGCTATAATCTCGAATCGTGTAAATGTGTCTAAGACAAGCGGAGCTGTTTCTGTTCTCCCAGCGTTAAAGTAATCGTGAATTGTTTGCCTCAGAGAGCCAGAGGTCTTCCCAGAGGTTGTCTCTGGCTCCTCTGTATTGTTGAATAGCTTTCTAAAACCTATTTAGGCATTTTTTTAATTAAAAAAGTTGGGGGTAAGGGACCCCAAGTAGGGCTCCATGCTCGGCAGGAAGTCTGCTTGAGATCCCCTCTCCCTCTCCTTCTGCCCCTCTCCCCGCCCTCTTGCACACGCTCCTTCTTTCTCTCAAATAAACGAATCAAATCTTTAAGAAGTGTGTGGGGGGAACAATCATTGAAGTTACACTGGAATGTTGGAGAAGCAGTACAGTGACGTAGTCGAGATCCACGGGCCTCAGAAAGAAACAGGCCTGGGTCCTCTCCTGGCTCTGGCCGTTACCAGCTGTGTGTCCTCGGAAGGCTTTCTCAACCCCCGAGCTTCTGTTTTTGCATTTTACAGTGGGGTAACGACAGGACTGACCACATGGCTCGGGGGTGATGATAATGACGTGCTGTCTTGAGGCAGGCCACATCTCTGCCGGCCAGGGGGCTCTTCAGAGGACCTCGGTGCTCGGATGGCACTCAGTGGTCTCTGAAGGCCACTTGTCAACCCCCCTCAAAGCTCCCTGGCAAGCTGACACCGCCCGGCCTGGGCTCTTCCTTTTCCAAGACGCACACCTTGCTCCCTGCCGCCACCATCACTGTGGAGCCCTACACAGCCTGTTTCCGTAGAAAGAATCAAAACGGTAATCTTTCAACTTTCTCTCTCTCGCTCACTCTCCCCCCCGCCCCAGCCCCTCTCTGTGTCCTAGACCCTCTCGCCTCAGTCTTCTCCCTGTGGGAAGAATCAGGGACGTGATTTTCACTCTTGAACTGTATGTGTCACCCCCTCTCCCTTCACCTCTAATAATAAGGTCTGAGACATTGACAGTTTCCCTCTCTCTCTCTCTGTCTCTCTCTCTCTTTCTCCATGTGTGTTTTAGAAGCCAAGTATTTGAAATGCCGAGACCTGTCCTTTCTAAATATCCTCACAAAAAGGAAAGCAAAAGCACCATATGGAGAAACGCCCTTTTAAAAGAAGATGTGGTACACACACACACACACACACACACACACACACACACTGGAATATTACTCAGCCATCAAAAAAATGAAATCTTGCCATTTGCAATGACGTGAATGGAACTAGAGGGGATTATGCTAAGTGAAATAAGTCAATCTGAGAAAGACAATTATTATATAATCTCACTGATATGTGGAATTTAAGAAACAAAACAGAGGACCATAAGGGAAGAGAGGAAAAAATAAAACAAGACAGAACCAGAGAGGGAGACAAACCATAAGAGACTCTCAATCATAGGAAGCAAAGTGAAGGTTGCTGGAGGGGAACGGGGTGGGGGACGGGGTAACTGGGTGATGGGCATTAAGGAAGGCACGTGATGGAATGAGCACTGGGTATAAGACTGATGAATCCCTGACCTCTAACTCTAAACCAATAATACACTGTATGTTAATTAATTGAATTTAAATTTTAACAATAAATAAATGAAAAAAAAAGAATTTTTAAGAGTCCCTGGGTGGGAATTCCCAAAGCAAGACTTCTAGGTAGGAACACACTGCAGCCAGAGTAGAGAATTACCATCTGGAAAGTGAGAGGAAACCAGGGTGGCCTTTGTCACGGCTGTCTGGGGTTATTGGAACCCAGCAAAGCTGTTGGAAATAATTAGTGACATCTATATGCATGAAACAAATAACCCGATAATATGGGGCATGCTTGCCCTTCAAATTATTTCAGTGTAGTAGGGGATGTGACAGTGTGGTATCGGCGGACCATGGTGTCGCTTGCTTCCCAGTAAGGCTTAATGACATTCTTTGTACTTACGCGATATCTGGCCTGGGCAAGGAATAGAAAAAAAACAAAATGGAAGCCAAAATGCTAATTTGCTTGCTATCATTTCTTCAGAGAAACCAGGTGAGGGTCACTATTTTGACAAATGCCAAAGGAAAGAGGGACAACGGGGCATCGCACGTCTGTCCCCAGGCAAGAGGAACATCCCTTTACCTGGCTTCCAAGTGTCTTTGGAGACTTGGATGGTCTTCTTCTCAAAAACTCTCCACATTGGAGGCTGTTTCTGCCTACGTCTGTCTGTTTTTGCCTCTGTTTCCCTCCTTCTGTCCTCCCTCCCTCCCTTCCCTCAGGCCTACATTGTTGGGGGGAACCAGGCCGTATTATCTAAGACTACTCATTCCTCTTACCTCTGGCCGAGGGGAGTGGGCTGGGGAGGAAGAAGCACTGGGGCCGCTTTTCTCGGCGGTTTACTGCAGTTGCCCGCGTGGCTTGGGGTGCCAGCTGGAAGCGATGAGTCTTCAGGTGCCCAACACCCTGCACACACAGCATCCGCTGTTCTCCGTGCGCTTCGGAAGCATGTGCAGAAAATACCATGGCTACAAGGCCAAATGCCTGCCTGGGGACCTGAAAGGGTCTGAAGCCGCAGCGGGAGCATAGCGGGAGTCCACATTCTGTCTGGACCTGGCCTCTGACATCGACAGGAGACAACTACTTCTCTGGCTGGCAAGGAGTGTAGAAATGTGTATTACAAGTGGTTTTACAAGCACATTTTGGTTTCTTCTTGTTCTCCATAGCATACAGAGCAATGCCCAAAGGAGCATTTCCGTCCAGCAGAAGCCCCCTGTAATGAGCTTCTATTAAAAGGTCTTGTTTTATGTGATTCCTTTAATTCTCAGTGTCTGTGCCCATGAAAATCAGATAGATCAAAAATAGTAATGGTTGTATAAATACCAGGTGACCTCCTCCTTGGTATTTGGTACGTTCTTGGTTTGATGAGTGAGAACTCCCCTGCCAGCAGTTGTCAACAAACAAACTTTTTTGGGGGGGGGCGCCTGGGTGGCTCAGTTGGTTGGGCGTCTGGCTCTTGGTTTTGACTCAGTTCGTGATCTCAGGGTCACGGGACTGAGGTCTGAGTCAGGCTCCACACTTGGCATGGAGTCAGCTTGAGACTCTCTCTCTCTCCCTCTGCCCCACCCCTGCTCTCTCTCTCTCAAATTAAGAAGTAAATAACATCTTTTTTTTAACAAAGAAACTTTTTGGAGAACCTCAGCGTTCTCGCTGTGGCTACATTTATCCCTGGCCATCTCTGCAGTTTCTTCCAGTGATCTTTTTGGTTTAATAGAGCTGCATTATGATCATCTGTGGAAATGTAAACCAGTGCAGCCACTATCAAAAACAGTATGAAGGTTCTCCAAAAAATTAAAAAAAGAATTTCCATATGATCTAGCAATCCCATTTCTGAGTATATAGCCACAAGAATGGAAAGCAGGATCTCAAAGAGATATCTGCACACCCATGTTCATTGCAGCATTAGTCGCAATACCCAAGAGGTGAAGCAAGATCATAAACGCATTTTACTGTCTTGTCAGTTCCATGTGAATGTGAACTGTCTCCGGCAATCTTTAGTGATAGGACAGAAAAGAGCTCGCTTTCCAGATCTCAAAGCCCACATACCACGACCCTGAGGCTGTGGTAAGTTACTCTAGAAAAGATACTCTATCTGGCACAGCAGCCACAACTAAGGCCACCGTCACTCTTTAGGATCTGTCTGGCTTTTGCAGTGTCGAGTCTGATGAATTAAGTGGGGACAGGATGGCAAGAAGTAGCCTTACATCGTTTAGGTGTCTAAGGCTGGCACTGATCTCTGCCATTCCTCTGGAGAATTGTAACGTACCATACATCGGGGGGCTAGAGGCAGGACAGTAATGCATGCTGTTTTATAATGACAGAAGCCATATTGGGACAGGCCGGTGATGGGTAGTAAGGAGGGTACATATTGCATGGTGCACTGGGTGTTATACACAAGTAATGAATCATGGAATTTTACATCAAAAACTAGGATAACATAATAAAACATTATTATTAAAAAAAAA
>NC_048238.1:95459463-95465760 GCF_002007445.2 Ailuropoda melanoleuca | reverse complement strand
GAGGGAACACAAGCAGGGGGTGGGAGAGGAAGAAGCAGGCTCATAGTGGAGGAGCCTGATGTGGGACTCGATCCCATAATGCCGGGATCACACCCTGAGCCGAAGGCAGACGCTTTAACCGCTGTGCCACCCAGGAGCCCCTGGCTCTTGGTTTTGACTCAGTTCGTGATCTCAGGGTCACGGGACTGAGCTCTGAGTCAGGCTCCACACTTGGCATGGAGTCGGCTTGAGACTCTCTCTCTCCCTCTGCCCCACCCCTGCTCTCTCTCTCTCTCTCAAATTAAGAAGTAAATAACATCTTTTTTTTAACAAAGAAACTTTTTGGAGAACCTCAGCGTTCTCGCTGTGGCTACATTTATCCCTGGCCATCTCTGCAGTTTCTTCCAGTGATCTTTTTGGTTTAATAGAGCTGCATTATGATCATCTGTGGAAATGTAAACCAGTGCAGCCACTATCAAAAACAGTATGAAGGTTCTCCAAAAAATTAAAAAAAGAATTTCCATATGATCTAGCAATCCCATTTCTGAGTATATAGCCACAAGAATGGAAAGCAGGATCTCAAAGAGATATCTGCACACCCATGTTCATTGCAGCATTAGTCGCAATACCCAAGAGGTGAAGCAAGATCATAAACGCATTTTACTGTCTTGTCAGTTCCATGTGAATGTGAACTGTCTCCGGCAATCTTTAGTGATAGGACAGAAAAGAGCTCGCTTTCCAGATCTCAAAGCCCACATACCACGACCCTGAGGCTGTGGTAAGTTACTCTAGAAAAGATACTCTATCTGGCACAGCAGCCACAACTAAGGCCACCGTCACTCTTTAGGATCTGTCTGGCTTTTGCAGTGTCGAGTCTGATGAATTAAGTGGGGACAGGATGGCAAGAAGTAGCCTTACATCGTTTAGGTGTCTAAGGCTGGCACTGATCTCTGCCATTCCTCCGGAGAATTGTAACGTACCATACATCGGGGGGCTAGAGGCAGGGCAGTAATGCATGCTGTTTTATAATGACAGAAGCCATATTGGGACAGGCCGGTGATGGGTAGTAAGGAGGGTACATATTGCATGGTGCACTGGGTGTTATACACAAGTAATGAATCATGGAATTTTACATCAAAAACTAGGATAACATAATAAAACATTATTATTAAAAAAAAAGAAGCCTTTTCTTTGTGTGTAAGCTGGGGTGGGGGGTGGCGCACTAGCTTTTCACAGGGAGGAGTGGGGTACTTCTGCAGGCCTGGCGGGGTCACAGGAATCTGGGGAGTCAAAGATTTTTGAGTGCATCAACCCACATTCACCAGCCCAAGTCTTACGGGTCTTTCCTAACCAGGGTCCGAACATCTCCACGCCAGGGGTGCCTGGGTGGCTCAGTCAGTCATGGTCTCAGGGTCCTGGGATCGAGCCCCGAATCAGGACTCCCTGCTCAGCGGGGAGCCTGCTTTTCCCTCTCCCTCTCCCTCTGCCTCTCCCCTCCTCTTGTTCTCTCTCTTAAATAAATAACAAAATCTTTAAAAAACCCAAAAAACAAAAAAACCAACCAAACATCTCCACGCCAGACCCGCTGGAGATGAGGAGTCAACATTTCCTGGAGATCTGCTACTCTTGTAATGAAGTCTCGGGCCTGACACTTAGCTGCTTTTCGCACTGGAAGGAGCAAAACACAGTCTTAGGGCCCTTAACTTGAGTTCGTAACTTGAGTTCATTCCGTTACACAGCATCTGTCTCCCTAGTGGCGTGATTCTGAAGCGCATGAGAGTGCCGACTTGACCACTGGTGCAAGTGGACGCTCAACGTAGGGATGAGGATAAAGAAAGAGGGGGACACTAGAGGGGATGGTGGACAGAAAGTCCGGAAGAAAAACTGCTCAAACCCGGCTTCTTGTTCTGTTGCAGTGATAGACTCCCTCCGCGCCGTGTGCTAATGAGCTGGGCTGTCACAAAGCTGCAGCCTCGATGGGTGAGGAAACAGCAATCTGCAGCCCTGTCAGGGGCCCCGGGGGAGACGCAGTTGTGTGTACCGAGCAGTCTGGGGGCAAGCAGACTCACACCCTCTGTGCCAGGATCCTGGGCCTGGAGACCTGAGTGAGTTGTAAGTACCGGACGT
This sequence comes from Ailuropoda melanoleuca, assembly GCF_002007445.2. Classification (NCBI taxonomy): domain Eukaryota; kingdom Metazoa; phylum Chordata; class Mammalia; order Carnivora; family Ursidae; genus Ailuropoda; species Ailuropoda melanoleuca. The sequence continues at coordinate 95,463,654 of NC_048238.1, read as the reverse complement.
TGTCCCTGACTCTAATTGCCATCAGAATGAGGGAGACATTTCGCTTGGGTGCATTTGTCTGCATTTTCATCGATGAGTAATTACCCCACAACTCTGAAGTGAGCAAGGCTGAGCAGTATTGTGGACAAACGAATTCCTTCAAGTACTTTATTGAAACTGCACATCAGAAGGAAAAGAGCCAAGGCGGTAAGTTTCTCACTGGATTACGGAGTGGGCTGGGAGACCACCAAGGATTTTACTACGAAGCAATCAAGTGGCCTTACTGTGTGGCCCCTGAGAAGGGTATAAACAGGGAGCAGCAAGGATATGTTTACGGCGCGGTTGGTGGTGGTGGTGGTTGTTCCAATCGAGAGGAGCATAGTATACCTACTTAGCCTTTTATGATGCCCGTGCCACTGGCTCGACTATTTCTCGGCCTTTCCCTGGGCCGCTACCACAGTCTCCCAGTCACTAGTCTCATCCCCTTGAATCTTATCTCCCACGAGCGCCAGACAAACGTGGCTGCACCGCAAACTTGCTGACATCGCTCCCATCCTTAAATCCTGATCATCTGCAGGCTGAAGTTCCTTGATCGGTCTCCCCAGGAGGTCCATGTTTTGACCTCTCCCCACAGCACACATTTTTACTGAGCACATACTACGAGCTAGAAGCATACTAACTGCTTTGTGGGCTTCATTTCGTTTCAAGCTTCATCACAACCCTGAGAAGTGAACATGACGATTACTGCCATTTTACAGATGGGGAAACTGAGCCATAGAGTCCTGGTATAGAGGGTACGAGCCTCCTTGCCCCCAGACTGCTCAAGAAACACAAGCTCAGTAAACCGTAATCTCTTTGCCCAATGTCAGAGGCTAGGAAACAGCAGAGTTGAAATTTGAACCCAGATCTCCCCGATACCGAAGCCCGTCGTCGTGACCCCCACATCTATCCAGCTTCATTTCCTGCCCTGTCTGCCCCCACTTCACCCACTTCCTGGTGTCGACCCAGACCCTGTGCTTTCTTTGTTCACACTGTCATTTAAGTAGTCTTAAGTTTAAACTTATCCTTTTTAACTGTTAAGTGTCTTCCCCCTTGACTGGAATTCCTGCAAGCAGAAACCATTGTTCACCTTTAAATCTAAACCTGTTGCCTATTGCCCCCTAACGACATTACCACAAACACAGCAGCCGCAAGGAACACACATGTGTTACTTCACGTTTTCTTTGTGCCAGGACTCTGGCCACAGCTTCGCTAGGTCCTCTGCTTAAGGTCTCGCAAGATTTGGGATTCCTGGCTGGCTCAGTCAGTGAAGCGTCTGCCTTCGGCTCAGGTCATGGTCTCAGGGTCCTGGGATCAAGCCCCGCATTGGGCTCCTTGCTCGGTGGGAAGCCTGCTTCTCCCTCTGCCTGCTGCTCCCCCTGCTTGTACTCTCTCTTTAAAAAAAATAAATGAAATCTTTAAAAATGAATGAAATCTTTAAAAAAAAAACGGTCTGACAAGACTATAATCAAGATGTTAGCTGGGACTTCTGTTTTACCTGAGGTTTTACTGGGAAAAAGATTTACTTCTAAGCTCATGTGGTTGCTGACAGGATTCTGTTCCTTGTAGGTGGCCAGACTGAAGGCCTCAGTTTGTTGCTGGTTGTCAGCCAGAGGTGACCCTCAGCTCCTTCCCCATATGGCAGCTAATGACACGACAGCTTTCTTCTTCAAAGCCAGCAAGGGAGAGCGTCTCTCTTAGCAAGGTGGACATTAAAATCTTATGTCATGTGATCACGTATACACAATCACAGGTCCTGCCAACACTCAAGAGGAGGGGGTCACACCACGGTGGGAACACCAGGAGGTGGGGATAACCGGGGCCACAGTATCTCATTATCTAGATTTAGAACTACCATGTTGCACAACTTCGCAGAGTTTTACATCAGGACAAATCTATTTACGAAGTGCTCAGCTCAATATTTGCTGGCTTAAAGCACAAATCAGAGCCAGACCAGCTTAGGAATGAAATTAATTGAGGTGGAGCATTATAGAAAGAGTTTCGACATGGGAATCCAGAGTTTCATTTGCCTGGGTCTCGTTCTGTAAAACAAGTGGCATAACCCCGCTGATCGCTAAGGTCCCTTTCATCTTTACGAGTCTGAAATTCTAGACCATCTGTCTCTTTCCCACCTTTAGCACCCCAAATTTCTTCATGACATAATAATAACTAACGCTTGTGTAGCATTTACTCGTGCCAGATATTGTTCTAAATGATTTGTATGTTTTTGATTCTCACAGCAACATGATGGGGTGGGTCCTTTTATTTTCTCCATTATTTGAATGAGATTCATCAGTCTGGCTCCAGAGTGCAGGCAGTAACCCCCCATGCAGTTGTTAACCTTGAAAATAAAGCGCTCAGTTATTTTACCAGCAAACATGGGTTTATTTGGAAATAGCAGAGAATGGCAATTTGGGACAAGCAAGGAATTGCAAAAGCACAGGTAAGACAGAAAACAAAGTAGAGGAAGCCTTCTTCATAGAGGAAAGGAGGGAGTTGGGAGGGCTGATACGAACAAGACGGCCATTGCAATAAACTGGGAGTTGCAAGTACAGTGGCTTCTCACTGGCTGAATTGTGACTGTCTCTCATTGGCTGGACTGTTGCCAAGGGAGCAGGAAAATCTTTCCTCTTCCAGCTGGGTTAATTAAGACTTGTGAGGTAAGTCTCTTGCTCTTGGGGCTGCAATGGGTGACAAGCGGTAGGGCGCGAGAGCTCTCCCTTCTGGTCTCCCGACTCCATTTTAAATGAGGTTTCCTTTTATTAATTTTCACAGGGTACTGTCTTTCTCAAAGAGAGGCAGGTGAGGGAGTGAAGGGGAGGAAACATTTTCAAGGCATGGCCAGTCGCATTGAGAATTTCCTTTTCTTTCAAGGTTCAGATTTGAGGTTTAAGCGATAAAGGAGGGAAAGGGAAAGCGGACCCTTATTTCAGCTCTTTCTCCAAGCTGGCATTCCCCCGGAGCATGAAAGGCGAATGGGTAGAACCAAAGCTCAGCACAGCCAGCAAAGAGCAGTGGGAGAGAAAACACTGAAAAGCTGTACCAGGGACTTAGAAGACTTGGTGTGCACTCCCTCCTCCCTCCGCGCCCCTGGCAGGGACAGGCAGGCCCCATCTCCCTTAGGTCCATTCTTTATCCGCCTTGGCTGCACGGTGCCCCTTCCATGTTTGGACTTGCCAAGCAGAAAGACGAGTAGGTAGAGTCATGCTGGTGTGGATGGTGGGAGGGAGTTGGGTGAGAAAGGCAGCGAAGCAGAGCATACCCAAGAAATTATCAAGTCCCTGACAGAACAGACTGAGTCGAAGTAAATCCTTATTAGGCCTGAACTGGACTGGCTCAGTCCTGACACTTTGCTCTATAAGTCATTCCTTTATTTCTCTACCAGGTATAATCCTATATCAAAGAGCAAGGTGTATTCTGACTTTTTATTGCTTTCCTGTGAAGCGGTGGCTTCTGGTGCGGGGAAGATAGGGGGCTAAATCATGCATTGTGATCTCTCAACCCCTTTCCATCTAAATTAAATAGAGAGTCAGAATCATGGCAAGCTGCCTACTTTGTTCCCTCCTTGGAGACTACATTTTAGCTTTTATGGAACAGAATCAACAATTTAATGGAGAGAAATAAAAATTTATGCCTTTAATGATCACCTTGGAGAGAATGAAAACTCTGTCAACCTCCTTGACCCAGCCTGCAGACACAAAAGGGGAAGTGTAAGCTGACAATGCTTTCAGGCAACACCCTGGGGTGCAGGGGGGATAGGAGGTGGGCTCTGGGGCTCCGGAGCCCCATTTCCATTGAGTTAGCGATGGCGCCCGGGCGAATTTTTCCTGGGAGATAAAGTAACTTGCAGCAGCCTTTCCAAGCACACTGTCTGCTTTTTCTTTTCACATCAAAGTCGCTCGCAGAGGTTTAAAATAAAGTGCAGTAGGAAGTCCTTCTATTCGGATGCATCATTAGAAGATTTTAGTTTATTTTTTTTAACATTGCTTGAAGTTCATTTATTCCAAAGTTTAAGAAGATAAGAAATAGATCTTTTTTTAATGCTTTTTTATTATATTATGTTAGTCACCATACAGTACATCCCTGGTTTCTGATGTAAAGTTCGATGATTCATTAGTTGCGTATAACACCCAGTGCACCATGCAATACGTGCCCTCCTTACTACCCATCACC
>NC_048238.1:95400276-95453897 GCF_002007445.2 Ailuropoda melanoleuca | reverse complement strand
AAAAAAAAAACGGTCTGACAAGACTATAATCAAGATGTTAGCTGGGACTTCTGTTTTACCTGAGGTTTTACTGGGAAAAAGATTTACTTCTAAGCTCATGTGGTTGCTGACAGGATTCCGTTCCTTGTAGGTGGCCAGACTGAAGGCCTCAGTTTGTTGCTGGTTGTCAGCCAGAGGTGACCCTCAGCTCCTTCCCCATATGGCAGCTAATGACACGACAGCTTTCTTCTTCAAAGCCAGCAAGGGAGAGCGTCTCTCTTAGCAAGGTGGACATTAAAATCTTATGTCATGTGATCACGTATACACAATCACAGGTCCTGCCAACACTCAAGAGGAGGGGGTCACACCACGGTGGGAACACCAGGAGGTGGGGATAACCGGGGCCACAGTATCTCATTATCTAGATTTAGAACTACCATGTTGCACAACTTCGCAGAGTTTTACATCAGGACAATCTATTTACGAAGTGCTCAGCTCAATATTTGCTGGCTTAAAGCACAAATCAGAGCCAGACCAGCTTAGGAATGAAATTAATTGAGGTGGAGCATTATAGAAAGAGTTTCGACATGGGAATCCAGAGTTTCATTTGCCTGGGTCTCGTTCTGTAAAACAAGTGGCATAACCCCGCTGATCGCTAAGGTCCCTTTCATCTTTACGAGTCTGAAATTCTAGACCATCTGTCTCTTTCCCACCTTTAGCACCCCAAATTTCTTCATGACATAATAATAACTAACGCTTGTGTAGCATTTACTCGTGCCAGATATTGTTCTAAATGATTTGTATGTTTTTGATTCTCACAGCAACATGATGGGGTGGGTCCTTTTATTTTCTCCATTATTTGAATGAGATTCATCAGTCTGGCTCCAGAGTGCAGGCAGTAACCCCCCATGCAGTTGTTAACCTTGAAAATAAAGCGCTCAGTTATTTTACCAGCAAACATGGGTTTATTTGGAAATAGCAGAGAATGGCAATTTGGGACAAGCAAGGAATTGCAAAAGCACAGGTAAGACAGAAAACAAAGTAGAGGAAGCCTTCTTCATAGAGGAAAGGAGGGAGTTGGGAGGGCTGATACGAACAAGACGGCCATTGCAATAAACTGGGAGTTGCAAGTACAGCGGCTTCTCACTGGCTGAACTGTGACTGTCTCTCATTGGCTGGACTGTTGCCAAGGGAGCAGGAAAATCTTTCCTCTTCCAGCTGGGTTAATTAAGACTTGTGAGGTAAGTCTCTTGCTCTTGGGGCTGCAATGGGTGACAAGCGGTAGGGCGCGAGAGCTCTCCCTTCTGGTCTCCCGACTCCATTTCAAATGAGGTTTCCTTTTATTAATTTTCACAGGGTACTGTCTTTCTCAAAGAGAGGCAGGTGAGGGAGTGAAGGGGAGGAAACATTTTCAAGGCATGGCCAGTCGCATTGAGAATTTCCTTTTCTTTCAAGGTTCAGATTTGAGGTTTAAGCGATAAAGGAGGGAAAGGGAAAGCGGACCCTTATTTCAGCTCTTTCTCCAAGCTGGCATTCCCCCGGAGCATGAAAGGCGAATGGGTAGAACCAAAGCTCAGCACAGCCAGCAAAGAGCAGTGGGAGAGAAAACACTGAAAAGCTGTACCAGGGACTTAGAAGACTTGGTGTGCACTCCCTCCTCCCTCCGCGCCCCTGGCAGGGACAGGCAGGCCCCATCTCCCTTAGGTCCATTCTTTATCCGCCTTGGCTGCACGGTGCCCCTTCCATGTTTGGACTTGCCAAGCAGAAAGACAAGTAGGTAGAGTCATGCTGGTGTGGATGGTGGGAGGGAGTTGGGTGAGAAAGGCAGCGAAGCAGAGCATACCCAAGAAATTATCAAGTCCCTGACAGAACAGACTGAGTCGAAGTAAATCCTTATTAGGCCTGAACTGGACTGGCTCAGTCCTGACACTTTGCTCTATAAGTCATTCCTTTATTTCTCTACCAGGTCTAATCCTATATCAAAGAGCAAGGTGTATTCTGACTTTTTATTGCTTTCCTGTGAAGCGGTGGCTTCTGGTGCGGGGAAGATAGGGGGCTAAATCATGCATTGTGATCTCTCAACCCCTTTCCATCTAAATTAAATAGAGAGTCAGAATCATGGCAAGCTGCCTACTTTGTTCCCTCCTTGGAGACTACATTTTAGCTTTTATGGAACAGAATCAACAATTTAATGGAGAGAAATAAAAATTTATGCCTTTAATGATCACCTTGGAGAGAATGAAAACTCTGTCAACCTCCTTGACCCAGCCTGCAGACACAAAAGGGGAAGTGTAAGCTGACAATGCTTTCAGGCAACACCCTGGGGTGCAGGGGGGATAGGAGGTGGGCTCTGGGGCTCCGGAGCCCCATTTCCATTGAGTTAGCGATGGCGCCCGGGCGAATTTTTCCTGGGAGATAAAGTAACTTGCAGCAGCCTTTCCAAGCACACTGTCTGCTTTTTCTTTTCACATCAAAGTCGCTCGCAGAGGTTTAAAATAAAGTGCAGTAGGAAGTCCTTCTATTCGGATGCATCATTAGAAGATTTTAGTTTATTTTTTTTAACATTGCTTGAAGTTCATTTATTCCAAAGTTTAAGAAGATAAGAAATAGATCTTTTTTTAATGCTTTTTTATTATATTATGTTAGTCACCATACAGTACATCCCTGGTTTCTGATGTAAAGTNAACATTGCTTGAAGTTCATTTATTCCAAAGTTTAAGAAGATAAGAAATAGATCTTTTTTAAATGCTTTTTTATTATATTATGTTAGTCACCATACAGTACATCCCTGGTTTCTGATGTAAAGTTCGATGATTCATTAGTTGCGTATAACACCCAGTGCACCATGCAATACGTGCCCTCCTTACTACTCATCACCAGCCTATCCCATTCCCCCACCCCCCTCCCCTCTGAAGACAATTATCATATGATTTCTCTCATCTATGGAACATAAGAACTAGGAAGATCGGTAGGAGAAGAAAGGGATAAAGAAAGGGGGGTAATCAGAAGGGGGAATGAAGCATGAGAGACTATGGACTCTGAGAAACAAACTGAGGGCATTAGAAGATTTTAATGGTAGACAGTTCAGAAATTCCAACCTAGCAGAACGGTAAAGTAACATCATGGTTAGGAAAGTGGACTTCGAAGTTCGACTGTCAGGGTTCATTCAAATCTGCATGCTCCCATTCACTGGCTGTGTGACCATGGGCAGGTCACTCAACCTCTCTGTGCCTCAGTCTTCTCATCCGTACTATGAAGGTAATAATAGTGCCTACAGCCATGGGGTTATGATGAGGATTAAATGAGTTAACATTTGTAGAGTATTTGGAATAGTGCACGGCAAAGTAAGCATAAAATATGTAAGTCTAAAAGCAGTAAACTAATATTTACTTATTCACTGCCTGCTGGGTTTTACTATGTAGATTTTCCCTTTTGTGCCACTCGGCTGTACAGAAATGTAAGTATTGTTGTTCCTCATTCACTGATATGACAATTGAGCCTCAGATAGGTCACGTGACTTCACATAGGTTGTGTGTTTCAGACCAAGATTCAAAATCAATGTGCCCCGTTCAAAAGTGGAGGCTTTCACTTTCTAGCTCCATGGGATTTTGCTGCCCATTTTCTTAAAGGATGTGGACCTTGAACAAACTTCTGATACCAGCTTTTCCAGCTCCCCTGGAGCAGTGCCCGCAGGGGCCTCTGACTGCCACACAGCTCACTGTGGGTATTCTCTGGTTTTGTTACTTCTCATTTTAGGAATATGCTTCTGGAAGGCACACCTAAATAAATTGACTGTATCTTCTCTTATCCCCTGAAAGAATTTGGATAATTGAGTCTGGCCTGACTTCTCCTCAGAGAAACCATATTGTCTTCCTTGAGCAGGTTACATTTAATTACAAGTTCATGATAGCTTTTACAAATTTTGCCAGCCAGCTTGGTACTCGGTAACCTGTATAATCCCAACTGCTATTCCTCACTCCCAATTTTAACTATACACCTATGAATCCTTACCTCCCTTCGATACCAGCAACTGGAACCCTATTCTGGGCCCTGCACTTTAGGGAACCCCTCTCTGACCACCCTCAGGCTCCACCTCTCCTAATGATATAAGGACTCTGTGGGGCCACTCTTTTTTTTTTTAATTATGTATTTATTTTGAGAGAGAGTGTGTGTGAGCAGGTGGGTGGGGGTGAAGGAGAGGGAGAGAATCCACAAGCAGACTCCCTGCTGGGTGTGGAGCCCAACACAGGGCTGGATCTCAGGACCCCAAGATCATGACCTGAGCCAAAATCAAGAGTCAGACCCTTAACCGACTGAGCCACCCAGGCGCCCCTGGGGCCATTCTTTGCATAGCAAGAGTATAGTGGACAGAGCAGGGGTTTCAGGGTTGGACATGCCTAAATTTTAAAACCATGTCCACTGATTTAATAGCTGTGCTCATTGGGCAAGTTCATCTAGCCTTTCTAGACCTATGTTCCTTCATCTGAGGAATCAAGACAATAAGGCAGACCTCAAATTGCTGTGAAAATTAAATAAGATAATGAATGTAAAATATTCAGAATGGTACCTGGCACCGAGACACTTCAGAAAACTTGAGCTCCTTTTTGCATAATAACCTTCTAGAATCACAGACTATGCAGTTTAATGAACATCTCTGCAATTTCTCCCTTGATTTCCTTAAAACCCCGGATGGCTAGTGCCTGGTCCCATTTCCCTTGGCTGATCTACATTGACGTAGTTTGTAAATTAAGTTCAGAATATCTCGTGTACTTAGCATTGTCTAATCTGGTACATCTATGGGATCTGATTCAAAATCCAGTATATGGGGGAAACGAGAAGGAAAGCAGCAAAGGGGGGAGAGACATTTCTTGACTGAGATAGAATATGCTTCCAAAGCTGGCTGCAACATTATTCCCCAGCGCACATGCCCATTTGCAATGTGGTCTTGTCCCTCCTCCCATTGGCAGGCAGGGTCAGACTGGCCCTGTGACCTCTTCTGACCCACAGAATGTGGCAGGAGTGACAGTTGAACCTTGAGAGATCTTCAGCTTCTCTCTCTTTTTTTTTTAAGATTTTATTTATTTATTTGACAGAGAGAGAGAGAGCCAGCGAGAGAGGGAACACAAGCAGGGGGAGTGGGAGAGGAAGAAGCAGGCTCATAGCGGAGGAGCCCGATGTGGGGCTCGATCCCATAACGCCGGGATCACGCCCTGAGCCGAAGGCAGACGCTTAACCGCTGTGCCACCCAGGTGCCCCAGCTTCTCCCTTCTTGTATGGAACACCTCTTCTTGGAACCCGGCCATCATATTGTGAGAAAGCCCAAGAAGGCTCCCAGGGAGGCTCGTGTGGAGGAAAAGCGAGGTCCCCAACCAATAGCTTCAGCTAAGCTCTTAGTCAGGAGCCAGCCACAATGGCCAGCCCTGTGAATAAGGCCACTGTGGGCCTTCTGGCCATTCCGGAGACCCGGCCAACACCCCATGAAGTAGGAAAACCATCCAATCAATCCACATAAGAAATGTTGTTTTAAGCCATGAAGTTATAGAGTTGTTTTTTATACAGCAATAGGTGGCTGACACGGAACACTTAGTAATCATGTGGTGTCCACGTACACTGTTTACCTGAAAGCATCTTTCAATGATTAAAAACACAGGAAGAAGGAAACACGTCATATTCCCTTGTAACCGATTTGAGAGGAGAGCCTCTTAGAAAAATTAATGGCGCTTCTGTATTGGTAGCACATCGACCTATTCCTCACATCTGTAGAAGTGACTTTTTTGCTACTTTGTTTTAATATTTTTAACAGATATGCATAGTGGTCAGTGTGAAGAACATACATCTAGCTCCTAATTGTGTTTTGAATTGTCAGCCCACTGCGGGTAAGAGGTGGGAATAATTGAGTTCTCCGTGTGACATTCATCTTGAGGGACAGAGGCCTGCTGGGGAGCAATGTGTGTCTTTTCGTGCAATGAGTTTGGACGCTGTAATTGATTTCTTTCTCGCTCCACCACTACGGGAGGGCGCAGTCCACGGTTTCATGGTCTTGAATGCACGACTGTACAGACACCATCCAGTATCCTGCACAATTAAGGTGAGCCATGCCACAGTATGTCCAAACAGAAATCATCATTTGGCCCTGAACCCCGTGATGACCGAGGTGAGGGGGCTTCCCCTCAGCTATACCATCTACCAGCCTAAACCTCTAATTCTTCATCCAGCAACTGAGATGCACACAGGAAGTGGAACCGGTGTTTTGCAGATCCGCCCTCAATGGAAACCTTCTCTTGGAAAACACAGTCCTAATCACCATGTATTGTTCACTTGGTTATATTTGGGTGGGGGAAGGTATCTGATCAGAGGTAGCCAGAACTTTCAATGGCTGTTAACAAATTCTGAATAAGAGAAAGTTTGTTTTCCCGGCAAAGGAGCAAATGCTCACTTGATTCAATGTTGCAGATAAATAATAAGAACATTGTGCCGAAAAGTAAAGATTCACAGTGAAAAGGCATTTAAATACTGACCCTACTCAGTACGAGCCCTGGGCGCCGCTGTTTCTTCGCTTGGCCTGTCTCTCTGACCTACTTGTTTTTCTCTAAAGGACATTTGCCCCAAATGACAGTGCTCAAAGAGTAGGTAAAGCAAGTCTGTGATGCCCACCGTTGCATCCCAATTTCATTTAAACTACAGTCCATTATTTTCTCCCTACACTTATTTGAGAACTTATTGTTCATATTTTTTTATGACTATGATTAGAACAATTTGTAGGCGTCCCTTGTACATTGGCCAGATAATGAAATAATCATTTGAGCATCTACACCGTATTTTATACTAATTGTTCACAGTCTAATTCACTCTCTAAAGCCATTTTATCATTCTCTAACAAAGACAGGCATCTTCGAGGCATCTGGTCAATGGGGAAAGTTCATTTATTCATTCAACAAATATTTATTGGGTATCTATATGTGCGAGGCACTCTTCTCCGCACTGGAAAAACCAGACAAGAATCCTTGTCTTCGCCGAACTTACATGCTAAAGAGGAGAGACAGGCAATAAACAAATAAAGAAGTAAAAGACATGACGTGTAGGAGAGTAGCAAGTGTTATATAAAGATAAATGAAGAAGGGGGCAAGAAGTGTGGGGCCGGAGATGTGTGTAATTTTCAACAGGGTTGTTGAGGAATGCCTCTGAGTAAGATGGTATTCGAACAAAGCCTGGAAGGACAAGAGGGAGCCAATAAGCTTTGTGGCTACCTGGAAAGGAGCTTTCCCGGCTGGAGAATAACAAATGCAAAGGCCCCGGGGCAGGAGGATGCTTGGGCGTGTCTGAGGAACAATAAAGTCCTCTGTCTGTAACGGAGTGAGAAAGGGGAAGGAGAGGCGAGGAGTCACAAAGATAATGGGTGGGGGTATTGTTTAGCTTACAGACTGCTGTACGGGCTTTTTTATTTTTGTTTGTTTCATTTAAATTTTAGTTAGTGAACATACAGTGCACTATTGGTTTCTGGAGTAGAATTCAGTGATTCATCACTTCCATAGAAACACCTTGTGCCCACGACAAGTGTCCTCCTTCATCCTCGTCACCCATCTAGCCCATCCCCCACCCACCTAGGGCTTTGTTTTTTAGATGAGTGGGATGGGGAGCTTAAAGGCTATATAATCTGCCGTTTTAGCTGTTTGCCAGAGAACTGACTTCAGGGCCGCAAAATCCATAGCAGGGAGACTAACAAAGAGGTGATTGCAATAATCTCGGAACTCTTAGGTGATGTTTTGGACCCAGGTGGCAGCAGCAGGTGAGGTGAGAAGTGATGGAGGGGCGCCTGGGTGGCACAGCGGTTAAGCGTCTGCCTTCGGCTCAGGGCGTGATCCCGGCGTTGTGGGATCGAGCCCCCACATCAGGCTCCTCCGCTGTGAGCCTGCTTCTTCCTCTCCCACTCCCCCTGCTTGTGTTCCCTCTCACTGGCTGTCTCTATCTCTGTCGAATAAATAAATAAAATCTTTAAAAAAAAAAAAAAAGAAGTGATGGCACTCTCCGTGTATTTTACAGGTAGGAACCGCAGGATTTGCCAACGGATTGGACGGAGGGCATGAGAGAAAGAGCAAGCAAGGATGACGCCAAGGTTTTGTCTGAGCAACTGTAAGTATTGGCTTAACTGAGACGGGCAGCCTGGTGAAGGAGCTAGTTTTGGTGGAAAGGGGAGGAGGTTCTGTTTGGCCAGGTTAAGTAGGCGGCGCCTATTAGACGTTCAAGGAGAGATGTCAAGGAGGCAGTTGGGTACCTATGACCCGGAGAGATCTGGCCCGGGGAGACAGATCAGGGAGTCATCCTTGCCTCGATGGCGTTTCTGCCCTTGAAAGCAGATGACATCACTACAGGGGTAAGACTGGAAAGCAAGACGCACGGAGCCCTGTGCGCTCCAAGTGAGCGAATCAGGAACCAGCGAGGAATCCTTAAAACGTACGGCTAGTTGCAGCTCGTTTAGGACGCTACCCCTTGTGAATGGACGAAAGTATTTGTGACCAGAATCTTTTGGTCCGTCTGATGCTCTAGCAAAGATCCCCTAAAGGAAGGGAAACGAAAGAAAGGGAGCGAGCGATGCTGTGCCGTGAAAAGGCAACGTTTATAGAACGCCCGAACTCCAAGGGACTTTAGAGATGATCGAGTTCAACTCCTTCAGTGTGTAGACGAGGAAATTGAGGTCAAAGTCACAGGGCTGACAGGTGCACAGCTGGAACTCGAGCTGGAGCCTCGCAGCATCCTGGCCCACACTCTTCAGTACGGAGCTGGTTCCCCCAGAGCCCCATGGGTGAGCCAACGTTCAAAAAGATGTGAACTTTGAGCAGGCAACCTATAAAAATCTCCTCAGGGTCAAGAGCTGAGGTAAATAAAAGAATGATGGTATCAGAGAGAAAGATTACCAGCTGGTGTTTCCATTTCCTTTTTATAAAGCCATTTCTTGTCAATTAATGAGAAAGACAAAAGTTTTGCTCTCCAGATAGCACGTATTAGTATGTAAAAGGCAGGCTTAGTTCTTACTGAAGAAAGGTCAGAGCCTGAATTTCAATGCTCTAGTGAGCTACCATTTCCCTCTGAAACTTTGTAATCACTAATTCATTAAGATCTTACGATGTGAAGGGGTTTCTAGGTCACAAGATTAGATGTCAGCGTCTGCCAAGAAATTGCCCATGAGGGCACCTGGGTGGCTCACTCAGTTGGGTGACCGACTCTTGGTTTCGGCTCAGGGCGTGATCTCAGGGCCATGAGATGGAGCTCTGCGTCGGGCTCTGTGCTTAGTGGGAGTCTGCTTGGGATTCTCTCTCCGTCTCCCTCTGCCCTTCTCCCCAGCTTGCTCTATCAAATGAATACATACATCTTTAAGAGAAAGAGAGAGAGAGAAATTGCCCATGAATGACGGTGTCAATTTATGCTTGTTCTTTTTGTTGTTGTTGTTAATTTAATTTTTCTTTTCTTTTTCTTTCTTTCTTTCTGTTTGGTGTGAAAAATAAGACAGAGATTTCACTCCTCTACTCACACCACATGGCTAGCCGTTGTCCAAGGAAATCTGTTCAATAAGCCAGCTTTCTTCCTCACATTTGACACTGCATAACAGTATATTTGTTCAATGTACATTTGGGCCTATTTGGAGAATTTTTATCATGCTCTGTCAATTTGTTAGTATACTCTTGCTAAGTAACTTGCAGTTTTTATTATTATATCCTTATAATGCATTTTAATATCTAATGGCGTTAGGCCCCTCTCATTCTTCTTTCTGTTCAAAATGGTTCTGACAATTTCTTCATACTCATTTTCCAGATGAATTTTGCAGTAATATATTCAGGTTCCAAAGTGAAATGCTATGTTAATGTGGAGATTACATCAAATATTTGGTTAATGTAATTGATTTTTTAAAATTATTTTCCCCCTCTCATAAAGAATAAGGTATGTCTTTTCACTTACTAGAGTCTTCTTTTATGGTTCTCAGTAGAGTTTTACAATTTTGTTTTGTTCATATGGGCCTTGTCCATATCTTGTCACCTTTATTTCTAGGAAATTAATCTTTATTATTACTTTTTTCAAATGAGACATGTTTTTACATTAAATTTATATTACTGTAGCATAAGTGTTACTGAATTTTTATTAACTAACCAATTACTTTATAAATTATCTTCTAACTTAAGTCATTTCTCTGAGTTTTGAATGATATATAGTTATTTTCTGTGTTCATAATAATTTTTCTTCTTTCCTTTTCTATATATCTTATTTTCTTCTCTCCTCTAAATGCAATGGCTAATATTTCCAGAACAATGTGAAATCACAATCAACACAGTGTTTTCCTTGCTTTGTTCATGATTTCAATGGAAATCTTCTATTATTTCAAAATTGATAACCGTTTGTTTGACACAGGGTTAAGAAATTATCCATCTCTTTCATATTTTATTAAGCATCAAAAAAATCAGGTACAGATAAACTTATTCATTGATCTGTTTCTGTATTTGTTGAAATAACCACATGGTGAGGCTTTCTTCCTTTGATTTATTAAGATATCAAATAATATTAAGTTAATACTTAATCTTGAATAGTGCTTTCCTTCCTAGGGAAAATTCCACTTGGTTGTAATATATCAGTGTATTAATTCATGGGACGATGGATTCTATTTGCTAAAGTTTTAGGGTTTTTATATCAAAGTTCAGAAAACGGCTCTATCTTCAGTTTTCTGTTTGATCCTTATCGTCTGGTTTGGGGATCAATATCACCGTTTGCCAGTCGCTTTTCCCACCCTCACTCAACATGCACACACACACACACATACACTTTTTTCCAGTAGCTAGTTAATGGATAGTCTAATTTTTCCCCCCAAACAGCTACCTATCACTTCTTTCCCTTCTAAAAATATTTGCTTAATGAACAAACAAATAGGAAAACAGTTTATGTTTGCACACTTGCGAAACTCTGGAACAGATTGCTGGGGGTCTGAAGGTATGAGAAGGTGGCATTCTTTTTTTTTTTCTTTTTACCTGTTGACTCCCTTCACCCATTTCTCCCACGCCCTACCCCAATTTTACAACTGTTCTTTAGACAGTGGTTGAGGGAGATGGTTCGGGCTAATCGGCCTTCAAGAAAATGGAATTCCCTTTGGCAAGTCCAAGCTGGCATCTTACATAACACACAGTGAAATGACTGGGATAGAGCTCCCACCGCCCACCACCTCGCCCAGAGTAGCACGCAGTTCTGAAATAGGAAGAGAGCTTTGATGCTCAGAGATGGAGTTTCGGCTTAGGTAGGTCCCAACGTCTGGAGGTCTAGAGATGAACTGAGCTCACAAAGGCAGTCATATAAGTCCTGGGGTTTCCTTATGATTTTTGGTTTCTTTCTGCATAATGCTGACCTAGCCATGAGTAGTCCTGAACAACTCTGCCACAGACAGTTGGGAAGTCACCGAATGCTCTCTTTTGGAGATATGAGATTGAGTTGGCCATTGCCTTTTCATCCGTATCTCCCAGAGAAAGGGATGCATGCACCCGAATTCCCCAGGGAATGATTTCTGTGAGCTCCTTGTCAGAACTAGGTCAGAGCTGAGCCTCTGCTGGCCAGTGGTCATCTGTCAACTGTAACAGACCCTGGAATAGGCCAGGTGAGGACAGCAAAGGGCTGATCATGGACCTTAATTTGTGTCCAGTGTCAAATAATTAGCCCAGAAGGCAGATGCAGAGAGGTGCATGCTTGATCAAGGGTCTTTATTAGGAAGGCCAAGGTTGCAAGGATTAGATGAGAGGAGGGAGGGAGCAGAGGATGTTCCAGAGAGAAATAAAGGCAACTCAGGAGTAGCAGCAGAGAAGGAAACTTTTAGCGCATGAGAGCCACACTAAGACCAGGAAAGGAGGGAAGGAACTTTCTAGCACCTATTTTGAGCCAGATGTTTTATCCGTAATAATAACTATCATTTAAGTAAGAATGAATACCATTTTTCCATTAGTTACTATGTGTTAGATATTATGCTAGGTTGCTAAATGTTTAAATGCATGTATATAAATACATATACACATATACATACTCACATATGTCATATATGTAAATATATTTTAATATATAGTATTGAAGCTATGAAATCAATACATGGATAAGGGTAGATAGAGAAGAGTCTCAAGGCTGGAGCCCTGGGCATTGCATTGTTTAGAAATGAGATAGAGAATGAGCAAAAAGCCTGAAAAAGGAAGAGCTAGTTGCTGAAGTATATATATATATATATATATATATGTATATAAGTGTATATATATGTATATAAGTATATACATATAAATTATATAATGATATAATATACAATGCTTCATTGTATGTAGTGTAATTTATAATTTAGCATTACACGTAACATTTAATTTAACAGCCAAGGTGGGGCACCTGGGTGGCTCAGTCGTTAAGCATCTGCCTTCAGCTCAGGTCATGATCCCAGGGTCCTGGGATTGAGCCCCACATCAGGCTTCCTGCTCAGCGGGAGGCCTGCTTCTCCCTCTCCCACTCCCCCTGCTTGTGTTCCCTGTCTTGCTGCTTCTCTGTCAAATAAATAAATAAAATCTTAAAAAAATAATTTAACAGCCAAGGAAACCTGAAATTCAGAGAAGTCATTTTCCTATGTTCACGGTATATGGTTCAGCTGATACACCAACTCATAACTTTCTGATACAAAACCGACGCTCTTTCTACAATATTATTCTCTCTCTTACAATGGATATAATTAAAATATGCGACAAAACATTTTACCAGTGAAGAAATTAAGATCTCATCTGCCATATAGAAGTAATGATACCCAAATCACTGGGCTTTTGTGTGGATTAAATGATTTTATTTTATTTTTGTTAAAGATTTTATTTATTTCTTGGAGAGTGAGAGAGAGCACAAGCAGGGGTAGGGGCAGGCAGAGGGAGAAGCAGGCTCCCTGCCAAGCCAGGACCCTACTGCTGGACTCGATCCCAGGACCCTGGGATCATGACCTGAGCCGAAAGCAGATGCTTAGCCAACTGAGCCACCCAGGCGTCCCTAAATGATTTTATTTAATAGACACTTACTGTGTTCTTTTTGTGTGTGTGTGCCAGGGACCATACATACTAAAGGTATGAACACAGTTAAAAAGAACAGTTGTGTAAATCACTGAAGACACGGACTGCCCAGAATGTGTTTTTTTCCCCGTCTGCCTCTCAAAGAGTTAATCAACCCAAAGACACTAAGCTCGTTAGCAACAGGGTATGGATTGAACTTTTGTCTAGATAACACCAAGGGCCATAGGGCAAGGTCACTAGATTGACAGTAAAAATAAATGAATGTTCAGAAAGCAGAGACTTGGTGAAGCATGGCCACTGCGTTGCCTGCTTCTGAGTTGAGCCAGAACTTGGAGATCAACTCTCGCCTGCCTTCTATTAAAAGACAGGAACTGAGGGCTTCAGAGGGGAGGGGGGTGGGGGAATGGGATAGACCGGTGATGGGTAGTAAGGAGGGCACGTATTGCATGGTGCACTGGGTGTTATATGCAACTAATGAATCATCGAACTTTACATCAAAAACCAGGGATGTACTGTATGGTGACTAAATAATATAATAAAAATATTATTATATTAAAAATAAATAAATAAATAAAAATAAATAAAAGACAGGAACAGCTAGGGATCTCTCATCCTGAGATCACTAAGCTTGTTCTCAGGAAAATAATAGAAAGTGTGTGTGTGTGTCTGTCCGTGTGCGTGTGTGTCAGTGTGTGCGCGCGCGCAAGTGCGCACGTGTGTGTATTATATTTATTTTTTTATTAGGGCAAAGTTCACATAACATAAAATTCACCATATCAACTGCACCATTATACATTCCTACCAGAAATGTATGAGGTTTCTAATTTCTCCACATCCTCACCTACACTTGTTTCCATGTCTTTTTGATTCTAGCCATCCTAGTGGGTGTGAAGTGGCACCTCATTGTGCTTTGTTCTGTTTTTTAGATTTTTTAATTTTTATTTATTTGAGAGAGAGAGAGACAGCGACAGAGATAGAAGGAGAGAGAGAGCACAAGCCAGGGGAGGGGCAGAGGGAGAAGCAGACTCCCCACTGATCAGGGAGCTCAAATCGGGGCTCAATCCCTGGACCCTGGAATCATGGACCTGAGCTGAAGGCAAACACTTAACTGACTGAGCCCCCCAGGTGCCCCCCTCATTGTGGTTTTGATTTCCATTTCCCTAATGACTAATGGCATTGAGCATTCCTTCATGTGCTTATTGGCCATTTGTAAAGCTCCCCTGAGGAAATGTTTATTCAACTCCCTTGCCCATTTTTACTTGTTTATTTCTCTATTTATTGTTGAGTTGTAAGAATTCTTTATGCATCCTGGATCAATTTGTTTACCAGGGATATGATTTGTGAATGTTTTCTCCCATTCTCTGGGTTATCTTTTCATTTTATTGACAGTGTCCTTTGAAACACAAAAGTTTTTAATTTTGATGGTCCAATTTACCTAATTGGTAGGCTTGTGTTTCAGTTTTCATATCTAATCAGCCATTGCTAATCCAAGGTCGCAAAGATTTACACCTATGTTTTCTTCTAAGAATCTTATCATTTTAGCTCTTACTTTCAGGTCGTTGATTGACATTGACTTAATTTTTTGTATATGATGTGAAGTAAGAGTACACATGCATTATTTTGATTGTGGGTTTGCAGTTGTTCCAGTACCATTTGTTGAAGAGACTATTCTTTCTTCTTTGAATGGTCTTGGCTCCCTTAACTAAAATCAATTGACCATAGCTATATGGACTGATTCCTGTATTCTCAATTCCACTCCATTATTCTCTCTGTCTGTCCTTACGTCAGTACCACATAGTCCTGTTTACTGTAGATTTTCATTAAGTTTTGACATCAGAAAGTGTCAGTCCCTTAACTTTGCTGCTCTTTTTCAAGAATATTTTGACTGTTTGGGGTACCTTGTATTTCCATATACATGTTGGCATCAGCTTGTCAGTTTGTGAGGAAAAAAATAGCTTGCTGGGAATTTCATAGCTATTGCATTGAATCTGTAGGTCAATTAGGGGATTATTGATCTTAAAATATTAAGTTTTTCAATCCATGAACATGGAATGGGTTTCCCTTTATTTAGAGCTTCTTTAATTTCTCTCAGCAATGTATCACATGGCACCTGGCTGGATCAGTCGGTAGAACATGTGACTCTTGATCTTGGGGTCATGAGTTCAAGCCCTACATTGGGTGTAGAGATTACTTTAAAAAATGTATGGATACAAGTTTTCAGTTTTCAGGATACAAGGATCAGACTCTTTTGTTAAATTTATTCCCAAGTACTTTATTCTTTTTTTTAAAATGCTACTTTAAATGGAATTTTCTTCTTTCATTTTCAGATTGCTTTTTGCCAGCTTATAGAAATACAGTTGATTTTTGTATCCTACAAGCTTTCAAATTCACTTGTTGTAATAGCTTTTTTCTCTTTCCTTTTTATTTTTGGGAGGATTCCTTATTTTCTGTATACAAAATTATTTCACATGTAAATGCGTTATTGGGGGAAATGCTTGATTATGGAGTATAATCTGGTTTATATATTGCTGTGTTAGGTTTGGTAGTATTTTTTGAAGATTTTTCATTTATACATATGAGATATTGGTCTGTGGCTTTGTTCGGTTGTGATGTTTTTGTCTGGTTTTGATATGGGGTAATGGTGGCCTCATAGAATGAGTTGGAAAGTATTCCCTCCTCCTTTGTTTTTTGGAACAGTTTGTAAAGGATTGGCTTGAAACATTTTTAAAAGGTACCAGTGAAGCCATTTGATCCTGAGCTTTTCTCTGTGAGAGTATCAATCTCATTATTGGTCTATTCAGATTATTTTTTCTTGAGTAATTTTTGGTAGTTCCTGTACTTCTATGAATTTATCCATTTCATGTAGGTTACCTAATTTGGTGGCATACAATTTTTCATAATATTGCCTTTTAATCCCATTTATTTCCCTAATGTCAGTAATAAAAATCCTCTCATTGTTAACTTTAATGAATTTTGTATCCTTTTTTTTCTTGTCCATATAGCAACAAGTTTGTCGATTTTGATACTCTTTTAAATAACCAACTTCCTATTTTGTTGATATTCTCTATTATTTTTCTATTCTCTTTCATTGATTTCTGCTGTAATCTCCTTGCTTTCAGTTTACTTGGTTCTTTTTTTTTCTTTTACTTTCTTGAGGTAGAAAGTTAGGTTATTGATTTGGAATATTTCTTCTTTTTTTAATGTAGGCTCTTACCTCTGTAAAGATCTCTCTGAGCACTGCTTTTCTTGCATTCCATAAGCTTTGACATGTTGTGCTTTAGTTTTCATTCATCTCAAAGTATTTTCTAATTTCTCTTGTAATCTTTTTTCCATTGGCCCGTTGGTTATTAAGGTGTGTGTTGTTTGACTCTCACACATTTGTGAATTTACCAAATTTCTTTATTGTATGAATTTCTTATTTCACTGAATTGTTGTTTTGTGAAGGTGCTTTGTCTAATTTGGATACCCTTAAATTTATTGAGACTTGATTTATCCTGTCATTTGTTCCATGTGTACTTCAGAATATTGGGTTTTCTGCTGTTTTGGGGCACAGTGTTCTCTAGATTGCTAAGTCTATTTGGTTTATAATATTGTTTAAGTCTTCTTTTTCACTGTTGATCTTCTGTCTAGTTAGTCAATGCATTATTGAAAGTGAAGTATCAAAGTCTCCAACTATTAATTTTGAATTGTTTATTTCTCCCTTCAATTCTATCAGTCTTTGTTTCATATGTTTTGGGACTCTGTTGTCAGGTGTATATATGATTATAAATGTTATAATTTATGGAGTGATTTCACCTTTTCTCATTATAAAATGTTCTCTGTCACTAGTAAGAGTTTTTGTGTTAAAGTCTGTTTTGCATGATATTAATATAGCCACTCGAGGTCTCTTTGGTTAGTGTTTGTGTGGTATATCTTTTTCCTTTTATTCTCAATTTATTTCTTTTTGCATCTAAAGTGTGTCTGTCATAGATAATATAGAGTCAGGTCATTTCAAAATCCATTCTGCTGGGGCACCTGGGTGGTTAAGTCAGTTAAGTGTCCAACACTTGATTTTGGTTCAGGTCATGAGATGGAGCCCTGTGCTCAGCAGGGAGTCTGCTTGAGATTCTGTCTCTCCTTCTCCATTTGCCCCTCCCACTGCTCATGTTCTTTCTCTCTCTCTTTCTTTCAAATAAATAAATAAATAAAATCTAAAAAAAAAAATAAAATCCCTTCTGCTGATCTTTGCCTTTTTATTGAAATGTTTGATCCATTTACAAATAATTTAATTGTTTGTAAGTTAGGATATATGTTTATCATTTTGTATTTACTTTCTATATGTCTTTTAGATTTTTTTGTTCTTTTATTCCTCATTACTGCTTTCTTTTGTATAAAACAGACATTTTGTAGGATATATCAGTTCAATCTTTTTCATTTCTTTTACTACTTATTTTTTAGTTATTTTCTTAGTGGCTGCCCTGAAGATTACAATTAACCTCTTAACTTATAACAATGTAGTTCTGATTAATACCAACTAAATTTTGGTAGTATACAATGGGGAGTGATTGCTTAATAGTACAGAGTTTTTGTTTGGGATAATAAAAAAAGTTTGGAACTGGATAGTGGTGATGGTTGCACAACATTATGAATGTACTTAATGTCACTGAATTGTATGCTTTTAAATGGCTAAAGTGGTAAGTTTAAGTTATACTTACTTGACCACAACAAAAAAGAAGAAAAAAGGAGAAATTAAGACATTACCAGAAAAACAAAAACAAAGAATTTGTTGCCAGCAAACCTGCCCTATAGGAAATACTAAAGGCAGTTCTTTATGCTAAAATTAAAAGATACTAGGCAGTAACTTAAACCCACATGAGAAATAAAAGCATTGGTGAAGGTAACTACATACATAGATATAAAAGAAAGTATGAATGTACTCTTTTTGCTTATAGCTTTGTTTTTTTCCTGTCTGATTTAGAAGCATAAACCAAACTGAGGGCTTCAGAGGGGAGAGGGGTGGGGGAATGGGATAGACTGGTGATGGGTAGCAAGGAGGGCACGTATTGCATGGTGCACTGGGTGTTATACGCAACGAATGAATCATCGAACTTTACATCAAATAAATAAATAAATAAACAAACAAACAAATAAATAAAAAGAAGCATAAACCAAGAATTAAGAATATGTGCTGACATCTTCAACGTGGATGAACTTCAAAAACAGGCTAAGTCAAAGAAGCCAGATGCAAAAGGCCACATACAGTGTGATTCCATTTATACAAAATGTCTAGAATGGGCAAATCCATAGAGATAAGATGTAGACTGGTGGTTGCCAGGGGCTGGAGGGGAGGGGAAATGGGGAGCAACTGCTTAACAGGTACTGGATTTCCTTCCGGGCTGGTGAAGATGTTCTGGAGCTACATAGAAATGGTGGTTGCACAACATTGTAAGTATACTAAATGCCACTGAATTGTTCACTTTAAAATGTTAATTTTATGTTATGTGACTCCCACTTCAATACTGATATGGATTTTGGCAATTCAGGAACCACACTTTGGTCAACCACTCTTAATCACATAATTTGGGCCTCCAAGAAATGAGGATTGTATGTCTATGTTCTCTCCATTTGAAGGCCTCTGAAGACCTAAGTAGAAAGAACCAAAATTGCAGACCATACTATCTCCCAATACCCCCTAACTGCAGGTGTGAACTTGTCTAGTTTCCTTGGTTAATCTCACTTCCTCCACCTTTCCAGTTTCCTGTCTTGGTAGTATCTTCCTGTCCAGCCTGAAATATGGTTGTCATGTAGGTTGATTTCCTAATTCTGACCAATCCCAGTGGCTGTTGCACATTACTTTCTTTATCAAGTTTACTTTCAACTTGTAGTTTTCATTTAAACTGCTCTACTAATCAGCAGACAGGTACGGGTTACTTTGTTTATCCTGAACTTTCTAGAATTTCTGCAACCTCAACAAAAGTTCAAACTTCCAAGTACAAGCCTTGGGACCCTAACCCAAGTGCAGACTTCCAAGTACAAGCCTTGGGGCCTTTCTACCATGTCCAGCCCAGTGCTAACTGATCCCAGAGCCCCCAGCACTCCCCTGTGTCCTGACTCTCACGTTTTCCCATATTCCCCACCCCATAACAGCAGGAGAGAGCCAATTGCCCATGGGTGTGGGAAAAGAAGATCAGGGAGGCTTCATGCAGGAGGCTTCATTTGAACTGGGCCCTGAAAGGTGGGCACTGGAAGAAAAGGACACTCCAGGAAGAGGCAACCACACAAAAGATGTGATTAGTATAGCCACCTAAAGTATGGACATTGGCGCTAGACAGCCATGGGTTCAAAGTCTAGTCTGGCCATTTCCTAGTTCTTATGATACCATCCCTCAGGCCTCTCTCACCCCACACCCATCCTCCCTGTTCTGTGAATACTATCCTGACCGCCTATGCTCAGTCACATAGTTGCCCATTCTGCATATCTGGTCTTCAGGGACTGGACAACTCCCCACTTAATGCCCCTAATGCAGGTGGGCAGCTTTTTAGGTTCACTTTCTACTCTAGACAGATCCCTAGTATCACCCCCATTCCTCTTTCCCAATTTTAGTATATGTGGTTTCCAAGTAAACACTCCCAAATATAGCTGCTATGCAGATTGAATTCCCTGCTAAGACCAATCAAGTATCTGGTTTGAGTTTGATCCAAAGACCAAAAATTGTGGAGAGAACTTTCTAGAAGGAGACAAGGGTATGCAAATCTCAAAAAAATTGAGGGATTGTTTAAATTCAAGCTGGGACCAATCAGGGAGTCTAGTTTGAGTTCCTGAGTCACTGGTTTAGCCTATAGTTCCTGGAATTCCCGCAACCCCAACTCAAGCACAAACATTCTAAGTGCAAATCTTTTGCACCAGTAGGGAGCAAACACTCTGAATATGGATAGGTTTTCCACAGAAGGAGAAGCGTGAGTAGATAGTATCCCTGTCAATCATTCTCACACCAACCAATCAGAATCTTTGAAGGCGAAGCCATAGACCGGCTATTGAAGGAGCGCAATATTTTGTGACGGTGCGCATTTCGTCTTGGGTTGTGTGGTGAGTCTGTGGTAGAGCGTTCTCCTCAGTGGTGAGGGAGCATGGCAGTAGCTCCCACATACAATCATAACAGCCTAAGGTTAATTAAATTCTTAATTGTCATTGATAGCTGGCTATTTGTAGTACACTTTTTACAGGTTTGTATGTGAAGTGTAATAATGTATTTTAATAATATTATAATTAATGATATACTCTAATAGTCTAGAGGGCTTTAGATTTGTGACAGTGTGGGTCCCTTAGCTGATTATGGATAGTGTTGTGCCCTACGTTACAACAGGATAACTTCGATACTTTACTTGTTTAAATATTGGTCTTGGTCCCCTCTTATATGTGGGGTTAGGTGCTGTGCTGTTTTCAACTTAAAAATGAGGAAATAGATGGTGCTGTTGTCTGAGCAGGAGCAAGACAGCTCGGTGGTTGCCAGGGTGGTTGCTGTCTTTTATTTTAAATTTTTGGATGATTATTGCCTCTGCGCGTTTAATTCTTGCCCTTAGCCCCCTTGTTTCTGTTATTTTCAACCTGAAAAAGGAGAAATGTCACATGCTGAGGGATCGTGTGTGGGATTAGGACAGCTAGTGGTTGTTGGGTTCCTTCGAGCGTAGTTTCATAGGGTTTTTCCCCCTTAAATATCATTGGCGCGGTTAAATTTTAGAATCAGTCCTCTTTAAAAAGAAATAAAAAATCCCCTTATATTTTCAACTTTAAAAATGAGGAAACTGATGATCTGATCAGCTTAGAACTTGTTCATTGACGACCTTAAAGAGCTTTCAGGAACTTTAACACCGGTTTGCATTTTTCTATCACTGTATTTAACCAAAAGTGGTCCTGATGCTTCTCATGCATTTTCCTTTAAAATTTGGTCTTGTAAGTACTTGATGTTTTATAAACACTGTGGATGCTTCTAAGCTTCCCTTCAGCCAGTATTGGATGCAGTTAGATGCTTAATTTTAGAAAACAATTGTTTGTTCATCCTCATTGCATTCAGTTAAATTTTGGTATTGAGACTTTCATAGGTTTCTTATGGAAAGTTTTGTGCAAATTTCGATTTATGTGGAGGAAATTAATGGTCAGATTGAGTGCCTTTTGATAATATAATTGTGTATTTGGTATATATGTACGTGCTTTAAATTCTGGTGGTGGTCTCACTTCATGGATTTCCTTAAAAAATCTTTTGGGGGGCGCCTGGGTGGCACAGCGGTTAAGCGTCTGCCTTCGGCTCAGGCCGTGATCCCGGCGTTGTGGGATGGAGCCCCACATCAGGCTCCTCTGCTACGAGCCTGCTTCTTCCTCTCCCACTCCCCCTGCTTGTGTTCCCTCTCTCACTGGCTGTCTCTATCTCTGTCAAGTAAATAAATAAAATATTAAAAAAAAATCTTTTGGGATACTCCGGATTTACAAAGGCAGAATTTAATTATCTGGCTCAGTCCGTAATGTCTTACGACAACGAATGTAGTGGAGTGCCCGTCACGGGCTGCCATTTACCGTGGTTTGGCACTTTGTTTTACAAAAGCGTTGTATGTTTACTATCGTTTTTTTTTTTTACATTAAGAGTAGCTCTTGGTCCTTTTCATTAGCTTTGTGTAAGTTACATGTTATCTTCAATTCACAAGTAGGGTAAAAAGTTTTCTAATTGAAAGAAGGTGTTGTAGTATTTTCAGTGTAAAAATGCACACACATTCACGATCTGAGTGGCTGAGAGCTTGTTTTAGGACAGTGAATGCCCCAAAGTGCCCATCACTGACCACCACTGAATGCTGTTTGGAATTTTATTTTCTGCAAAAATTGGGTGTTTAATAGCATGTTATTCAATTCATTTCTGCTCCTAGTCTTTTGCATACATTTCCTTTGACAAATGTAGGATATAAATTAGGAAAGGAACGGCGAAATTGTGTTTTTTGTCAGTGAGCAGCCATTGGACGTCACGTCGCCTCATTCTGAATTTTATTCTACAGTATAGTTCTGTATTTAACATAATAGTAATTTAAAAATTTTCCACTAGGCCCTCTTCCCCAGGTGTTATTCCATGAGGTGGGGGATAAAAGATTTGTATCGTTTCTATTTACCAACGAGAAACAACACCGTGTACTAGCAAGTTAGTCGTGACAGAAAATGGCGGAAATACGAGGCTCCTCCCCCTGCTGGCGCGTGCTGGCCCCGCCCCTAAGGCTGCGCGCGACAAACTGGACGTTAAACTGGGTTAGACAGTTAAACGGCAAGCGCAGGCTTTTGAAACTGACAGAGGTGACTTACTTAAATTGCTGCTTCTGTTATGTGACTTCTTTTTTTTTAATTAATTTATTTATTTATTTTGATGTAAAGTTCTGTGACTTCTAATGTGTATTCAAGGGTAGAATCAAATGAAAGGAAAACTTTTGTCTCTCTCAAAAACCTAAGAATCCTGACCACCGAGAGGAACCTGATTCTTGCCTTGAGGTAAAAAGGGTGCTGGGTGAATCTGTCTGGTGTGTTTTTGATTTTGACTTGAATTATATATATTGTTTATTATGTAAATGACTTACTGACACCTTTATGGTTGGAACATTGATATTCTCCAAATACTATGTTTCTGGACTATACTGAGAATTCAGAAAGATCCATTATTAGTAGGATTGAAAGCTGCTGTTGCTTTTGTTGCTATGAGGAACCAAGGTTTTAGGAATGGGGACATTAACTAGCTTCACAAATACTACTGTTTCAAGCAGAGCTCTAAACCTTGAACAATTTCTAACTGGGATTTAGGTCCAGGTGTCAAGCTTGAAGCCATCTTCATTGAATCCACTTTGCTCAGAGAGTCCTAGAGGGGCTATTTCCCAAAGCCCAGATCCACAAAAGCCAGTATTAGTAACTGTTGTATTTCTTCCATTGTTATTTCCTGTGTTCAGTGTCCATGGTCAGTGTCAAGACAGTAACAATATTTCTTAATGGTTGAAATTATTCATGAAATTACTCTAAATGATATTAGCTTCTTTCCGATGTCCATGATTTTCTGAGTTACTGTGTTACCAATTACTCATACTAATACACCATGAAATGTTGTTGTATAACCCAGTGAGTTGGCAACCCAACCACCCATCTCAAAGGTTTATTACCCAAAACCCTCCCTGAATCTTTAGCGAGGGTATTGAATAGAATAAACCAATTTATTTGAGACTCCCCCTTAAAGAAATTAAGGGACAGTGTCTGTCAGCCTAATATTTCATACTGCTGCTGCGATGTTTGATTGAAGCAGGATAACTGGTTTATTTTGAAGGGGTAACTGAACCTCAGAAGCAGCAGTCTTATCTGATCTTGTAACCACAAGACGAATATAGTTGCTGTTTTACATTATCTTTCAACTCTGCATGATTGGGTCCCCTAACCCCACCAACCATTTGCAGAAGTTTCTCTGGATGAAGGAAAGAGGACAGTTGTCCCAGCCACCCACCTGAGTTTTCAAGTTAAGTAACTGTCCTGCAGTGGTACTAAAGCTCTCCACCCACAGGCAGATCTCCTCGCAGATCCATACAGTCCCCACCTGCTTCAGGACCTGTGATGGAAAAGTCCAGTATTGATCAGTCTGTGGGCCTGTAATGGGAAGAAAATGGAATGAGAACCAACAGTCAGAGCCAGCCAGATGAATAAGGGCATCTCTATGTAGTGTAAGGTGAGGGGTGCCGGGCAGAGGGCGGCCCCCCTCTGGATGTCCCCCATCATCATTAAAGATGGTGTTGAAGCCTTTTCCCCGGGTGTCTAAGAGATAGGAACAGTGGCAGGGTCATTCCGGCACTGCTGACTAAATCCATGGTAGAGGCCACAACCTTTAATTAGGCAGGGCCATCTTTTTCCCACACTTATGTGAGTCCTTCTCTACACTGTGGGTGCTGCTGTTAAAGGGAGTTTGGCATAATTTGACTGTCGTGACTTCAAAGAAACTTCACTTTTGACTTTTTAACACAAGGGTTTTAATCTCTCTTTTTATTTTTGCAAAACCAAATAACAGACATCAAAAGGATGGAATGGACTAGATCGTAGAAAACAAGCTCTGGGAGTCAAAGGAAAGTACTACCTTTATTTCAACAGGTATGAGAACGTGGGTATGAATATAATTTTAAAGCTAAGCTCTATCTATGCAGAAGGGGGAAAGAGGAGACCCAGGGACCAAGTGGGGGGACAGGGAATGGTGGTCGGCCAGGCAACCCTCTCTGGGATGTTTATTTGGTAGGGGTCCTGAGGGGATAGGCCAGCAATTAAAGTAATATGGAGGTCAATTCTCCTCTAAAGCTTTACTCTTCCATTTCATTGCTTTGCAGACATTGCTGGGACCTCAGGCCACATTTAATACACAGTAAGCCTCTTGTCTCTGAGTCTGAGAGACACTGCTCATTTTCACTCTAAGGCAACAGTTTGGCAGCTTGGCTGACCTCTAACCTATTATTTCAACACTTTGTACCACTTTTAAAAATTTTCAATGAAATCAGGTACTGGAGGCTGGGGGCACGGTTTGAGGTTTGCATGCTAAGGTTCCCTGACCCCTGTTTCCTGTCCCATTACACAGACTTGTGCAGTGGGATGAATGGATTTGGGTGAATGGATCATGACAAAAAGCTCTAATGTCGACTGGGTTGCATTTAATGTTCCTGTCTAAGAGCTCTGTCTTGTCCCTGTCCAGGTCACAGTTTCTGTCAATACAACAGCCAAACCACAAGGCTTGATTGGTGTCCCCCTTCTTTGGTACCTTTTTGCCCAGATTGTTGTTTCTAATGGGCTTCTGGAAAACATGTAGAGGTTCTGGGTCTGCACTTGATTTCACCTTTGCCAACTGTCAATTTTCTGGCGAGGTATATGGGTCAGGATTCCCTTCTGATGAGGGATGAGATTTCATATCAATTTGGGGGTGAAACTTTCAGAACACGCGCACACCCCATCTCAGAGCGGGGGCATCTTCTCACCAGTTCACGCTTTAAGAGGCATCGCTCTCTTGGGCCTATGTTTTCAAATGTGGTCTTTCCCTGCAGCCATGGGGCAGTAATTACTGCCTGAGGAATGGTGCTTCTTACTATCATCTGGAGAGTACAGGCCTGCGTTATGTAGCCCCAAGGCTTGGTGCTTGCTAGCCTGCCTAGCGGAGTGGGTCAGACCTCAGGTCAAGCCTGCCTCCACCAGTAACTGTCTATCTTTCATCCTAACTAACACTCTGAGCCTCCGTTTCCTTCTCTGCAAAACAGCACTCATGCTTTGGTATCAGGGCTGTTGTGAGAATGAAGCATGACACTCTTCTTCATGCACCCCGTGCACAGGCGGTGCTCGAGGAACTGGTCCTCCATTTCCTAAATGTATATATTTGAACAGGACATTACACTGCTTGTCCTAGCCCCCTCCCTGCTCCCTTCTTTTGTCTTCTTTCCTTTCGCAGCTACAGCAAATTCCTCATAGGTTACAGTGGCTTCTCTTTGGAAAGCACAGCTCTGTGATCTTGCTCTGAAAGCAAGAGGTGGCCGACGGACCTGAGATTTTCCCTGTTCTCAGCCGGGTTCTGTTCTGGCCAACTTGGCACCTTACATCGAGGCTGATGTGGCTCAGCACCCAGAATGACATCCTAGGATTTGTCAAGCTGTGCAGGAAATTTCTCTCAAAAAAGAAAGAAAGAAAGAAAGAAAGTTAGTTCTCCTCTCTTTCCTCCCCTATACCAAGTCCCTTTTGGGCTGTGATTAGTTCACTTAACTGTCAAAGCACTGACAGTGTGAAAGATGGGACAAAATGCTAAATATAAGTATACCCTATCCTAAGATGATCTCAAAGGGACCGTTAACTTTTAGTCTCAAAATGATCTCGGGTTCCTCTACTTTTATATTAGCGAAGGTCATATAGGATCATGGAACCTAAGGTTCACCCACCCAAGGTCAAAAAATTCTAGCACATTGACATTTCAAAGCCTTTTGATTTATCCCTGTAATTGATGAAATTACTTTAAAGTCCTGGACACTGGGGTCATTGTTATTTCCCATTAAGTGAGAAACTGAAGCCTGAGGTATTTAGAAAAAGCTGTAGCCAAAACCGCTTAGCTGTTCTGTGCCAACCAAGTTCCTGCATGGGGTAACATGATGGTGACCTTAACTTCTGTGTGAGTCCGAGAAAGGTAGGAAATTTAACTGGACTTCTGCCACCTCCTCCTCATTCCACACACACTTGTACCCACCTCAGAGGTCGGCCATCTTGGGTCTCTTCGCTGGAGGAGGTGTGGGGAAGGCCTAAATGATTGGTCTAGTGGGTAATTATTTCACTAAGCATTGGCATTTAGAAAGTGGTCACAAGGCAGAGGAACCCAAAAGGGTTAATATCTATTTGGATGGATCCCCCTAGAATTCAGGAACCTAGGAGACATGAAAGTGACTATTTAAAACTTAAGGTGGAGCCTGGCTTCTTGAATTCTAATGAGTTCAGTCTTTTGCCCTTCTACTCATCTGGGGCCTACTTGTGAATGGCTGCTAATTATTTGGAATTTTAATGGGCTATAAATTCTCAGTTTGATTTTTCTGCCTCAAACTCATACTTAGATTAAATGTATTTTCATACTTATTTATATGGATATTGGAGAGAGATTGGATTTTAGTGGAAACTTAAGGGCAAGCCTATGTGGATTATGGGTCTTTTATGTAGGAAAAATCAATTTTCTTAGTACTTGATGAAAAAGCACCATGTACACAAAGGTTAATGTACTCACACTTTATTTTCTTTAAAAATAACTTCAAATTGTGATTATAATACGTGCTCGCAGAGAAGGTCTTGAGACTACCAAAAAGTGGTATGCTAATAAATGTTTAACAACTGGCTCTCTAAGAGAAGAGAAAGCACTCTGATATACAGCATCTGCCCATTTCTGAGGTGAAAATACTCCCATCATGGCCAATTTTAAGCCACAGATGTGTCATCATTGGATGCAGATAGGAAGAATTGTGCACTCTCCCCTCCTATGAGCCAGCTCTTAGAACTGAAAAAAATTTAAGAATTAGTGGCAATCCAATTTCACAGAATTACAACCACTGCCAACATCTTGGCATGCTGCCAACTAGTCCTGCTATGAAAACATACATATTGGTCCCAATGATGAGTCTTGTCATGAGTTTTTGGTAAGTAAATCTATGTTTTCTCATTCGGATATTTCATTCCCACTTTGTTTCCAAACTCAGAGACTATGTACACACTTAGGAAGGGCATAATGATTCAGTGAATTTATCTTAAGTATTCTAGTTTGTGTTAAACCCAGTGCTCCAAAAGGCACCGTACAGGGTGGCATTTAAAAAGTTGGTGTGGGGGGCGCCTGGGTAGCGCAGTCGTTAAGCGTCTGCCTTCGGCTCAGGGCGTGATCCCGGCGTTCCGGGATCGAGGTCCCACATCAGGCTCCTGCGCTGGGAGCCTGCTTCTTCCTCTCCCACTCCCCTGCTGTGTACCCTCTCTCGCTGGCTGTCTCTCTGTCACATAAATAAAATCTTTAAAAAAAAAAATAAAAAAAATAAAAAATAAAAAGTTGGTGTGGCTGATGCAGAAGCATTGCTTCTCCACTTCAGTAACGGCGCATGTGAGAATGGTGAGACCGTGATCCTCCCTAGAAGAGCCGGAGTTCATTCACATGGCTTGATGCAGACTGAGGGTAGGTCTGGCCCATGAGACGATGAACATGAGTGAGAGAGAAAGACTCTCTCTGGCTTCTTCATATGTGCATTCCCAGTGTTGGAATTGGTTCTAGAGAAAAAAATGGGCTCCTAGTGAAGGACCTTAGGTCTTAGGTGAAGGGGCAAGAGGCATTGCTTTGTGTCTATGTGTAGATATACAGTTTAAGAAGTTCTGTCCAAGGTCCAGAAGGAGCTGACGAGGTTGCCACACTGTGGCTGGATCAGGCAGAATCCCCAGGTCACTCCAGTAGAATACGGCCAAAGGACTCTGGATAATCATGAGTCCCTCGGGAGAGCCTTGTGACTGCTCGACCCCCAAAGAGCAGAACTGTGAGCTTCTGCTGGCACTCTTCTGCCAGAGCCCAGAGTGGAGGCTCTGCTCTCCTTGCTTTCGTCTTTGTCTAGCGGGTGACACAGTGATTAATGTCTGGGGAAAGACTTCACTAGAGGCAAGAGATGGTGAGAGATGCCAGCTGGAAGTGTGGTGGGAAGAGAGCAAAGAAGAAAGGATTGTTCGTGGTGTACAAAGGGACGTGTGTAGCCTGCTGCTCAGAGAGTAATTTCTCTCAATTTGATCTCTTCTCAACAGATCTGGTTTCACTATTTCTACCTGGGCTGATAAGTGCCTGCCTGTCTTCGGATCCTTGTGGAGGTGAGGATATATGAGAGTCACAGAAGAGAAGCATTTTTAATATATTGTTTTGATTCACAAAACAAATAAAATGGCTGCAGGTGAAGATTTTCACAGCTGGCATAAGTGTTAATTAGAACCAGTTAGAAACCTTGGCTGCGAGAGGGCTTGTTTAATTTAAATATCTAGGCAGAGAAACGGATTCTTATCAGTTAAAGGCATGGCTGGCACCCAGCCCTCAGGAGACCCCCAAACCTATCTGTTCCCTTGGATTTCTGACCAAAACAAAGTCACCCCCACACACCTAGTTAGTATAAGCATTGATCATTTGGGTACTTCAACCCAGTGAAAATTTTCATTCCTTTATTAAGCAAAAACACTCTCCAGCTGCCTGTTGTCAGTCTTTCTAATTTGGGGCTATTCTATAAACATGCCCTCCGTTTGCACATGTAGTTAGGCTGAAATGTCCAGGGGCCACAGGAGGATGATTATGAAATTCTATAAAATATATGTTTTCACAAAACTGAGGTTTATTGGTATTCCAGGGGAGCTGGTAATGACTTCTTTTCCATCCGAGTCTGCTCCTCGCCTTCTCCCCCTCACCTTGAACTTTTGCTTGAGTCTAGGAATCAATTTTGTCTAATTTCCAAATGTGGCTTGTCGGTGGTTTGCCTGGATTCATTATATATATATATATATATATATATATATATATATATATATATATCTCCAGGATGGAAGGTAACTTGGTGCATCTTAATGACATAAAGACCACCCTTGTCCTGAAAAGCTTTGCCTCCTTTCCTGCTATTTTGTTTTGTCATTTCTTGACAGGATTGAGAGATGTAATGATATTCTATTAAAATGAGGGGTTAACAGTACAGTGACCCTCCTGTCTCATTTCATGATAAACTCTACTCATCACGTGCAGGCATTTGCAGGAATTCATATTTTTCACAGTGTTCTAATGAGTCTGAAAGGACTGTTCCTTGGTCACTGACTGTCCAACTGTGGGGCGGACTCCTCCCGGTAGAATTTAGCTAGCTCCTCATTCAGTGTGCAAACCAGTCAGGAAATAGAAGCGTTTTTATTTCTATCAAACTTATACAAGTATGACAACTAAAGAACAAAATGACTCCATAAGGTTTACTCATAAAAACCTACCACCATTCCATTTTCCATTTACCACGTTTATCCTGAGGCAGCACCATGTGATCAGCAATTATAGAACTAACTGGTGCTGAAACCTGCTCAGAAAAACATGAGAGGTCCAAAACATCTTTTTTAAGACTTTATTTATGTATTTGAGAGAGAGAGAATGAGCAGTGGGGAGGGGCAGAGGGAGGGAGAGAGAAGCAGGTTCCTCACTAAGCAGGAAGCCTGCTTCGGGGCTCAATCCCAGGACCCTGGGATCATGACCTGAGCCAAAGGCAGAGGCTTCACCTACTGAGCCACCCAGGCGCCCAGCTCCAAAACATTTTAAATTGGAGTTCTTTAGCCACTTTGGTTGTCAGTCTTTCTGAGGGGAGAAGAATTACAGAGGACAAATCCTCAGAAATGGGACCAGGAGAGAGGGAATGACAAATAGAAAATGGTCTCTTACCTTCCAGGGGCCTACAGCATGGGGTGAGGGTGGTGGTAGGGCTAGAACAGTGGTGCCCTATCGAGCTGCTCCCAAGGACGAGGACAAAGCAGACAGTTCGAAGGACAAAAGCTTTTGGTGTGACAGGTGTCATGGGCATTGTGTGTTCAGGTGAGTTTTTTCTGCTCCCTTCCCCCTACCCCTCCTCCCTGTGCTTCAGCACCTCCCCAGATGGATAGGAACCTAAGGGTTATCACAGATCTGGAAGTTACCTTGCCATGGCCCAAGATGTAGGCAGCAAGTATGGAGGGAGATAGACTCGTATCTCCAAGAGAAAACCACGATGGTCTGCAAACACCACTTCTCCCTACAGGCTTCAGCTTCAGAACATGGGCATTCAAAAGAAATGTGTAGCACTCTTGTTGGAGTTTTTTAGACTTGCATGTGTCTTCCCACCTTCCGCCTTGTGGTTTGCTTCTACTAATAATGGGTAATGCCTAAAGGTGATTTTTATTGGGCAAAGAGATCAGTATAGGTGAGACTTTAAATTTTAGGGTCCTTGAAGATGTAATGTGAGTTTGAGAGGCAACGGTTGCTTTAAATGCTTCATTTAAATACATGTTGCATCTATGGTCTCTTTTGTAAATACTTGGGTGAGGAGCTGGTGGCGCCA
The DNA here is from genome assembly GCF_002007445.2 of Ailuropoda melanoleuca. Classification (NCBI taxonomy): domain Eukaryota; kingdom Metazoa; phylum Chordata; class Mammalia; order Carnivora; family Ursidae; genus Ailuropoda; species Ailuropoda melanoleuca. The sequence continues at coordinate 95,423,272 of NC_048238.1, read as the reverse complement.
TGCTCTTAATACTGTCCTCTTTCTTGGTGTGCTATTAAAGTGACAGACTGATTGTTCTCCATACATGAGGAAAGGCTGGTAAGTAATGTTCATCTCTTTACCATCTAGAGTCTGAGAATGATTCTTTTTAGTCCTGAAAATCTATTGTATCCACCAAAATGCTGAAGGACCTTTGGGCTCCACTCTAGGTATTCCAAATACTAATTTCGTGGTGGTAGTTTCTCAACCTGGAAAAATGATAGCTGGAAGTCTCAGGCGTATCTATATGCTTCTGGAGTCCACAGAAGGCTGGCAGAAAACAGGCCACATTAGGCAGTGTGTATGGAAAGGAGTGAAGGGAAAGTGTTGGGTGAGTGAGCTGGGAAATACTCAACAGACAATTCACGATCAGCCCATTTGTAAGGAGACCATTATCCAGGAAGCTTTCAATTCTCAGAATTAGTTTCTATATTTGATTCATTTCATTCCACACACCTTGAGCTCAGTGGAAAATGAGTAGTTTGGAATTGGATTGTCTATTCAAATCTGCAGTCACGTGGGAAGAACATCTAAGAATTATAGAGATTGAACGGTCCTCAATACAATGCTCCGAATACGTGTAGGGAAGGAGCAGATACCTATGCCCATTCTGAGTACGTGAGAGAGTACCGCCCTTTGGCCAAGCTGAGAAATTGGTGAAATGTGTTTACCAGTTTCCTTATGAATTCTGTATTTCTAAGTACTGTAGGCTTGGCTGCCTCTGCCTCTTGTGGATTTTTCTTGGGCCTGTGAAAAATGGCTCTGGGATGAAAAATGGCCCTGGGGATAGGTGGCCTCTCAACTTCTCATTTGTTTCGAGGGTTGGGTTATCTGGGACAGAATTTTGCACATGAGCCGCTGTTTGAGGGGGAGGTTGCTCCAGTATGTTCTCCTTCAGCTTCTCTGTATTCCATATCTTTCTGCTGTACTGTAATCTGCACTCGGGGTTGCTGCCTGTAGGATTTCTTTCCCCTCTTGTGGTCCCGCATTGTGATTTTCGGGAGGGTTCAGCTAAATTTCTAAGTTCTAACCCCTTACACTGGTCCGTTTCTTTTTCTTTCTTATTTTGGCCTAGTTCTGTGTGCTGGGTTTCAGTGACTCTTTTTTTCCCTCTGATTTCTCCTTGTTTTCTGGCCCAGACCTTTGTTTTCTTAACACGTTCTCACTGTAATGACACTTCTGAAACAAATGTGTTTTGTGTCTGTCAAAAAGCATCCATTCTTCAACTAAATCCTGTCTCTTTTCCATGAACACCATCAGGCTATCCGAAATCCACGCCAAGCTTTGGTTTTCTCTGTCCTTGTCCTGCTTGGCTACGCTTCATCATGTTTCATCTTTGGTGTGCCTTTCCTAATTCCATACATTTCTCTGCCATGTGCCCTTAGGAAACATGCAGCCCCTATATGCCAACTCACTTACAGTAACTGTCACTGGAAAATCATCCAGTAAGTCTGTTAGTTTTTTATGCTGATATTACGGGAGTTTTCTTCTAATCCATCTAGACTTTTTTGGTCTTGATCTTTAAGAGATAGTTTCCTAATTGCTATTACTGCACACTTTGTGCTTCTTAATCATTTTCTATCTCTTGGCTCCACTCTGATCATTGAGTTCTTGTCTCTCATCAAGTCTCAGGTTCTTGGATCCTGGTAACCCATGTGATCTTTAACAACTTAAACACCCTTCTTTATCTAGAATACACTCTTGAAGAGAATGTAGACCTGGGTGTATGTCCTTTTCTCTTTTTATCTGTCCCTTCTGGTCTTCAAGATCTCATATTCTCCTGTCTGCACAAGTTGACTTCTAAGATTTCAGACTTATGAACGCTTACTTTGAACTTAATCTTGTGTTTTAATTCTTCTGCTGCCCATGTTCTTTGATTTGGCAGATTAGATAACTTCTCTGAACTTTAGTTTCCATAAGTATAAAATGAAGATAAGATTTGCCCCATCTTGTTAAAGGGGTTGTTGTGAGGGCAGAAGTTAAAGCATGGTTGAATGCTGAGTCCCCAGAAATACCACCACAATAACTTGTTGCTAAGGCAAAGTTGAGTTTATCCTTACTGTGGTAAGGAAGAGCACTACCTTGATAGAGCCTTAGTAGCATGTCAGGGAAGGGGAAAGGCAAAATGGGGATAATTGTGAGGTTTGGGAATCTGATTGAAGGTGGCTGTTTGAGTATGGAAGCTTGGTTAGGATTGGGTAAGGATCATGATATAATAGTTTAGGATTGGTGGACTCAACAAGGGGAGGCTTTTGAGACAAGGGCTTTGGTTTTAATCCTATTTGCTTGAAAGCCTGTTTGCTGTTCACTTGAATTTTTTTTCCTGGAAGTTTCTGGACCAAACAAGAGAGTCATTTGCAATGTTTTTCTTCATGAGCAGGAGTTACCTGGAATAGTAAAGTCATGTTGATGAATACAGAATAGTGAAATAATGTTTGGTAAGGCAGTAAAAGAGTAAAATCATGTTAATGTAGGCAGTGCATCGTGAGGGGGTAGATGCTTTAAGTTCTCAGTATACAAAAGCACTTTGTAAATGCTAAGTACTATATAAATGATGGTGGTGGTATTAATAAAGTTTGCTTTTGATTCTTATGCCTTTTTACCTAAATGCAATATTTTTTTCTGCTTAAACTCAGTAGGATGGGGAATCTTTATTCAAAATGACTAAGCTTCTGAAATGTCATTTAGCACTACTTTGATGCCTGGGCCTAGCTTAGTTTGAAAAAGTCAAGTGTGTAACCACTGTACGATTTTCATCTATACTTCTAGAAAGTGACCAGTCACGAAAGATAATGAAGGGCAAATTTAGGAGGTTTTAATTCAGGTTAATCCTTCAAAACTGGATAAAATATTTGGGGGCAGATATACTCCAACATGCTGGGTGAAACAAAAAACTCACCTTGCCAACTCAAGGCAGCCTTCTGCTTCTTTATCTGAAAGTGAAATCTTGGTAGGTTTTTTCTTTCTAGCTTCCATTCTGGCCTTCCATTCTGGCTCACTAGTTAACTCCAGGTACATGGTATATACACAGAGTATTTTAAAAAACTCATTGGCCATAAACTGGAACAGAGGTTGTTGAACCCATATACTGATATAGCTACAATACCATAGAAAGATTAAGTTAATATTGGGCCAAAAGTTAAAATTTGGTTCTCCTGAGGTAGTAACTGCATTGTCCATTATCTCTAGGCTATATAAACATCAAATCAGTATTATCAGACTCATCTTCTTTTAATTGTGTGAGTTCCTCTTAATGGTTCTGACATTGTAGAAAATAAACTGACACAGAGGAAAGAGTGTTATTCTTTGGCATACGTTATAGCTTCTTAGTAACCCAGAGCTTGTGTATTAGTTTATTAATTTTGAAGAACTCTTGAGTGTTTGAAGTGGAGGGGGAAATGGGAGTCTTTTCTCAGTGCTTAGTATTGCTTACTGTTCCAAATGGATGCCTGTAGTAGCAATAGATAGATAGACGGATAGATAGAGAAAGAGATATGGATGGATGGATGGATGGATGGATGGATGGATGGATGGATAAGAAATTACTTCAAAATGTAGGAGCTTAAAACAAAACTTTATTTTAAAGTTTCTGTTGGGGGAAGTGCCTGGGTGGCTCAGTTGGTTGAACGTCTGCCTTCAGCTCAGGTCATGTTTTCAGGGTCCTGGGATTGAGCCCCACATTGGTCTCCATGCTCGGCAGAGAGCCTGCTTCTCCCTCCCCTCTGCCTGCTGCTCCCCCTGCTAGTGCTGTCTCCCTCTCTGTCAAATAAATAAAACCTTAAAAAAAAGTTTCTGTGGGTGAGGAATATAGGTATGGCTTTCCTGGATGGATCTGGATCAGGGTCTTTCAGAAAGCTGTTACCAAGTTGTTGGCTAGAGCTGTTTGGTCTCCAAGGCTCAACTGGAGGAAGATCTGTTTTCAAGCTTACTCATGTGGCTGTTGGCTAGCCTCAGATCCTCAACAGCTATTGGCTGGAGATGTCAGTTTCTTGCCACTTGGGTCTACCCATAGGGCAGCTCACAAAATGGCAGCTGGTTTCTCTTTGAGTGAGCGACAGCAAAGAAAATGCCCAAGATGGAAGCCACGGTCGTTTGGTAACCCAATGTCGGATGTGGCATCCCACTACTTCTGCTATGTTCTCCTTCTTAAAAGCTAGGCACTAGGTCCAGCCCACTCTTGAGGGGAGGGGATTAGACAAGGTTGTGAACACCAGGCAGTGGGAATCCTTGAGGGCCATCTTTGAAGCTGCTTGCTAGAAAGCCTGACTTAGTTCTGCAGTTACTTCAAAGGCCCAGCAGTCATCAATACTGTTCTTCATTATGAAATCTTGTGAACTTGAGGAGATAGCCTTTGCAGGAGACTGTCACCATTGTATAAGAAGGAAATCAGTAGAATTATAAATTCATCCTATTTTCTTGCTAGAAGGACTACAGGTATCACCTGCATCTAGAGCACCAAGAAACCAACTGTTTTCCCCATGGGTGGCATGTTTGAAAAGATGGTGTGAACCAGATAAACTACATTTAATAAGAGTAGTAACACTAATAGTGTTAATTTGGTTCCTCATCACGTAGAAATTTTTGGCATTGGAATTTTTTTTATTTTTTTTAATTTTTTTTAAAGATTTTATGTATTTATTTGACAGAGACAGAGACAGCCAGCAAGAGAGGGAACACAAGCAGGGGGAGTGGGAGAGGAAGAAGCAGGCTCCTAGCAGAGGAGCCTGATGTGGGGTTCGATCCCATAACGCCGGGATCACGCCCTGAGCCGAAGGCAGACGCTTAACCGCTGTGGCACCCAGGCGCCCCGGCGTTGGAAATTTTTAAAACTAGTTTACTACCATATTATAAAAGGATATGACTCAGGAATGGCCAGATGGAAGAGATGCATAGGGCAGGGTATGTGAGAAGGGTGGAGGAGCTTCAGTGTTCCCTCTGTGCCCCACCCTCCTTGAATCTCCGCCTGGAGATTACTAATCAGGGCTTCTGATGGCACATGTTAATCGACTGAGTTGATAAATTCCTGCCTTTTTATCTTTCCATGTGGCTGTATTTATGTTATTGCACATGTTTATCTGAAACTCTCAGACGTGGACAATGTAAATAACCCTTGAACTAGTCTACCTGGCTTCTGATTTCACACATAATTCAATAGATAACACAACTCAAAAGAGAGGGATAATGTAAGTAAAGGGACTCAAATAGTCTTGATTGCCTATTATTATTTTTTTTTAAATTCCCTTCCACTATAGGATCTTCTCATTTCTCTCTGGCCTGTAGGTGTGGGGCTGTGGATAAAACAGCTGTGCTTAAACGGTAACAACTGTTCATTGCAGTGCTGTTTAGTGCTGGTAAACTGTCTGACAACATGTCTGACATAATTTTTTCTGATTCCTACCCTTTCCCATAACTCTGGGCCTCTTTGCTGTTTCATAGACATGATAAATGCTTCATTGTCTCAGGGCTTTTGCTTTTGCTATTTCCTCTTCCTGGAATGCTGGTCTTAGCCATCCTTGGTCGGCTGATCCCTGACTCTCTATAATCTCATTGCAGTGTCATATTTGACCATTGGAGTACCAGTGTGGACCATCATGAAAGAGGAGAAATGGAAGGGTCCTCAGAGGCTTCATAGTAATTTTCCTATCTTATTTGGGAGATAAAAACAATGAAGAAAATAGATTTGCTCGGGCTTCAAAGAATGCATCACATACTTGATATAAACTCAGGACAAGGCCAGACATTGAAGGGAATGTGAAAGCCCATGGCAAAGAAATGATCTTTTGCCTAGTTAGAGAGGCAAAACTAACTTAAATTTACTTAATCCATGTCATAGTTGTGGGGAAGGAAACGTTGCAATTTAGATAGAGAAGTCTTAGAAAATCTTAATGATCTGGTGGAACTTGTTTTAGCTTTTTGAGGATAGAGCAAAAGTAAGAATCCACAGAGGAGAGGGAGAGAGTACTCAAAAGAAGAGAGAGGTGTGAAGTAAGGGGACAAAAGTAAGAGGGCACAGATAGACCTCTGATCTTTAAAGCTGAATTGCTGATTGAAATCTTCTCCTGCCACCAGACTACATCTTTCCCAGCACTTGTGTTACTTGGCCCTGAGTACACAGAGGCTTTATTGGATTATTAAGTCTGTGACACTACAGCTATTAGTCACGCTCAGCTATAGGACCTGACAATATAATGATTCTATTTTTACTTCTGTCCTGATAGTGTCCCAGAAGTACTGAAATTATGACCAGAAAATTAATTTCTTTGCATTTGGACAAGTAAAAGAACAGGGAATAGTTCTACATTCAGGCTGTAAATCTCCAGAGTTGTTTAGAAGCACTTTGTGTTAAGAGTTCGGGCTGAATTTTGCATTAAACTTTGCACTTCTCCCCAGAGGAATTGGTGAGAAAAATATCTGATCAGAGCATTTTAATGTTGCTCAAGGCTATCAAACAAATGCCTGTGCATACATGCACACACAGTTATAACACTGATTATTTTGCAAGGTCAGAAATGGAAAGGTTTTGGAGTGCCTGGCTGACTCAGTCAATGGAGCATGCGACTCTTGATCTTGGGGTTTTGAGTTTGAGCCCCACGTTGGGTGTAGAGATTATGTAAAAAAAAGAAAATCTTTTGTAAAAAAAAGAAATGGAAAGGTTGTTTTATGCCACATACTGTTGCTTTTTTGAATATGGAAATGAAACCACTTACTTTATTTTCTTAAATGATTTTATTTATTTGAGAGAGAGAGCATGAACTTGAGCTGGGGGAAGGGCAGAGGGAGAGGGAGGGAGTCTAAGGAGGTGTATTCATGTAAAGAAGAGGCATTGCATCCAATACTGGGAAATGAACACACAGGATCATTTGTGTTCTCATTCACATGGAACTCCTTACAAGATCAGTTCAGGCCCCATTCAGGGGCTTCTCAATACTCTTCCCTAATCTTTAGTCCTTAGTCTCAGACTATCAGAGACAGGTGGGCCCTTGGAGCTCTCTCCACTGTGTCAGTGAAGAAATGGCAACTTAGCAATGACCACACAGATTGTGATTGAACTGATGCTGCAATCCTGTCCCTTGTTTTGTTCCACTATATGCCTCTTCTCTCTGGAGAACTCAAAATCCCCATCTCTAGGTAGCTGACAGTTAAACAAAGGCAGTAAATTAGCCCCTTTTCCACATGGAGGAATGGAACCACAGTGACCTTAAATGATTTATCCACAGTGACAAGGCCAAAGAATCTGTGTCACTATGCTGTGGCCACACCCTGTTTGATAACGGCATCAATATTTAGGAACAAATGTCATGTAATTAGGTGTTTAATTTTTTATTGCTTAGGCCACCTGATATGTACTGCATGTGACATTCAGCCATTGGGAAGGCTTTGCCATCCTTCCAGAATACAGAGTTTTATAGCAATTTCTTATATGGCTGTGTCCACAGTTGGATTAGGCTTAGGTTTGAGGTATTAAGGGTGGGGATAGAGATGCAGTGTACATAGTTGAATCCCATAGGAGTTTAGCCTTCCAGAAGCTTCTTAACATGTAATAAGCATGCTTTATAATTTACATGCTTCTAATTCCTTTATAAGCATGTAATTAGAAGGTAGAAAGTAGTAAGTGCTATGATTGAGGTCTGGATCTGGATCTAATGCTTTAAATCTGAACTCAAAATTGTTACTAGAAGGCACAGACACAAAGGAGTATCTTTCTTAGGCACACGTTTTCTGTGAAGTTGGGGAAATCACTGGACAAGATAGGAAATAAATGGAACCATTAGATGCCCTTGGAGAAAAGTATATTATTTATTTTTTTGGAACCTACAAAACAAGTTGGGACAACCATCATTTCTTCCTTCATTAACTCAGCAAACAAGTACTGAATTCTATTATATTAATAGAATAGATTGGGGGCATTTAATAATTCAGTACTTAGAGCATGTATTCAAATGAGCAACGAGAGTGAAGTACAAAACCAGTGTTAACTCTGTGCCTGGACTACCAGTTTGCTATTTAAAAACAGTTTCCAATCTCAGCTTTCCCACTAAAACCTACAATTAGTTTGAATGTTGTTGTACACTGATTACCATACTGCTTGTAGTAAAATATCACCCTCTCTTAATTGTACTTTCTTTGACAGTCTTTCCATTTGAATTATTCATCCTGGTTTTGAAGGAATTCTATGCAAATCAACAATATGATAAGTGTTTGTAGTTTTTATTTTCCAGAAAACTATATTCCAAATTGTTTCATAAGGTGGTGTGAAAACAGTCATGACCAAGTTGGCTGTCTGTTGTTCACGCTGATTTTATAATTCAGGCCAATCTGTGTTCACAGGCTGTCAAGAATTCTGTGAAAGGGTTTTCTGAAGAGGGTGGGAGGTTAGCGCAGATGACCTATAAGGTCTCTTCCACCTCATGAGTATATGATTTGGTGGTAAATTGGATAGAAGCCATCTGCAAATGACATTTAAAATGCTTTGGATTTTTTTCTTAGAGCCAGTAAGGATCAAAATTCTTCTTGCCAAAGGGCAAGAAGGCACACGTTCTTGTTTATGGTAGTCATTATTCATTTGTCACTGGATTTGAAATAATAGAGTATTATGTTCAATTTCACGATGCTATTGCTTTAAATTGTAGTAAGTTTTCTTTATGTGCCATTTACAGAATGCTCTGTCATGCTTAACCCTTGTGATATTGAAGGGCAAAAGTAGACAAGGACTTCACAGGATTTTATATATGTGAATGTATATATTTGGAATGGTTGTGTATAGGAGTAAAGTTTGCCACCCCAAAATGTGTCTCTTTAGCGTGTGGATTATTTAAGGCTGATTATTTTTTTAGAAACAGAAGGCTCTGGAAGAAACTTTGACCTACTCCCTAACCGCCTAAAAGACTTTAGATAAAGGACCTGCTCCAGGAAGGGAGAGATCACCATAGATAACTACATTATAATATGAACTAGGTTAGTAGACAGGGAGGGACTTAGCAAAGTCTGTTAAAATCCCTCTCTGTGTCCCATTGTTTCTGGATGGTCCAGCAAACATTTGTTTACCAAACATTTACTCTTTTTCATCTTCCGGTGAATTGTCTTCCTTCCCTTTGAAGTCCCAGACCCCTGTGCTCTTTTCCTTAGCCCTGGATGGCATATAAGCCTCAGTTGCCTGACTGCCTACCTGTGGGCCTCATATTCTTATGGAGACCTGTAGGTATGTAATTGAACTTGATTTTTTCCTGTTAATTGGTCTCACATCAATTAATTCTTTGAACAGCCAAAAGAATCTTAAAGGGTAATGCAAAATGTTTCCTACTCCACAGCTGCATGGCAAGCTAAAGGAACTTCATAGTGTGCTCGTTTGTGGAGAACGCTAATCCCTATCTAGTATCCTCACATACACACATGCATATACACAGCAGCGTGATCATATGGTAGCCCATACCATCCGTAAGGCCAAGACTTCTATTTGTAGGGATGCATTTTATTTGTTCAAAAGCAGTGGTTCTTAACTTTTGTTTGTCACAGATCAATTTGATAACTGTTGACATCTTATACCACCTCTTCAAATAAATAGGGTTTTGCACATATCCATAGACTTTTATAATTTTTAGGGGTTCAAGGACTATCTCAGGAGTCCAACGTATTACCCAGGCTAAGAATTCCTGTTACTGTTATCTAAGCAATTATTTCCTTATTTGATCATAAGACATTTGGTTGCCTACCATATACTCTGGGCCCAGTGCTGGACGCAAGACACCCCTCTAGTATCAGTTCCCTCCTAACCAGCCATGCGACCTTTGGACCATCCTTTTACCTCCCCCCAAGTCCAAGTTTTTAATAAAATAATATTAAACATTCTAATGGAATGAATCCATATGTCCCTTGTAGAGCTTTATTTACTCAGCCTTGCCGTAGGCACAGAAGGCAATGCACTGTCCAAGCATCCAATAAGGTAGGCCAGTGACCAGAACCAGGCAAAAGCAAGCAATAGAGGGAACATTAGGCCATTTGAAGCCCAGACAGTTAGGTAAAGAAACTGTCTCACTCATATGAGGGAATGGTAGCACTATGTCTGCTTCTATATGTGGCATTTGATATTAGAATAATAATTCTCATGTCACTAGTTCTTTTTGGTTATTGCACAGTTGTTTTACTTTATTGTTGGGTTGCTTTTAAACTTTTTTTTTAATTGAATCCCTTTCAACTTAGTATTTAATGGGTCATGTTGCTGCTTTGGACTTGGGGGAGGTTGGGGAGATGATACCCCATGTAAGGAAGCCATGAATGGTTTCACACAAACCTTTTCAAGTAAATTTTACTTAAAATGTTTATGTTATTACAGACTCTACTGAAAAACATTTCAAAAGCTCTTAGTAAACTTGTCCCTAGGCTGCTTGTGTCTGTATTTATTCAGCCTTCAGATATTCATTTGCTCATGTCGGGATGTGTGTTTTAGTTTTTATCCAATATGATTTAATTTTACATTCAAGGTGTGTATAACTGAGGCTTCAAGCTTGTATCAGGATGTCCAAACAGGTTCATTAATCCTGGGAGATTTTTTTCTATCCAGTAGAAATTCATCAACATCGAAAAATGACATATTCAACTTATTAAATTGAAAATATCTTTATACTCACCCTGGAGCTTCAATTTGTCAGCCAATAATCATCAAATGCCACCCAAACACTCATAATTTTCTGAGAAGAGAAAATTAGCTGGTTTTAATATGTCTGGAAGATAAATCAGACTATCCACATTCTATCATTCATAAGATAAATTTATATAACTCACATTAAACACATCAGATCAACTGGAAAATTAGAGTAATTAAATGTTATAGGGGAAAGAATTTTATTAGAAGAGCAACAAAGACACTCTTGACACACCAAGAGTGCTGCCAACACCATCTCCTAAAGACCTGTGAGAAAGTGCAGACACAGTAGGCTGTGGGTGTGATGAATGAGTAAGTTCCCCTAGGGTCCTTAGGTTGAAAAAGGTACAGCCCACAGTGTCCAGATTCATAACAAGTGGGTGGCTAGGCCTAGAATATGCCAGCACACTAGAGAAGAGGAAAGGTACCATAAAAGTCCTTTTTATTTAAATTAAAAACAGTTTGGAATAAAAAACAGAAATGCTTTCAAACATATGGATGAGTTTGTGATGAAGATCTAGGGCCTTCTCTCCCATGTTTCTCTACCAGCCCTCCCTAATACCTGTTTTTAGTTGTTCTGATCATTTCACTATCTACATACACTATCTTAATAGCTATTATTTAAAATTCTATCTTAGGAAATTGTCTCTTGTCTTCTACTCTAATAGTTCAGTTACCCTACCCTCATCTGCTCCATCATCTTGTTCCCTGAAATTTACAAAACAATTTCTCTACTAGTTACCTCTGCAACTTTTGCCACTGTACTTCAACGTCTATCTCTTGTTGCGTCAAGACTCCGTGACAAGGACATTTATTTTGTGCTTCTGTCCTTCCCTTAATTTCTTTCCCTTTTACATTCTGCACTCTGTCAGATATGCCTTTGCTTTCCATTGTCAGGGTTGTTAAAAGCACTCTCTTTTTTTTATAATCACCTTATTTTGTGGGAGTAAATCATTCAATAAGCTCCTAAGAGAGGTATGCATACGGCAGAGAGTTTCTGAACTGTTAATTACTTGAAAATCCTCATTCAGACCTCATACTTGATTGATAACTTGGTATACAATTCTAAGCTCAAAACCGTGGGCCCAGAGTTGGTTATTTTCCATTTCTATTACCTTTTTGGATTGATATTGGATCTCTTGGACCAATCTTCTGTGACATTTATATTTCTTTTTATATCTGTCTCCTTGACTTTTTGCTGTGTGTTCTGGGAACACATTCTCAATATTGTGAAACTCATGATTCATTGGACACCCTTTTCTAAGCCACAGTGGGCACCACACCCATCATTCCCTTGGTCTTTCCTGGGTCCTACTTTTGATGGACCCTATTAAGCTTCTCACTCATAATGGTGACTCCAACTATGGTGATAATAGACACAGATGTCATTATTTCTAATTTTCAAATGTATTCTCTAATAAGTAAAAAAAAATCTTCCTTTCCTCCCTGTCACCCCCCCCCCTTAATTTCTCATGGAAATGTACATTCTCCTTCCCTTGGAATGTCATTATGCAGCATAAGACATCAATTATAGACTTCTCTGTTTGACAAAACATCATGAAGCTTGCCTTTCACAATGCCATGCCTGAGCTTTGAATAGAATTTATTTTGTGACTTGTTCCACAGCTGTTTTCTACACCTTTTACTTTTGAATCTGGGTAAATAAAAATAGTACAAGGTCATGCATTTAATGAGCCATTTAAAAACATCTTAAGCAACAAATGAAGGAAGGAGGGCGGTTACTTGTGTAGGAGTCTCCCTATCCAGAAAATTACAAATGTAAAAGTCTATAGTAAGCACTGCATTCATATGAGTTGCTAATTAGCTCATTCTTAATTGGCAGAACACCCCCAAAATACTGCCTTGATAATCCAAATCATTTTTGCTTTAATATATATTAACAAGTCACTTATTTAAGCTCTGCCCTTAACTTAACTCTTTGAAATATATAGCATCCCTTCTGTCACAGAAATTCTTGAGAATTTTCCTGCAATAATGTTATGTTTTGTGCTAAGTGGAAACCTTCCAGCTGATGGGCTCATTCAGCCTCCTAATTGCTACAAGATTTCTGGCCAACTTAGCCTTACCAGTTCCTACTGCCTGGTAATTAACCAAATTCTTCTGCTTTCAAGCAGAGGGTCCATATTGTCAGTGGGTACAGGCAATGGGTAAATGAAAAAGTTTTTTTTTTTTCCCAATCCTTAAACTATCTCAAGATGCCCAAGCAAGACTGTGAGATTAAAGGTGAGGCTTTTGATCTTAGAATTTGGAGCTAGAGGGCACTGTTTCTTTGAAGAAGTGTTTTCTCTATCTTCTTTTCCTTTCGTTGTTCACTTAAGCTGCTTTTATTAGGGCAGAAGTTTCACATGCCATTCCTCACTTCACAACCTGTGAAAGCATACACAGATTGTAATTTTGGAAGTGACAGATGGGGTCATGTCTTTCATACTTAGAAGTGAGTGAGGGAAATAAGACCCTCAACACACATTGCTGTTCATTCTGCCTCATTGGAGCATTCATGAAAGACTCAAAGAATGTGCCTCTCTACATCTGGATTTAAGAAGCAGAGAGGGCATTCCAGAACAATATCTTAAGACTTGAAAAACCATCAACTCCAATCAATTCACAGATTCCTTCTTTAGTCTCCTTTTACATGTGTCAAGGTTATTAATAGAGCAAACTTCTTGTTGTACTTCATATTTAGAAAACCACCATAACTGTGTATTTTTACTGTGTTTTGAAGCTGGGTATTAAACCATTCCAGCAAAGTTAAGATAAACTTAGCTTGTACGGGATTGGACATGGTATGCCTATAAGATTATCCCAGTACATTTATTAGTGAGTCTTCCATGAGTTGATGCAATTTTTTTTTCAAATCACCAATTTTTACTCTAAGCACAAGTGCAGTGTGATAAGCACTCAAAGCAACTAGAAGAAGAAAGATTTTTACAATCCAGGAAGAAAAAATAAATTTTTAGATAGTTAGCATTAGGAAAATACCATTTAAGTACAATGTTCCTATTGTAGCGAATGTTTTTAAAATTTTTGTCTGACTTCAAGGCAAGACCAATATCTAGACTGTTGTTATACTTTTGTGCTTTTACACTAATCTGCTGAGCAGATTGCATTTCAATGCAGAGCAGAATAATACAGTATGAGGAATTATTAGGACTTCTTCTGTGGGTCACACTGTCTCTTGCCTTAGCAGAAGAGTGCTTCAAGGTCTTAGAGAAATGCTTCCATAAAACCCCAAACATCTCATGCACTAAATCTCCATTTCACTGCAAGATTGAATTCCATTTTGATTAATACCCCTCTCTGTCATACAGCATTCAACAGCTTGGAACTGGGAAATGCTGGGTCACAGGGAAAGAATTGGCCATGGCCTGTTGTCTTTCTTTTGTGCTCTTATACTAATCTTCTCAACAGGATGTATTTCAACAGAGCAGAGCGATAGAGTTTTAGGAATTATCAGGACTCATGTACTTCTACAACCCTCTTTCTTGTATCTTACATCTCAGATCATACTTTGCTTTTTCATAATCTCTTGGAGATTGTTGTCAGTGCTTTTAAGGAAGAGGAGGAGTGGGAATCAAACAAGCAAATGTACCATATCCTTCTGTTGAGAGAAGTCCTTAGCTAGGTCCTGGACTATTTGTGGAGCAGTCTTGGCTCTTGCGGGTTGATGGCACTCAAAAGAGTGGCAGTCCCAGATCTTTGCTTTAGAGGGAGAGAAGTTATAGGAACTAACTTAGTGGACTGTTTTCCTACTGCAACAGTCCTGATGATCATAGGGAACCTCCACATCTACAATGCTTGGAATTTTATTTTTTCCACTGTCAGTTTTGTTCCCAGATTTTGGTTCTGTGAATAGTGACACCCGAAACAATAACAATTGGCATTTGTTGAGTGCTTAGTATGCTTCAGCCAGTGTAAATAGCATTAAATTTTGGCAGCTACCTGGGAGAACAGCGCTAAGTCTCACTGCATAAATGTGAGATAAAGATACCGAGCCTGAAAGCAGTTCCAGTTTTTGCTTACCCCGTGGAGCTTGGGTTCAAACCAAAGCAATTGGATTCTGGAGCAGATGCTCTTTTTTTTTTAAGTTTTTGTTTAAATTCCAGTTAGTTAACATACAGTGTAATATTAGTTTCAGGTGTACAATTTAGTGATTCAACACTTACTAGAGCAGATGCTCTTAACACCTAGGTGTGTCATGGTGGCTCCTGCCACAGTGCAATGCTTGAGAGAGACTCAACTTGTATAAGTCTGAGGAGTTTCTGAAGTTTTTAGTCTCCTATTACTGGCCGGCCTGCCCTGCAAGGAATATTAAAAGAAGGCCTTAAGGGAGAATGAAAATGATTTCAGTAGAAAATCAGATCTACATAAAAAAGGAAAAGTGTTAAAGTGGGAATAAATGAAGATAAAATAAAATATTTTAATTTAAATATTAATTTAATTAATAAGTAACTGTTCTGATAATAGTAATGGAATAATGGGTGGCTACAGCGTTTGGATAAATGAGCTACTGACAGCAATACTGTAAAGGATGGGAGTTTGGAATTAAGAATGCCTTTTATAAAGTACCAGCACTACCTGTGGAGCAGTAGGGTGTTATTGGATGAAATTAGATTAGTAGTAAATATATTGTAAACTAGGGGAATTACTAAATTTTCTTCTCAAGTATTGTTGGTATGCTAAGAGAGGAGATTAGATGGAATTGTATAAAATGCTCAATTAAAATCAGAGAAGGCAGCAATAGAGGGAAAGACAAAAATAAGTGCAGAGGATGGAATAGTTACTAACGCAGTAGATATTAATTCACTTACATCAGTAACTGTTTTAAATGTAAATGGCCTAAATACATCAATTAAAAAGCAGATTTTCAGGGGCGCCTGGGTGGCACAGCGGTTAAGTGTCTGCCTTCGGCTCAGGGTGTGATCCCGGCGTTCTGGGATAGGGCCCCACATCGGGCTCCTCCACTGGGGGTCTGCTTCTTCCTCTCCCCCTCCCCCTGCTTGTGTTCCCTCTCTTGCTGGCTGTCTCTCTCTCTCTGTCAAATAAATAAATAAAATCTTTAAAAAAAAAAAAGCAGATTTTGAGAATGGATGGAAAAGTAAGACCCAACTATATATTGTCCATGAGAAACCTCCTTCATTGTTTTTTTTTAAACAAATTTATTTATTTATTTGAGAGAGAGAGAGCATGAGTGGGGGGAGGGCAGAGGGAGAGGGAAAGAATCTCAAGCAGACCTCACACGGAGGGTGGAGCCTGATGTGGGGCTCCATCTCACGACCCTGAGATCATTACCTGAGCCGAAATTAAGAGTCAGACGCTTACCTGTCTGAGCCACTCAGGTGCCTCGAAACCCACTTTAAATATAAATATTCAGGTAGTTCCTATGAAAAGGGATGGAGAAAGATGTTATCAATAAATAAAAGAAAGCTGGAGTAGCTGTGTTATTTTCAGACAAAGTCAACTTCAGAACAAGGAAAATTATCAGGGATAAAAGGGAGCCTTGCTTAATGATAAAAAGAAGTCAATTCTCCAAGAACACATAACAATCCTTAATGTACTTGCACCTAACAACAGTTTGTCAAAATACATAAGGCAAAGCTGATAGAACTTCAAGGAGAAATAGACAAATCCACTATTACAGTTGGCGGCTTCAATGCCCGTCTTTCATTAATTGACAGATCAAGCAGGCAGAAAATCAGTAAGAGTATAGTTGACCCGAAGAACACCATCAGTCAGTTTGATCTAATTGACATTTATAGATTAAACAACAGCAGAGTACATATTCTCAAACTCACATAGGACATTCACCAACATAGATCATGTTCCAGACCATGAGAACACCTAAGCAAATTTTAAAAGCATAGAAGTCATGTAAAGTATGTGCTTGGACCACAGTAAGATTAAGCTAAAAATCAATAGCAGAAAAATAGCTAGAAAGGCCCCAAATATTTCAAGATGAATCAACACGTTTCTAAATAACACATAGATCAAAGACGTCTCAAGAGAAATTAAAAGATAACTTGAGCTAAACAAAAAGGGAAATACAGTTTATCAAAATTTGTGGGGATGCAGCAAAAACGGTGCTTGAAGGAAAATTTAGAGCATTCACTGCATATATTAGAAAAAGAAAGATTTAAAGGCAATTAATCTAAGCTTACACCTTAGGAAACTAGAGAAAGAAGAACAATTTGAGCCTCAAGCAAACATAAGAAAAGAAATAAAGAGACAGTAAAAATTAGAGGAGAAATAAGTGAAATTAAAAACAGGAAAATAATAGAGAAGATCAAGGAAACTCTTTGAAAAGAGCAATAAAATTGATAAATCTCTAGCCAGGGTAATGAAAGTGAAAAAAAAAATGAAGACAAGGAGGACTTGCTCAATTGGTGGAGCGTGCGACTCTTGATCTCGGGCTCACGAGTTTGAGCCCCACGTTGGGCATAGACAACACAAATCACTAATATCTGAGGTGAAAGAAGAGTATCACTACAGATCTGATGGCATTACATCTAAAACTTTCTAAAATAACACAGTTATTACAAAATACAATTTAAAAATGAAGAATGATTGGGGGTTTGCTGAAGGCTGGGGGCTTCTGTACAGATGTTCAATTCACAGAAGGCCTGGTTGAGTTTGGTGGTCAGGTTCAAGGCTGCTCTGGCTGTACAGTGAGGAGTGGGACAAAGGTGCCAGGCCAGACCTGGGGCTGTATTTGGGGGCCACATGGAATTGTCACTCACTCATCTCAGGAACACTGTTGATTTAATATGGGTGTTCACCTCAACCAAGGCAAAATTTCTGAAGGTTAAGACTGACTTGCCTTTCATTTTCCCTTAAGGGAAATGGGCCCTAGGTGGTCAGGAAAAGGCAGAAAGATTGAATATAATGGTAACAATCGTTTTAGCCATTAATAACAGTGCATATCTATTGTTTTTTAACTGCCTAAGCCTGGGGTCCTGTCAGCACTTCCCAAGGGCAAAAAAGAAAATCACTTGTGAATGGCTTTTTTAATTTACATTTCGAATGGTTCACCTGAGGCAAACCTTATGATTATGTGCAATTTCAAATACTGTGTTCCTGTCCCAAATCTCTGCCTCTGAGTCACTGGGCTGCTAGTCTAGCTCCTAACAAAGAGAAATCCCTTAATTGGCTCTTCCTAGGACTCTCTAGCTCTGTTTTCAGAAAATAAATTCATTTTGGTTTGAAAGGAGTAAGGGGGAGGGATGTGAAGAGGTTCAGGCTAGGTGGGGGCCAAGGGGAAAAAGGCCCAAACCAGCTGCCACCGCAGCAGCAAGGGATTGTGGGAGAGGAAAGGTAGAAAACAGGAGTGCTCAGATACTCAGAAAGGAGAGCTCAAGTGGCCACACTTCGATGGCACTTGAACGCTCCTGCCAAGATTCGTTCTAGTCATCATCTTTTCTGAGACTGCTACCAAATGCTGCAGAGTACTTAGTCATTATCTTACGCAGGGACAGTGTCTCTGACAGACATCAGCAGGATGCTGATTGTACCCCCCTTTTGCTTGTTAGATCTTGTGGATTATTCCCATGTAGAGAGAACAGGTCTTGTTGGAACAAAACAGTCATGCCTACAGATCCAAAGAGCATTATCGCTGCTGTGGACTGAATTGTGTCTCCCCACAATTCATATTTGGAAGCCCTAACTCCTGACGTGACTATTTGGAGATAGAGCTTTTTAGGAGGTAATTAAGTAAAGTCATAAGGGTAGTCATCAGATAGAATTGGTGGCCTTGTAAGGAGAGAGAGACAGAGAGGGACAGCGCACGTACCGAGGAAAGGCCATATGAGAACAGAGCAGGAAGGCAGCCATCTGCAAGCCAGGAAGGTGGCTCTCACCAGAAGCCAGGCTCAGCTTCTGGAACCATGAGAAAAGAAATTTCGGGGTTTTTTCCAGCCGTCCAGTCTACGGTATCTGTTATGGCAGCTCCAGCTGACTAAGACATCCTCTGTCCTTCTTTCTCTAGCCATAGGGGATCAGTGGGGACGATAGCTATAGAGTATTGTCTACATGTAAAGTACGGCTAAAGAAATTCCCTGGGTAGAAGTTTGCTGTTTACAGTTGTTTAAAGGGCAATTTGGCTTGTCTCTTTGTGTTTTAATAGCAGAAAGTCATTTCATGTAATAATTCAACTCTGCAGCCGACTCTAATCTAGGTCTGTTGGGGGGCTGCATTCTTTGCTTGTGATTTACATTGCCTGACACCTAATGTAATGACTTCCACTACGAGGGCCATTGCTGTGTCTGTAGCTCCAATCTGTCACTGGCAACGTTCTGAGAGCTGGGTTATCCCCCCCCATTCCAGCAAGAAACTAGTGCTGTGTGTAATTAATTACATCCTTTTACCCCAACCTCACCGACTGCTACACATCGCTTCTCTTAGAAACTCAGTGAAAGCAATATTTTTACTAACTCACCCCCCTTTTTCAATACATGCAAACTTGGCTGTGCAATCAATCATTGAAACTTTAGGCTTTTTCTTTTTTCATTTCAAGTATTCGTGAGCATGTCTCTGTTGAAATTTTCAAATACATTCTTTTAAGGATGTCATTAGTACCTGAGCTCCCTAACTAGCTACCGTGCTTCGGGAAGATCTTTGAAACTGGGAGTCTCAGCCATCTGCATGTAAGCCACAGCCATCCCTGTGATTGTCTTCTAGGACTGTAACAGATGTTTTCGCTGATAAATAACACCTGTAATTTTATTGTCAACATTGCAGTTCAGTGACAGTACCTAAGAACCAGTTATTCTGTGGGCTAAGTTGAATGGGGTAATAGAACATCGGACAAGGATTTCGAGGGCGAGGTGATTTAGGTTGTATCATTAAGCATTATTACAGCAAATAATTTATCCAAGTGGATGGTCTTCAATTTTCAAGTCACTCAGATTTTGAATGACTGATAAATTAAGAGAATGAGGTTCATTATGGGCAGTGAGGAGAAAAAAGTGCATCAGAAGCTTGGAAAGGAACAGGATCTTAAAACCAGCTAAGCCCATAATGCATTCCGGTGAATTGTTAAGATGCTATTATTATGTTAAGAAGTTCTCTACTTTCCTATAAAGGTCTCTGAGAGTATTTTCTGTTGGCCATTAAGACGGAGCAAGGCAAACCAGACAGCAATTGTGACTTGAATGCCTAGTGCTGTAAAACTATTATGTGAATCCATTTCAGTTTAGGTATTGGAGATGATGGCGCCTCGGTGCTGTTTGCATCATTAAAACTCAGGAGGGAAAATGTAAAGTAAGTGGAAAAGAGGAAGGTGGGAAAAAATTAATTGGAGCTGGGAGACCAATGACACTCCCACCCAGTCACCGCATCCATAGTTAAAGAATTAAATGCTGTCTAGAGGACTCTGAATGAGTCACTTCTTTTGAATCTCTAGAAGGCCGTTAACCTCTTGCCCGCATGTAGGAAGTGTAACCCCTGGAACAGACTCTAACTCTGTGCACTAGAAAAGAGAAATCAGGATAAGGCAGAAGTTCTTGGAGTTTATCCAGTAGAGTTTAGTTACTGAAATAATGAATATCCCCATTACACCAACTCTCTCCTCCAACCTGACATGACTCTCTGTGCTTTGGACCTTTGTGCTGCTTCTCATCCCCAGAGTGTGACCCCTCATTTCTCTGAATGAATAGATTGGAAAGGAAGGGACTGTACTTAGGTAGGCACTTAGGCAGGAGCTTTGCTTTCTAGACGAGACTCAGACAATTTAAAATCTCTCTGACCTGAATGTCCTTCTCTGATGAACTTGACTGTGAGGCTAACGCCCTCTATGTCTCATCAGCACCAAAAGTCAAGTCTGTGCATTTACCAGCCTCAGAGAGGTTCCTGCTCTGTGACCCATCGGCATGAGGAGCCATCTAGAAAAGAGCATTGACCGGCTCCTGAATGTTCACATTAAAAGATTAAGCCTGGGGTGCCTGGGTGGCACAGCGGTTAAGCGTCTGCCTTCGGCTCAGGGTGTGATCCTGGTGTTCTGGGATCGAGCCCCACATCGGGCTCCTCTGATGTGAGCCTGCTTCTTCCTCTCCCACTTCCCCTGCTTGTGTTCCCTCTCTCGCTGGCTGTCTCTATCTCTGTTGAATAAATACAATAAAATCTTAAAAAAATAAATAAAGATTAAGCCTACTTACTTTTGGCTTGTCTCAAGTATGAATCTGTTTTATATCAGTAGTAGAAAATATTAGCTTTCTACAGTTTTCCTATGCATATTTGAAAGAAGACATGAGCTCATACTATATCCACGGTTAATATCCTGTTTTCTTAACATATTCCTGTCATGGCCTTCAGAAAATGATAATGTATTCTGAACCAAGTACTGTATACATGGTATATTAGTGGAGTCACTTTCAATGGAAGGTGTCCGAAAGAAAAGCAATTCAAAGTAACTTTTGAGCAAGAAAGGAAATTTGTGGTATGTTACTGAGAAACCCTGCGGTAGCTATTAGTTTCGCATCTAGTATTCGTTTTCATTCTACGTTTCAGCTTTGCTTTCTCTTGTTCACCGAATCTTGGCTCTTTCCTGACAGAGAAAGGCCCTTTCCATGTGACAAGAGGAGACAGTTACCAGTGCTCACCCTTGTGTGCATTCCAAGAAGAGAGATTCTGAAATGTGCGAGCCAGTCTCCCTCCTTTTCCTGGGAATCTTTGTACAGACAACCCCCTGGCTGGAGTCACACACACACTCACTCTTTTTCCAACTGAAAATAACCAAAAGACAATCAAGTGGATGTCTCCAGTGGTATCTGTGGAGGGACTTCTTTCCCCAGTTGTGGAATTCATTTTGCGAAGTCTTTAACAAGAATAAAAATCAAATTTTGCGCTTTTTTTCACCTTTTGGTAGTCACAGACACATTCACTCCCCTTTCTGCATTTTTAAGTCAGCTCTTCAAGTGGTTCTGAAACCCTATAAATATTTGAGCCCACTGTGTTCAGTTGGTCACAAAGATGGCATCTGGACGTCATCCTCATTCCCACCCAGGTGTGCTGTCTGAGCTGCCTCAACGTATAACCGGTTATCTGCTTCAATCTCGCTTGAACTCACACTCCACTGTCATCTTCCATCTCTGGGACCATACTTTGGACTCACTAAATTCCACATCCTAGTGACTTGTAGCACCAAGCTCGCCACCCAAAGGGCATATTAAATGCCCTTGCAACCTGCTTCATGCTGTGCCACTGCCCTACCCTTGTTGGTGCTGATCATTTATTTCTGCAGCTTCATCTCTCTGTTTTATCACTCCACCACTGGCTGTCAAAATCCCATGCATTTCATACTAAAAGCAGATACTAATGTGAAATACTTAAACAGATTATCAGGAAACTGTTCACTGGAATGACCCCAGTGGCTTAAATAAGTAGGCATTTAATTATTTTGATTATTTTTCACGTGACAGCTGTATCTTGGGCTGTCAAAATTTCTATTTCAGGCTTCTTCCCAACATGAGTATGGAATTAATGATTAAAACTAAATATCAGTCAGGTATGTTTGACTGCATGTAACAAAAAGTTCTATTGTGTGTAACCACAACTACAAGTTCACAGCATAGAAAGTGTGTTGGTGGTAAATTCACTCCTTGTGTAGTAGCTTCAGATCATTAAGGATCAAGGATCTCAGGATCTTCCGTTTTATTACGCCATCCTGAACCGGTTAGCTTTCCAATTCAGCTAATCTAAAATTACTTCTCTCGGGGGCACCTGGCTGGCTCAGTCAGTAGAGCATGCGACTCTTAATCTTGGAGTCATGAGTTCGAGCCCCACGTTGGGCATAGAACTTACTTTAAAAAAATAAGAATAAAAAATAAAAAAAGTAAAATTACTTTTTCTCTCCCAACCTTTGAACTTAAGCCTCACGGTATTCCATATCCAGTAGTCCTGGGCTTTCAACTGCAAGTAACAAAACAGAACTACAGTTGCTTAAATAAATATGATAGTTATTGCAGTGGCTCAATGATATCTTCAAGGAACCATGTTTTTAAGGGATCTTTTCACTCTTCAATTCTGATTATATTTCATCTTCATATTTGTTTTCTCCTGGAACTAATAAGGCTTCTTTACTGCAGTGTTCATCTTTATACTATTGTCTTATGAGATAAGAAGGGTTTCCTTATTCTAGCTGTCATATTTGTATTCAGTTGGTGAGAAAAGAGTGAATGTTGAATGGCGAAACTGGTCTTTCCAGCCATCTCTCTCTCTTTTTCTTTTTTCTTTTTTTTTTTTAAAGATTTTATTTATTTATTTGACAGAGATAGAGACAGCCAGCGAGAGAGGGAACACAAGCAGGGGGAGTGGGAGAGGAAGAAGCAG